>NC_045428.1:361883136-362212511 GCF_902635505.1 Sarcophilus harrisii
ATGTTACTCTCTTATTCAACATACCATAACAATTTCCATAATGATTTCTAAAGAAAAAAGATTTGGGGGATTTCTTTAGTAGGGTTATGTCCCTTTATCACTCAGTTGACTCTCTTAGGTCCAAATAGCTTGTGATAAACAATCACAAAAAAATCAAATCAGCAAAGAATGAAGAATTTCCATAAGAGTGATACTCAAAAGCCAGTTTTTCAAGACAAAGCTTGACATGTTTCAAACACAGCATCAGTAGTTGGGTTCATCAGGTGACTTCTTTGAAGCAGACAGCACTTGTTCGGATTGTGAGTTCTAGTTTGTATATCAGTGTCATTTCATAGATATAGAATCTGAGGCCTAGAGAGGTTTTTATATATTCAGGATATAATAATTAATAATTACAACTTGTGTAGTGTCTACTATGTTCCAGGCTAGTAAGTGAAAATATTCCAGGTCTTCCTGGCTAAAAGTTCAATGCTTAATTCATTATATTACACTGCTTCATTTCTTAATTGATTGATTTTCATACCATTTCGAGAGAAATACCCAAAGGGTCCAGTATTTAAATAGTTCTGATTACATTTAGTGTAAACAACTGTGTCTTCTCAATCAAGAGAACAAGACAAGATATTTAAAGAAATCCAAATCCCTACTCTCTCTCAGGCAGTTTTATTGATTTTCCTTTAATTATAGACCCTAATTAAATACATGATTCTTTGGATTAGGAGGAGGTAACATCCATATTTAACCAGGGGATCACTTGATGCTTGGGAGCATTTGTCTCCGGGAGAAACAGTCAGAGGAGGTGTTTTCTTTTGGCAAGGATTGGCTTCCTCCCAGTGACACGTTCTTAAAAGTTGTTTGGCCTGAGTCCAGTAGAGTCTATCCAACTCTCACCTGACTGGGTTTCCCACCAGCTACTGTCCTATTGCTTTCTCTTCTGACATTCTGGTGTATCCCAGGACTGTGTGGTCTAAGCCTGGGATGCTCACTCAGCTGGCTCAAACCACAAGGGAACAAGAAATGTTCTGTGGTTCCCTTTGTTGACATTTTAGCTGGCTGGTTAGCTTTGTGGGCCCCCTAATGCATGAGTGTGTGGTCTGTGGGCTCTAGGGTAGCACTTGAATGGCCAAATAAAGTGCTGCCATCAGATTTCCTAAAGTTCAAGGAACCAAGGGTATTAAAAATGAAGTGTCTGCCATCAGATTTCCTAAAATTCAAGGAACCAAGGGTATTAAAAATGCAGCATGAGTGCCAGCCCACAACATAAGCCTGCCAAGCACCACTTCCTTCAGGGAAACTGCCAGGGACTAGGAGAAAGGCACTGTATTCTTGCCCAGTCTTTGCTGTCTTTACCTTACCTCCCATACTAAATTCTAGGGGGCTGGCCTGTGGGACCCTCTTTTTGAATTGGAATTAAAAAGCAAAGCAACTTCTTTTTTTATTATTAAAGCTTTTTTATTTTCAAAACACATGCACAGATCATTTTTAATATTCACCTTTGAAAAACCTTGTGTTTCAAATTTTTTCCTCCCTTTTCCCCCTTCTTCCCCATGATGGCAAGTAATCCAATATATATTAAACATGTGCAATTCTTCTATACGTGTTTCCACAATTATCATGCTGTACAAGAAAAATCAGATCAAAAAGAAAGAAAATCAGAAAGAGAACAAAAAGCAAGTAAACAACAACAAAAAGGATGAAAATACTATGTTGTGATCCACACTAAGTCCCCATGATCCTCTCTCTGGGTACAGATGACTCTCTTCATCACAAGACCATTGGGACTGGCCTAAATTATCTCACTGTTGAAAAGAGTCACGTCCACCAGAATTGATCATCATATAATCTTGTTGGCATATAGAATGTTCTCTTGGTTTTACTCACTTCACTTAGCATCAGTTCATGTAAGTCTCTCCAGGACTCTCTGAAATCATCCTGCTGATCATTTAGTATAGAACAATAATATTCCATTACATCCATAAACCATAACTTATTCAGCTATTCTCCAACTGATGGGCATCCACTCAGTTTCCATTTCACCAAAACAACTTCTTAAAACATTTTCATATTTCTTATTCCATCTAATCAGTCTAGGTAGTTTTTGGTTTTATAAAAGGTATCAATGTTTAATAAATACACGTCCGTGATTCTTTCTTTTCCTATCACCACATCTTCTTGGTGATAGAAAAAGTTTCCATAGATATTGTACATCGAGTCAATAAAACAGAACTTAAATTGTTCACTTCCACTGATTTAAATTTCATCATTTATATAATGTGGGTTTTTTTCCTGCCTAAACTTGATTCTTTTTCACACACATAGCCTTAAGCATGTCTACCATCCTAGAGAAACTTTATTCTAAAAATTGTAATTTTGTCTTTTTACAGAATTTCAAGTAAGGAAGGATCTTAGAAGTCATGTAACTCAGCAAGCACCTAAAAAGGAATCTTCTCTAGATATTCCCAACAGGGAGTTCTACTCTCCTGCCTCTATTCAGCGCTGAAGTCCAGCAGTAACTAGAATTCTTTTTTTTCCTCCTGGGCAGGCAACATAATGCATGAATTTATTTAGCTGGGCAAAAGGGAGAGAGGATTAAGTAGATCCCACTGCATTATAGAAATGCTAAAATCCTAGGACATGAATTCAAGTACACCACTGGGGAGATTTAAGTAGAAGAGAAGAAAGATAAAAGAGTAGAGTAATTCATCTGAGTCTGCCTTCTAGTAGTTTCTTATTTTAACCAATTATTCTTCAAACTATCATCTATATCTTTTCCCATTTCAAGTGGTATAGATGCTTTGAAACAAATCTTTGGATGACTTGCCTTAATTTTGGCTCCAGATTGAAGACATTTTTCCTTTGAATAACATTCAATAAATTACCTTTTTGTAACAACAACTTGCTCATACTATTCTATTCCCATAGGACCAACTAGCTTCAGAAGTTATTTACTGTCATGCATTTAGGAACTGAGACTATATAATCTTTTTTCCTTTTCACACTCTACACCAAAATAGATGCTAGTGTATATAGACTTTAATTTACCACTGATTATGTAAAAGATTCTTCATTATTTCTTTCATTTGCCTTAGCTCTCCAATCTTTGACATTTTAAGTGATTGTTTTCATGTGCTCAAGAGCTCCTGCTGAGAAAAGAGACTAGAATTAAGAAGGAAGCTACAAATAGTATCCTATGAGGACTGGCCCAAGGAACTGAGGATAACTAGCATGGAGAAGAGACAGCTAGCAATAGGGTTAAAGGTAGAGGTGGCTATTAAAATGATAAATGCCAGAGAAGACAGAGTAAGATCTGGAGTAAGAAAAACATGAATTCCTATTTCACCTTTGTCACTTACTAGTGCTTAAGATGACAGTGGACAGAAGAATCAGTTAACCTTGTGAACTTGAGTTTCCATAACTGTAAAATATAAATTAATCCACAAACATTTATTAAACACTTTTTATGTGCAAGGTACTATGCTAGATGCTGAAGACACAAGAAAAGATTTGAAATAGTCCCAGCTTTCAAAGAGCATATATTCTATCAGGGAACACAACATGTCCATATATAATTATATATAAAATAAATACAAAGCAAATTTATTTGATAGAGGATAGTGGCTGGGGGATTAGTCAAGACCTTGTGTAAAACAGTTAATACTTGAAGGAAATCAGAGATTCAAAAAAGCAGAGATGATGAGGGAGAGCCAATCCAAAGGGGGAAAGGAAGAAGTTTAAGAAGAAGCATTTCTATAGTGCCCACCATATGTCAGGCACCTGTGCTAAACTCTTTTTATCTCAGTTGAGAATTCAGAGTCATGGGTGAAGAGCAGTAAGCAAGCCAGTATGACTGGACCACAAAGCTAGGATGATAATATCTATACTAACTCCCTCAAAAGGGATATTGAGAGACACAAATTATATATATATATATATATATATATATATATATATATATATATATATATATATATTGCCAAATAAAAGATTTGGCTCAATATTAAGATGAAAATTCTGATAAGAATTGTCCAAAACTGGAATGCTAATATTAGCTAGTACTTTAAAGTTTATCGAGTACCTTCAAATATTATTCCATTTGATCTTTACAACAGTCTTGGAGAATAGATGAGGAAACTGAGGTAAACAGGGTTAAGTGACTTGCCTAGAGTCATATAACAAGTATGTATTTGAAGCCAGATTTGAACTCAGGAAGATGAGTCTTGACTTCAGGCTCAGCAGTCTCCACTGCACTCCGAGCTATTTCCAACACATACTGGTGGTTAATAAAAATTTATCGCCTGACTATCCACTACCAAATTGCCTCATGTAGTGGTGAGTGAGTACCAAGGGACAGATTTTAACAGAGTTTTGATCTGTCAAGGATGCTATACAAAAAATGCCTAGACTGGGATAAGGCCGAATCTCTTGAAGCTCATTTAATTCTGTGACATCAGAGTGAAAGTTGCAAAGTTACTGGAAATCAGGAAAGGACTAAAGTAGGGAGTCCTGGACAGGCAAGGACAACTTATGGGGATTGCCAGAGTGGGGATGATGAGCACCCATGGGCAGCATGAGGGCAAGGGATACCTTGCAGGAGGCTGGGAAGGAATATTGAAAGAACTAGTAGGGGGCATCTAGGTGGTGCAGTGGATGGAACACTGAAGTCAGGAGGACCTGCATCTGGTCTCAGACCCCACTTCCTAGCTGTGTGACCCTGGGCAAGTCATTTAGCCCCAATTGCTTCAGAAAAAAAGCCTATTAGAAGGATAGGTGTGAAGAATATCAAATCAAGACTCATTTTACTTCACTATTTTCCCTTCACAATGAATTCTCAGCTTCTGCATATTTAACTTTGGCCACTTCAAGCATTCACATGATTTTATTAGAAACCTCATTTTCACTTTCACATTGGCAACTCACACATTCACTACCATGTGCAATAGAGAAAAAATAACTGCGCCACTCACAGTTTCTAACTTTGAAGGTGGCTTGGAACAATCAACCAGCTGGCTAGGGATGTAGAAGCTGCCAATCTCATCATTGATCACAGCTGCAAAGTTAAATGTCAAATCACCTCTGCTATGTTCCCATATGCCTAAACCCTTAAGGACCTCAAACAGTACCTAAAGCAGATGTTGATGAGAGATTATTTCAAATTGATTCGTCCTTCATGATCTCTGCCATCCACTGGCTACAAAAGACAGGATGTTGGAAGTGATTTTGAGACCTCACTGTCTTCTGACAGCAGTGACTAAAGTCCCAGCAATCTCTCCCTTGGTTTTCAGAGGGTAGCCAATGTAGAGAAATTTACAGCAATCTAATATATAATACCATGCCTTCATACCACCATCTAACATGTGGAAGGTAAGATTCAGGTTAAAAATGTTTTAATTTTTAAGAATTTTATTTATGATACCGTGTTTACGGTACCATAGATTTCATGGATAATGAAAAGTGGATATTGTATAAAATTGCTGAGTTTTCTTTATTGGGATGTTGACACAAAAGGTCACAGAATTGTATGGAATTAATACACAGAAAATATGTTTTGCATGTTACCAATTTTATTTTATGTACTTCATTTTAGGCATTGCTAGATATCACAGTGGATAGAGTGTTGAGGCTGAAGACAGGGAGGTTCTTCTTCCTGAGTTCAAATCCAACCTCAAGACACTTACTAGCTATGTGATCTTGGACAAGTCACTTATCCTTAGTTTCCTCAGTTTCCTCATCTGTAAAATGGGCTGGAAAAGGAATGGCCAAATCAAATTTGCCTTCTGAATGGGGACTGTGGTTCTGTGAGAATGAAGGAAAAGTGAGATATGATTATTCTGCTTTTCATCAAATTTTGTCAATTTTTTAAAGCTACATACTCTTACTAACTACTGTTACATTTAAAAATAAAAATATGTAGCAATTTTGATGCCCCAAGCCATTTAGTTTTAGGTGTAAAAAGAGGAGGATCCTGGTACAACACGTGGTGGGAAGAGAGATCCCCATGATTGGGATACTGTGATTACACTTAGGAAGAAGTGAAACAGGAATAGACATGGAAAGGACTGACTTCACCTGAGTTGAATCTGTTAGTTGGTGGAGGAAGCATGTTAATGGATAAATATTCTTGCTAACTAGATACTAAATTATATTATTTATATGCTGAAAAAGTGGAAGTACAGTCAGAATCCTCTAAGTTTTAGCACTCATAGTCAAACCCATAGATCGCATTCTACTTATGAGACTAGGGATAATTGTCCAGAAGTTTCCCTTTGTTCTTCTCCACTGAGTGGTCCATTCATTCTCTTATCTTCTATCAACAGAGACTTTTTTTAAATAGGTATTGTAACTTTTGTTCTTTGATAACTAGGCTTAGAAATGAGCCCTATAATTTCTGTACTTTAGAAACGGGGCTATATTTGGAGGCTGATCTAACCAGCTCAGGAAAGCCTATTGTTAAATTTTTAGCATTTATAGCTCAGAAATCAGCAAATCTACAAATCAGATTTTGATTTATTATTTTGTGAATTGCCCAGATTTAAGGAGCTATTGGAAAAAATGTTAATGATGCATACTGAATTGCCTAATGTTTGGAATGTACATTTGTTACTGGGGCTTTCTAACATTTATTAGTACATCCTTATTTAGATTGCACCAAGGTATAGCTAGGTGAAGCAATGGATAGAGTTCTAGAATTGAATTCAAGTCTTGTCTCTGATACTGTTTGATTCCAAGCAAGTCATTTAACCTCTTTTAGCCTCAGTTTATCCACGAAATGGTATCACAGCACTAACCTCACAGGGTGTTGTGAGGATCAAATGAGATCCATGTAAAGTGCTTTAGAGTCAAATATCAGGAGCTACTGGCTTGTGATTGGGCAGAATACTTAGGGGAAAGTATGAAATGAGCAGAATTCAAAATATTGAGAGTGAAGAAACACAGAAAGACAGAGAAGACCTTTAGCATAGCTTGTGTAGGCTGTAGTGCTGTAGTGCTTACTTCTTATTTTGAGTTGTTAGGTGCCTAAAATAAAGCCCTTCAAAATTCTACTCTCAATGAATCATAGTTTCACAGAACTACACATGGGAAAACTGAGATTGAGGGATGGTATACAGCCTTACTCAAGGCATCACAGATAAGAAGTATCAGAGACAGATTTAAACTTAGATTATCTGACTTCAGAGCCTGCCTTCTTTCTACTGTATTTGTTGTTCAGTCATTTTTCAACTCCTTGTGACCCCATTTAGGTTTTCTTGGCAAAGATATACTGGAGTGATTTGCCATTTCCTTCTCCAACTCATTTTTCAGATGAGGATTCTGAAGCAAACAGGGTTAATGATTTATCCAAGGTCACACAGGTAGCAAGTATCTGAGCTGGATTTGAACTCAGGTTTTTTTTTTTGACTCCAACCCTAACACTATATGTACTGTGGAAACCAGGTACCCTATTGTACTGCACTACCTCAAACTATTGTTGATAGGATCTTAAAAATTAAAGGTGAGATTAATAAAATCTAATGTAAAAAGCACTGAATTATCAAACAAAGGTAGGAGTTGGCTTTATGAGGAAAAAAACTAAACCATTGGTTAATATGATTTTTAAAAAGAAAGAAGAAAATCAAATCACTAGTATCAAAAACAAAAAGGGTGAATATACCAGTAATGAAGATGAAATCAAAGTAATTATTATTTTTTTTGCCCAATTGCATACTAACAAATTTAAGAATTTAAGTGAAATGGGAGAATACTTATAAAAACATAAATGTAGATTAATAGAAAAGGAAATAGAATATCTAAATGGAGAATTCTGCTCATTTCACACTTTCCTCTAAGGATTCAGTCCAATAATAAGCAAGCAAGAATCTAATTTAGAAAAAGAGATTGAGCACGGCATAACCAAGCTTCTTAAGAGAAATGCATTAGGAGTAGATGGATTTACAAGTGAATTCTACCAAACATTTAAAGATAAACTAATTCCAATAAATAATTTGGGATAATAGATCAAGAAGTAATTCTAACAAATTCCTTTTTTGAAACAAATATGGTGCTAATACCTAAACCAGAAAAAGCAAAAACAGAGAAAGAAAATTATAGACCAATTTCACTAATGAATGTGGATTTTAAAATCCTAAATAAAATACTAGCTAGAAGACTACAACAATATATCACTAAAATTATATATTGAGACCAAGTGGGATTTATACTAGGAATGTAGAGTTAGTTTAACATAAGAGAAATTATTAACATAATTGATTGTATCAATAACTAATGTAACAACAGTCTTATGACCAGACCAATAGATGCAGACAAAGTACAACACTCTAAACAACCTATTAAAAACAATTGGATTTTTTCTTAAAATATTAAGCATCTACCTAAAACATCATCAAACATTATTTACAATAGACATAAGCAAAAAGCTTCCCAATAAGATCAGGAATAAAACAAGGATGTCCATTATCACCAGTATTATTCAACATTGTATTAGAAATGCTAATAAGAACAAGAGAAGAAAAAGAAATTGAAAGAATCAGAATGGGCAAAGAATTAATAAAACTATATATTTTTGCAGACAATATGATAACACTTGGAAAATCCTAGAAATTTAACTAAAAAGCTAGTTAAAACAATGTAAAATTTTAGCAAAGGAGAAGAATGTAAAATAAACCTCCATAAATCATCAGTATTTATTTTAATCAACAAAAAAATCCCCAAACCCTTGCAAGAAGAGATTCGTAAGAGATAACCTCATTTAAAATAGAGACAGCAAAAAATACATGGAAGTCTCCTGCCAAGACAAACTCATGAACATAATTATAAAACAATTTTAATACATATAAAGTCAGATTTAAATAATTAGAGAATTATTATTTTTATGATCGGCAGGGCCAATATAATAAAAATAACAATTTTACCCAAACTAATTTACTTATTCAATACCATCTCATTAACCAAAAAATTATTTTATACACCCAGAAAAATAATAACCTAGAATACTGGTACATTGTTGTTGGTGTAAACTGGTTCATTAATTCTGGAGAACAATTTGGAGTTATATCTAAAAGGCTATAGAACTGTGCATACCTTTTAATCCAGCAGGATCTTTACTGGGTCTGTATCCCATAAAAGAGGGAAAAGGACCCACATATGCAAAAATGTTTATAGCATCTATTTTTGTAATGGCAAGGAATTAATTGAGTAAATGCTCATCAATTGAGAAATGGCTGAATAAATTGTGGTATATGAATGTGATGGAATATTATTATTCTATTAAATGATGAGCAGGCTGATTTCAGAAAAGCCTGGAAATACTTACATGAACTGATGCTAAGTGAAGTGAATTGAACCAGAACATTGTACACAGTAACAGCAAGATTTCATATAATCATGATAGATTTAGCTCTTCTTAGCAATGTAGTGATCCAAGACAATTTCAAGCACCTTGGTACAAGCACCTTGTACCAAATACTGCGCTCAGTTCTAGGGATAGGATACAAGGGAGAAAGACCTTCTGGGTGCTCAGAGTAACTTGCTTGTGTCCTAAGGAGGGAAGACAGTGAATGGTGGATGAGTGAGGAGAAGAATTCAGAAACATGTGAGAAGGGGCCAGCTTGGCCCAGGGAGACTCCAGGAGGAACAGCCAGCTTGTCATGGTGGGCAGGTTGAACATCAGGAGCACAGTCACAGGAGTGAGCTGAAGGAGAGGGAGGAGGACCTGCAGGCAGGAGGAACATCTGTAATTTTTCTCACATTCTCCAGTCTCCTATTCACCTTGTTTTCCCTTCACTTCCCTGGTGGAAAAACCGTTGCCCCTTATCTAGGATAATAAGGAATCTATTTCTGGGGAAAGAGAAAGAACTGTGGCTTTAGCTCTAGTTTTGTCACTACTTAGAGGAATAAATGGAGGATAGAGACTTCTCATCTTTTGGCCTCAGTTTTCTTATGTATATAAAAGAGGGAAATAATATTTGCACTGTAGTGCTGGAGAAACTGAGGCAAGATAGAGATGAGAGGTTTTTAATATTTTATTAGAGGGAGAGTTTGGACTGGGGGCAAAACAGGATCCATGTTGACCTAGCCGGCTGGATCAGACTCTTGTCTCAAAGTATCCAGCAGGGAGCTAGGGATTCCAGAGACTCTTATAGGGCTCCAGTGATCAGGGAAACAAAGGCAGAAGGGGGGTAAAGCCCTGGTGAACGGGAACTTCCAGGAAAGGACCGTAAATTCAGTTCTGACAGGTTGGGGGTAAGGAAGGATCATGAATTCTGATAAGTTGGGAAGAGGCTAGAAGCCACTAACTCTGGCTCAGAGGGTCCCATCTAGGTACCTGAGATAAACCATCTGTAGTTCTGTAACTTCTTGGAATGCTTGTGGTCAGGGCTCCCAGTTCTAATTATCTCAGTCCTAATGGCCGGATAGGGGGGTTGCCACCAGGGAGACTGAGGCAGAATAATTCAAGGAAATTGAAGGAGAACAATTCAGGGAAACTAATGCAGGGAAACTGAGGTATAACAGCACTACTTAACTCATGAGGGAGTCTCTGTAAATTGTGAAGTACTTTTTCCAGTCTGTGATGATAGTTATGGAACAAGAAGCAGATTAAAAATAAATTAAACAATGAGATTTTTATTATTAAGAAATGAAAACTCTTTATATGTATGTATATGTGTATGTGAGAAGAGAGAGAGAGACAGAGACAGAGAGATATAGTGAGACAGAGAGAAAAACACACAGAGAGGAAGAGACACATACACACAGAGATACACAGAGAGAAACAGAGGGAGAAAAAATCAGAGAGACAGAGACAGAAAGACAGAGAGAGATAGAAACAGAGAGAGAGAGAGACAGAGAGACAGAGAGAGACAGACATGGAGAGAGACAGAGAAAGAGACAGAGAGAGACAGAGACAGAGAGACAGAGAGATTCATATTAAGCTCACAGTTAAGCCTAGGGCTATTTGTTCTTCTCAAAAGTGTGGTCTGTTTTTCCTATATTCAATAGCTCCCTAATTATTATCTCCACTATTTTCAGCAAGCATTCCCACATTCTCCCTTCTTAAAAACTCCTTACGTGATCCTCCCACGTCTTTCTTGGGACTTTCTTGGTTTAGCTCCTTGAAAAAGCCTTGGTGTCCACTTCCTCACCTCCCACTCTCTTCACAACTCTTTTCATTGAGTTCGAATGGCTCCCAGTTACCTCCAGGATTAAACATATAGTTCTTTGTTTGACATTTAAAGCTCTTTATAACCTGGATCCTTACTACCTTTCCAGTCTTCCTATTTTTACTCCTCTATATTGTTCTACTTGCAGTTCCTATAATAAACATTCATTTCCTGCCCACATACCTCCGATTTGGTTGTCCTCATGCTTGAAAAACTCTGTCCCTTTACCTCTACCTCTTAATTTTTCTGACTTATTTCAAGACTCAGTTTATAACCCAAAAGGCAAGAAGCCTTTCTCAATCTCTACCTCCTTAACTTCTCCCCTTTCATATTACCTTCCATTTACTGTGTATGTATCTTGTGTTTATTTAGTCATTTATAAATAGTTCCTCCATTAGACTGGCTGCTCTTTGACAAATCTATTATTTAACTTTTAGTTTATCTCTAGCACTTAGTAGATTGTCTGGAACTTGGTATCTTCTTAAATAGTTGTTGAGAAATTTGTTTTTCTCGTTCTTTTTTTCCTTTTCAATGGGGCAGGGAAATAGGATGGAGAGAAAATGCATTTCTGTTTATTTGAAAAGACAAAGAGAGAGGTACAAGTTATGGTTCAACTGTGAATAACTGCATGCACTTTCAGATGAGGTCATTGTGTCACTCAGTTTATGTGACTGTGATTTTGTTATAAGAGACCTTTCACCTAATAAGAGTAATGTATAAATGTGTAATGTAAAAACAAAACACATCATTAAAAAGAGGGAAAGAAAGAGTGTACATTCCATGGGAACAATCACTGTTTAATTTTGTGTATCTCTCGTTCCTTAACACAGCTTGAAACATAGTAAATGCTTAATAAATTCTGAATTAGTTGAATTAAACTTTAGTATAGAATCAATATTCTTAAATATATTTATTACTGGGGCAGCAAGGTGGTGCAGTGGATAGAGCACCAGCCCTGAAGTCAAGAGGACCTGAGTTCAAATTTGATCTCAGACACTTAATGTTTCCTAGCTGTGTGACCCTATTTTCCTCAGGGGGAAAAATATTTATTCCTTTATCCATTGTCAATTCTTAATTTTGAGACTATATAATGTAACAATTCCTAAAAAAAATATGGATCTATTGAAACAAATTCTTGTTGACTGTTGGCTGATTTGTTCAGAATGAAATAAAAGTCACTTGATATTTATCTGCAGAACTGCAAGGTGACTCCACGGATTGAGCACCCGGCTTAGAACCAGTAAGACACAACTTTATAAGTTCAAATCTGGGCTCAGACACTTACTAGGTATATCCTGGATATGTCACTTAACCCTGTTAGCTTCAGTTTCTCAACTGTAAAGTGAAGTGGAGAAAGAAAGGACAAAAAAGCACTCCAGTATCTTTTCCTACAAAATCCCCAAATGGGGTCACAGAAAGTTGGACATGACTGAACAACAATATTTATCTGAAATATTGTAAAAGATATTATAAAAGTATAGACAGAATATAAATCAAATTTATGGATAAGCAATGCTAATTCATGAGGCAGGGGAGAAGAAGGATGCTAGAAGGGATGAATTCCCCATGTCCCAGGAGCAGTAGAACCACAGAATTTTGGCTTAGCTGATCGTTTCTTAATCAGGTTAGTAAGCCAGACAATATTCTGACTGCTCGTGATTATAGGCAGTTCAGAGTAGCAGCACCATTCCCTTCAACTGACTGGGACTGATACCAGCCTGCATCCCTACTCTGCCCTTCCTCTTTGGAGTTCCTTATTCTTGGACTTTTCTTCCATTGGCCACAGATTCCATTTCTTACTGTACTTTCCTTCCATCTGGGAGAACTACTTGCTGACATAACTCAATAAATATTTATTACATACCTACTATGTGCTTTGGCAGCTATCTGGCACAATGAGCCTAGAGTCAAGAAGACCTGAATTCAAATCTGGTTTTACATAAGTAACTTACCTTGTTTTTCAGTTTCCTTATTTGTAAAACTAGCTGGGGAAAGAAATGGGAAAATCACTCCAGTATCTTTGCCAAGAAAACCCCAAAGAAAGTCACAAAGATGTGGACATGACTGAAAAAAATGACTAAACAACAACTATATGTTGGTTCTCTAGGTGTACTAAAATAGGGACTATCCTGTGTCAATTCAAAAAAGTTGAAGAAAAAGCTTTAAGGCAAAACATCAGGGGTAGCATTAAGGATAAAAAAGGGTAATAAGGGAAGAAAAATTTAGGGCAAAGAATTTAAATGACTCAACACTATGAAAAAGTGCAGAAAACTAGGTCAGTGAAGTGGGAATGGATAAATACAGTATGATCTCACATGCTAGAGGAGTCAAAGAGTTAAAGCCTCAGATGAGATAGTTCAGGCCACAACAGGAGGAAAAAGGGGGTCAGGACAGTCTTTTATATACATTACTCTTGGACTTGTCACATATAGTTCTGTCAAACTCTGACATTTCTCTCCATTGCTGCATAGATTCCTGTCTCACAAGCATCATCTTCACACCAGGGAATCTTCTTGTGGAAAATAAAGGTCGTGAGCATTATGGGGAAAAAAGCATGTTTTCACTTAGGTGAGTCTGGTTAGTTTTTTATCTCCAAAGTCATAGGCAGAAGATGCTAGACATTGGCTGGCAAGCTCAATATGGAACACAAGCATGGGGTTATCTCACTATTTCCTTACTTATAAACAACAATTCAATTCAGCAATTATTTTTTTTTCTTTTAAATTTTTTTTTATTATAGCTTTTTTATTTACAAATTATATGCTTGGGTAATTTTACAGCATTGACAATTGCCAAACCTTTTGTTCCAATTTTTCCCCTCCTTCTCCCCACCCCCTCCCCAGATGGTAGAATGACCAGTACATGTTAAATATATTAAAGGATACATTAAATACAAAATAAGTTTACATGTCCAAACCATTATTTTGCTGTACAAAAAGAATTGGACTCTGAAATATTGTACAATTAGCCTGTGAAGGAAATTTTTTAAAAATATGCAGGCAGGCAAAAATATAGGGATTGGGAATTCAAGATGCAAAGTAAAAATGGAAATAATTCCTGACCCTTAAAAAGTGCATTCCAGGAGCAGAGCCAAATGATAGAATAAGACAGAAACTCTTGAAGTATCCTCCAAACAACTCTAAAGAAATTCCTCAAAATGAATTCTGGAACAGTAGAACCACAAAAAGATGGAGCAAAACCATTTTCTAGCCCAAAACAACATAGAAAAGTAACATGAGAGGTCTGTCACATGGAGGAAAAGGGCAGAGCAGTCAAGCACAGGCAGTGTCCAGACAAGCTAGCAGTCCCATTCCATCACTAAAAGAAACTTAGCACAGTTACACTTCCATTATGGGAGGAAAGCCCAACTTTAATATAGAGTTAAAAATCCAAATAGGCTGAAAAAAATAAGCAAAAACCAAAACAGAATAAAAAAGATCCCAAATCATAGCAAGTTTATATGATGACAAAGAAGATCAAAACACAACCCCAGAAGAGGACAAAAAAGTCAAAACTGTGATGTGAAACTTCAAAGTAAAATCAGCTTTAAAAAAGAACTCCCAAAAGAGCTCAAAAAATAAACAAGAAAGAAATTAAGAAGATGAATAGAATTTTAGAAAAGTTAGATAGGATAGATTTCTGGAGAAAACTGAATGAGAATAGAAAAAATATACCTTTTTCTCAGTGGATGGCCCCTTACATAAAGTGACTGTTTCAGGGCATAAAAAGTTTACAGCAAAATTTACAAAAGCAAAAAATATTAAACACATCTGTTTCAAATCATGATGCAATAAAACATATTCAAAAAAGGACCATGGAAAATTCACTGAAGACTAAGTAATCTAATCTTAAAGAATGAATGGATCAAAAAACAAACTAATAATCAATTGATAATTTCATTAAAGAGAATGACAATTAGATAACATACTAAAATTTGTAGGATGTAGCCAAAGCAGAAGTTAGGGAAATGTGTATATCTTTAAAGGCTTACATCAATAAAATAGAGAAAGGGCAAAACAATGAATTGGACATGCAACTAAAAAAAATAGAAAAAGAACAAATTAAAATACCCAATTAAACACCAAATTAGAAATCCTAAAACTCAAAGAAGAGATTAATAAAATTAAAAGTAAGAAAAACATTGAACTAACAAATAAAATTAGGATCTGGTTTTATGGGAAAAAACATAAATCATTAGTTAATTTGAATTTTTACAAAGAAAGAAGAAAAATAGAGGAAATTAAAACAATCATTAGGGACTATTTTGCTCAGTTATATGACAATAAATATGATATATCCATGCAAAATTAATGAATTAATATGTAAAAAAGAAAATGCCCAGATTAATAGAAGGGGAAATAGAGTATTTAAAAAACTCCATTATAGAAAAAGAAATCAAGCCATTAATGAACTCCCTAAGAAAAAAATCTCCAGGGCCAAGTGGGTTCACAAGTGAATTCAACCAAACATTTAAAAAAAACCAATCAATTTTTTTAAATTTAATAGCCTTTTATTTACAGGTTATATGCATGGGTAACTTTACAGCATTAACAACTGCCAAAGCTCTTGTTCCAATTTTTCACCTCTTACCCTCCCACCCCCTCCCCTAGATGGCAGGATGACTAGTAGATGTTAAATACATTAAAATATAAATTAGATACACAATAAGTATACATGACCAAACCGTTATTTTGCTGTACAAAAAGAATCAGACTCTGAAATATTGTACAATTAGCTTGTGAAGGAAATCAAAAATGCAGGTGGGCATAAATATAGGGATTGGGAATTCAATGTAATGGTTTTTAGTCATCTAGAGTTCTTTCTCTGGGCGTAGCTGGTTCAGTTCATTACTGCTCCATTGGAAATGATTTGGTTGATCTCGTTGCTGAGGATGGCCAGGTCCATCAGAACTGGTCATCATATAGTATTGTTGTTGAAGTATATAATGATCTCCTGGTTCTGCTCATTTCACTCAGCATCAGTTCGTGTAAGTCTCTCCAGGCCTTTCTGAAATCATCCTGTTAAAACCAATCAATTTTAATACTATATAAACTATTGGAAAAGATAGGCAAAGATAGAGTTCTAACCAATTTTTTTTACCACACAAATATACTGCTAATATTTAAAATAGAAAGAGCCAAAACAGAGAAAGATAACTATCGACCAATTTCCCTAATGAATATTGATGCAAAATTGTTAAATAAAATACAAGCAAGGAGATTACAGCAACATATCACAAGAATCGTACATTATGACCATGTGAGATTTATATCAGGAATGCAGGACTGGTTTTATACTAGGAAAGCTGTCATCATAATTTAACATATCAATAACAAAATGAACAGAATTCATACAATTATCTCAATAAACACAGAAAAGGATTTTGACAAAGTACAACACTCATTCCTATGAAAAACACTAGAGAACGTAGGAATAAATGGAATCTTTTAAAAAATGATATGTAGTATCTATCTAAAATCATAAGCAAACATTATCTTTAAAAGGGAAAAGCTAGAAGCCTTTCCAGTAAGATCAGGGGTGAAGCAAAGATGTCCATTATGACAATTATTCAATATTGTGCTAAAGTTATTAGCTATAGCAATGAGAAGAAAAAGAAATTGAAAAAATTAGGATAGGCAATGAGGAAACAAAACTATTATTCTTTTCAGATGACATAATGGTATACTTAAACAGTTCTAGAGAATCAACTAAAAATCACTTGAAATAATTAATAAATTTAGTAAAATTGCAAGATAAAAAATGAATCCATATAAATCATCAGCATTTCTATTATTATCATCAAGTCCAGTAGTAAGAGATACAAAGAAAAATTTCATTTAAAATGATGACAAACAAAACAAAATACTTGGGAGTTTACCTGCCAAAACAAACACTCAGGTACTATTTGGA
The DNA here is from genome assembly GCF_902635505.1 of Sarcophilus harrisii. Taxonomy (NCBI): domain Eukaryota; kingdom Metazoa; phylum Chordata; class Mammalia; order Dasyuromorphia; family Dasyuridae; genus Sarcophilus; species Sarcophilus harrisii. The sequence goes on from NC_045428.1 coordinate 361,900,200, forward strand.
AATAATTACAAAATACTGTTCATCCAAATAAAAAAAGATCTAAATAACTAGAAAAATATTAACTGTTTATGGGTAAGCTGAGCTAATGTAATAAAATGACAATTCTACCTAAGTTAATTTATTTGTGCCATACCAATAAAACAAAGAACTATTTTATCAGGCTAGAATAAATAATAATAAAATTCATCTGGAAGAACTAAAGCTCAAGAATATCAAGGGAATTAATGAAAAAAAATGTGAAGGAAGGTGGCCAATTTGTACCACATCTCAACTACATTATAAAGTGGTAGTCATTAAAGCAATCTGGTACTGGCTAAAACATAAAATGGTGGATCAGTGACCTAGATTAGATACACTGTAGTAAATGAGTATAGTAATCAAGTGTTTGATAAACCCAAAGACTCCATATTTTAGGACAAGAATTTGCTATTTGACAAAAACTGCTGGGAAAACTGGAAAACAGCATGGCAGAAATTAAATGTCGACAAACATTTTATCTTCTATACCAAATTAAGGTCAAAATAATTATATTATTTAGCCATAAAGAATGATACCATGGGCAAATTAGGGTAGCATGATCAGAATTATGGAGAAGGGAAGAATTTATGACCAAAGAAAAGGTGGAGAACATTACAAAATGTAAAATGGATAATTTTGATAATATTAAATTAAGATATTCTTGAATAAAAAACACCAATGCAACCAACATTAGAAGGAAAGCAGAAAGCTAAAAAAAATTATGGCAAGCATTTCTGGTAAAGATCTAATTTCTCAAATATAGAGAGAACGGAGCAAAATTTATAAGAATACAAGTCATTCCCCAAATAACAAATGGTCAAAGGATATGAACAGTCAATTTTCAGATGAAGAAATCAAAGCCGTTGTCATGTGAAAAAAAATGAAGTAGGGAAAGAACCAGTAAAGAGAGAGAGGTTGAAGATTTGAGAGGGGGAATGGATGATTGAGATTGGAATCTGCTAAAAAAGATAGAAGACAGGATCAATGTAGAGGCAGCTGGTCCTGACAAGGAGACAGAGACTGGGAGAAAGGGGGAGAAAATTGAGGTGATGAGAAATAGTATTGAAATGACAGTGAAATAAAAGGAGACAGAGACTGGGAGAAAGGGGGAGAAAATTGAGGTGATGAGAAATAGTATTGAAATGACAGTGAAATAAAATTTGACCTTAATATTCTTTACTAAACTTTGTTATTCTTGTTCTTGTATGTTGACCCAGACTTTTATGTTCTGATTCCTTCTTTATGTGATGTTTTTGCTTTTAATTCTTTTGTTTTTTAAAGGCTTTGTTTCGAACCTCAACTTGTTCCAGGTATGTGATGTTTTTGCTTTTAATTCTTTTGTTTTTTAAAGGCTTTGTTTCGAACCTCAACTTGTTCCAGACAATTTGTTATCTTCAGAGCTGATTCTGTACCCCATATGATTTCTATCTAAATATATTTTTCTCCCAGTTCTTGTTTGATGTACTCCATCACTGAATAAGAGATCGTTCATTATTCTGGCATCTTAAGCCATAGCTTAGAAAACTAAATTCTGTATTCTTTGACATCATCTTTTTCAGTGAAATAAAAATCCTTCTCAATTTGAAAATAATACTGTTATGGAAGTCAATAATATTTTGTTCACTATTCTCATCCACTCTAAAGTAGGGGGTTTCTTTTTCCTATGTTCTTTTTCTCACTCTGAACATAATTTTTAAAACACACACAACCTTTTCTATGCTCCTTTGCTTTTTTTTTTTTTCATCTCACCCTGAGCTGTAGCCTTTCTGATTCTGTTCTTGCAAGGCCATGACACATATTTACATTCATTCTTACTTACCTGCTCCTTTGTCTCAATCTGTCAATAGCACTCCAGGCTCTTAAAGGAGATTTCATAAAAGAATCACCGGCAAGTAAATGGTTAAATCAGTAGGCTTTTGTCATGGCACATTTCAACTTGCATAAAGGAAGGCTTAGGTTTAGCCTTCAGAGAACATTCAAGGTTGGGGAATAATAAGGGAAGGAGGTCAGCAGAATGGTAATCAAAACCCTCCATATCAGGACTTGGAAAGGAACACAGGTCATGAGATCATACTTATATTATTTAAAAAAGCTTTCAAAAAATTTAGGGTATGTAGTGGACTTTACCTTATATTTGACCTTAATATTCTTTACTAAACTTTGTTATTCTTGTTCTTGTATGTTGACCCAGACTTTTATGTTCTGATTCCTTCTTTATGTGATGTTTTTGCTTTTAATTCTTTTGTTTTTTAAAGGCTTTGTTTCGAACCTCAACTTGTTCCAGACAATTTGTTATCTTCAGAGCTGATTCTGTACCCCAACAATCCAGACAGGTCCTGCCTGACACAATCTGGACCAAAAAAATGAATTGGAATCTCAATTTCATCTAATTAAATATCACTCTCCAGTATCCCCTGAGTTTTTTTGTTTGTTTGTTTGTTTGTTTTTGTTAAGTCATTTTCAGTTGTGTCCAACTATTCATGACCCCATTTGGTGTTTTCCTGGGAAAGATACTGGAAGGGTTTGCCATTTTCTTCTCCAGCTTATTTTACAAATGAGGAAACTGAGACAAACAGGGTTAAATGACTTACCCAGGATCACATACCTAGCATGTGTTTGAGGGTGGATTTGAACTCAGGTCTTCCTGACCTGGTGTTCTATTTACTAAGCCACACAGATGCCCTTCTCTATAATAGCTGCAGCTTTATAGCTCTTTGCTGCTGCTATTACTATTCGCTGAATTACTCTCTAAGCAAATGGTTACTCTAAATAGCAATGAACAGCCATGTTTTAAAGCTGTTATATCTGGACATTTTGTCCTTTCCCCCTCCAATCTCAGCTTATAGCTCATATGATTTCTATCTAAATAGATTTTTCTCCCAGTTCTTGTTTGATGTACTCCATCACTGAATAAGAGATCGTTCATTATTCTGGCATCTTAAGCCATAGCTTAGAAAACTAAATTCTGTATTCTTTGACATCATCTTTTTCAGCCTAAGATCTATTTTTTTTTTTCGTGTATGTAGCTAGGTGGTTCAGTAGCTAGAATGTGAGAGATGGAGTTTGAATAGACCTGGATTCAAATCTTGCTTCAGATACTTACTAGGTTTGGGGATGAGAGAGAGCTCTAGATATCATATAATATTTTTACATACATAGAATATATCATATGGATATTGGATAATATTTAATATAATTTGTACTTTATAATATGTAATATATACATATATTAATATATGGGTATAAAATTATTTGCTAAATTTAAAGCATTATATAAATGTTTATTATTATTATTATCTATAAAAGTTTAAAACTTTAATTGGGAAGAGAGAGAAAAAATATTTCAATTTTCACCCAGGATTTCATTGTCCTTAGAGAGTCTTTCTAGGTTTGTTAAGCCAGGTCAGCACTTAGCTTCTTAAACCTTAGATATCACATAGATGTACTTGTGAGCATATTATTATTATTCTGGTATATTGACATTCAACTCTGGCAGAATGGTATTCTGCTATGTGAGTTTTCACATTTTTTGGTCTCAGAACCCCTATATACCTTCAAAATCATTGAGGATTCAAAGAGATCTTGTTTAAATGGGTTATATTTGCCACATTAGGCTTTAAAACTAATTAAATAAAAATAAAAATTATTAATTTATTTAAAGCAATAATAATAAAAATCTGTTACATTTTTTTCAAAACAAGAAAATACATGGAGAAGAATAGCATTGTTTTACATTTTTTTGGAAATCTCTTTAATGTCTGACTTAAAATGAGATAGTTAGATTCTCATATCTGCATCTTCAGTCAATTTGCAATGATATGTTGTTTTGGTTGAAGTCTTTAATGTTTAGCTAGAAAAAAAAGGTGAATTTCAATAGCCTTTTCGGATACTAGAGCATATTTTTCTTTGATAATACATCCAAATTTGACAAGTGATAGGCCCTTAAAGGTTAGTTACAAATGTGAAATCTGAAATTATGTCAATGAACTTTTTCATTCCCTGTTATATTAAAATTCACCAGTCTATCCTGGACTTGGAATGGATCTTTTATTCATGCATGATTTCCTAGCATCATGTATTGGTCATTGTAAAATATTACTTCACTGAGTTATATGGCTCTTCCAAATATTGGTACAATTCTATAAGAAATTTTTAAAAATCACATCGATTCTGTCAATGTTGAGCACTGACAATAGAGAGGACAATGATTCTGTTCATTTGAATTGCTCTTTAGGGCTTAGCACAGATTTTGATTATGGCATTAAAGAAGTAGAATCAAGACAGTAATTATGTTGATTTTATGCATATTCATTTGCATATGAGTTCATCTGAATCAAAGAAACTTTAATATTGCTTCTCTCTCATGCCCACTTGCAATTAATCATACCAATAGAAGTAACCAAGCAAACTGAAAGTCCCAGACTTATCATATAAGTCAGCCATTAAAAAAAATGTCCCAATGAATGAAGCCATGGAGTACAGCTTCCATGTCGGTCACCTCTTTTCTAATTATCGCTAAAGCATGACTTAGCTAGATGAACCATTACTCTAAAGGGAACATTAAAGCTTGAGTCATTAAGTCTAGTGTCTTCTTTCAGCCCCCAAAGCGTGCTGAAGAATATCTACAAAATTGAGTAATCATTAAACATTAGGCAAAGTTTTCTTTAACAATTGAGGTTGGGGGATGGCCGAGTGGCATATAGGAGTGTGTGAGTATACAAAAGAAGTTAAAATTCTGCCAATGGGCATAGGAAATGGGTCTATGTAAGCTCAATAGAAAAGACTAGGAGCCTATTTTTTTTAATTGAAGTTTTTTATTTTCAAAACATATGCATGGATAATTTTTCAACATTGACCTTTGAAAAATCTTGTGTTCCAATATTTCCCCCTTTCCCCTCACCCCCTCCTCTAGATGGCAAGTAATCCAATATGTGTTAAACATGGTAAAAATATATGTTAAATCCAATATAAGCATACATATTTATACAATTACCTTGCTGCATGAAAAAATCAATAAGGAAAAAAATGAGAAAGAAAATAAAATTTATGTAAACCACAACAAAAATAATGAAAATGCTATGTTGTGACTTACACTCAGTTCCCACAGTCCTCTCTGGGTGTAGATGGCTCTCTCCATCATAAGACCATTGGAACTGTCCTGAATCCTCACTGTTGAAAAGAGCCACGTCCATCAGGACTGATCATCATATAGTATTGTTGTTGAAGTGTATAATGATCTCCTGGTTCTGCTCATTTCACTCAGCATTAGTTCATGTAAGTCTCTCCAAGCTTCTCTGAAATCATCCTGCTGGTCATTTCTTACAGAACAGTAATATTCCATAACATTCATATCCCATAATTTATTCAACCATTCTCCAATTGATGGGCGTCCATTCAGTTTCCAGTTTCTGGTGCTACAAAAAGGACTGCCACAAACATTTCTGCACATGTGGGTCCCTTTCCCCAGGAGCCTAAATTTCAAGCCATCCTGGGGCTGGTTCCAGCAGCCATCTAATCTCAGGAATAGCAAGTGGTTCCATGAAGAATTAACTAGCATGGGATGGAGCCAAGAAAAGAGGGAGCAGCTAAGGTCTCCCAGCCTTCTTCTCCAAACAACACCTCCGACTGAATTCTGGAGCGGCAAACCCAACAAAAGACCAGAGTGAGACATTTCTCTAGCCTAATACAACTGAGGAGGAAGAAGTCTTTGGGGATGTAACAACAACTTCATCTGTGAGCCTTGGAGGCAGCAACAGAAGCAGCAGCTTTAGGAGCTCTTAAGCCAGAGGTGGGAAGGGAACCTAGCAAGTGGTCACAAAGAGATCACAGGGCATGGGACAAGGTACCGTTTGGTAACCCATGGCCTATGCTCACTTCTGGGGCAGAGTTCAAAGGCAGAGAGGAGTCCTTGCAGTCCCAAGGGAGCGGAGCTCCTGAGGAGCAGTTTCATTTCTGGCTTACTTCGGTAAGGAGCAGATTACAAAACAGAAGGACGGTGACTGCTGTGTGTGGGAGAGTGATCCTTATCCAAATTAAAATCAGAGACTCTCAAGAGAAAAAGAAAAAAAAAAAGGATTTATTACGATTTCACTGGAAAGGGAAATTCCCAACAGACAAGGTATCAGTAGAGGAGTGCCAAATGCAAACTATAAAACCAGATTATATAGACTATAAGATGAAAGCCCCCCACTTCTGACCTTTTTTTCCCCTTGGCTGGTGAGTTCTAATTTACCCAGAGACTAAATATGGACCCCAGAACACACTTTATCTATTAGGGTATTTAAATGCTAATGAAAAGGGTGGGGAGAGATAGGAGGGAAATTTTTGTTTATCTAAAATAATCAAACACCTATAGCTTTTAGCTATGGTTTAATTTATTATTGCAAAGTCTCCAGGCACAATCAGGGCATAGGTCAAGGACACATTTTTATGAGAGGTCTTCACTCAGTTTATCCCATTTAGTCTTTTCCCTTTATTTATTAACCTTTGAAGACCTTTCACACCATTTTCGATAAATTTCCTCAACCCTCTCATCCTCAGTCTCCAATCCCTCTGGACCTGGTTTCTCTTTTTTCTCTCCTAGGGTCCATCCTCACCCTTTTAATACTCCAATTCCTACTGGACCTTTCCCTCCAGGTTCAGTCTTTACCATTCTGGCTAGTGATGTCTATACTACCCTTGTGATAAGCTGTGTGACACAGGGGAAGCAGACAGAAAGTAGCATGACTCCACTTAAAACTGTCATCAGGAACCAAAGAACCCATTTCCACCAGCTGCCTCCAGATCAAGACCATCAAGAGGTATTAAATGGATAGAATCAGGTCTGGATGGGACATGGGCCAATTTTCTGATGTCTTTAGCAATTTCTTTCATTACCTATACATTATCATCAATTTTCACACAGCATAGATGTAACTTCCTACAAATTCTACCTCCTTCAGCCAACAAGTAGTCTAATACCAATCTGTGCTGGAGTATGCTTCTCTAGTCTGAGTGCCCTGGTCTGCTAATAAATCCAGTGCTTTTGTTGTAGAAATTATTCCAACCATGGCCTGTAGTGTAGTGAATCTATTCAGCATATAAATTGGGATTCTGTATCCCCAACTCCCATCTGAGGAGTCCCATCACCTCAACCATGTGTGTCCCCAGTAGAGTAGGTAATTTCACAAATAAAGATGCCTGTCAAAAAAGTCAACAACGACAGAAATGCTAAAAAACAAACCAGACATACATGTATCTAGCGACAGATAGATTATTAGCCCAAATACTCACTTACCTACTTATTTAGGATATAATGACTACATATTTTTAGATATACAACATTTTATATACTTGAATTATGCTCCTAGCTTCAACTGACCTCTTGTCTTGATTATAGAAATTTGCTATAAGAGGAAAAAGCAGGGACATGATTATAATAAAAAAATTGGCCCTTTAGGCATCAACCTTGCACATACATGACAGAATAACGGCGTATCCTTAGCTCAGTTTGGCTTTTAGGTAATTGTATGCAATAATAATTCCACTTTATAGCCAGACGCAGGAATAATCAGGTAGGTTCTTATTCAAAAGAACACCATTGGAAAACTGAGTCAGAAAGATCCCACTTTATCTGGAGGCCAAGGTCGCCCTCCCAATTCTTGCCCAGATACTAACCTCCTCCTTTTATGGAAATACAAATAACAGGTACAATACCAATATTAAAAATCCCCCTACACACAATCTCCCTCCCACCAAAACATTCCTAATTGCTTTGGTACAAATTCAATTTTAGAGGTTATAAATTGTCCTTAACCACCCATTTTTGAGGTTCCTGTATGGATCCTTTTAGTTTGGTGTTCTCAGCCTCCAGACTGCAGTCTCTGTCATCTGTTATGTCTGGTGAGGCCCTTCTCACTCTGCATCTTCCAGGACTTAGTAAGCACTCACTTTCCTGGAACTGTAAACTTAGAGGTGTTGTGTGAAGCAATCCCTGTTTCCTAAGAGCTGAAAGGGATGAGGACATTTCCAGTATATAATTCCTTAAAAACTTTTCTTTTATTTTGAAAGAGGGCCTTTCCCTTTCTCCTCCCAAATAAAATAAACCAAAAAGTATCTTATATGGGAAAATCCCAGATCACTTCTAGGGACAGTTCTAATTCTTTAGGAGAGCAATAGGCAAACATTTGGTCTAAGGAGATGTAGTCACCACCATCAGTTTAGTAATCCGTTTCTTAAAAATATGATTCATTCTTTCCACTTTTCTTGATGATGGTAGATGCCCAGCTATATGAAATTATCACTCAATTTGCAATCCTTCCCCATTATTTCTTTAAAAAAACCTTACAAGTAAAGTATGTCCCATTATCAGTATTATTAGTCTTTACTTATCCATACTTACATATAATTTGTTCCAATGTTATTCCTCTAACCCCTCTTCAGGCAGCAGAACTTAAGGGAAAACTTCTACTTCTCTACTATAATCAGTAAATACCTCATTTTCCATACTGGTGCCATTTCAGTACAACTTAACTTGAATATTCTGGAGCCAGACTCCCTCCCTTTGGAGGGTCACCTCCTTAAATCCTCTTATTTATCGTAAACACATTGAATACCTTTCAGATACAATTTATGTCACAATTACACATATCCCTATACAACAAATTTTCTTCTTTTACTTCATTATTAAAGGGAGAAAGCAGGACAAATCTTAAGATTCAGAATATATATCTAAATCTAATATCTAAATATCTTCGTACCAAATTTCACAAAATGTATACCACAAATCTAGCAGGATTGACAAAATATTAAAGCACAACTCATACAATTTTTACAAATTACCCAATAAACTTTTTTTTTTTTTTTTTTTTTTTTTTTTTTTTTTTTTTGCTGAGGCAATTGCAGTTAAGTGACTTGCCTAGTGAGGAGACTCAAGTCCTCCTCACTTGAGGGCCGGTGCTCCATCCACTACGTCAACTAGCTGCTCTCCCCCAGTACACAATTTAGAAAGCAACATGGTCTAATTAGGAGATAAAAACATGTGACCTCTTTAGGTAAGTTACCAGAGAACTTTTTTTAATACCCAAATTTTTAAACTTAAAATCAAATCAAAGATAGATTAAATCTTTTAGTAGCAATACTTTAACAGTAAGGCACACATATTTCTAAAATCTTATACCAGAATAAACAAGTTCACAATTTTAATAATTATCTCATGCAGTTTTAGAATCAGAATTCCAAGCTAGATTTAGAAGGCTCCTTTGACTTTATACTCAGCAATCTAGAAATCTGGAACCCAGAATACCTAGCTGTCAAGGGATCAACAGTTCTCCTGAGCAGGGCACCTGCCTAAACAAAACAACAGTATTTAATCCCTGTGAATTTTGGCACTTCATCTCAATTCTTCCTAAAGGGATTTCTTCCCTGGGACACATAGGTTTTAGAGCTAGTTATATTAGATTGTTCTTTCCCCATGTTTCACAGTATCTTTTTCTCTTTAATGGAAGATTCTTGTGATCTTAACAAAGGGAAATTAAAACCTTTTATGGACTCTAACTGCTTAAAGTCTTTCAATCCCAATCCCAGTCACCCAGGTGGCTCACCAGTTCTTGTCAAAGGGAAAGCACTCTTACTGACTCTAACCACTTAAGAGTCTCTCCCTCCTCACCAGTTTCTTGCCCTACCTGGGTTGTACATAAACTTTTCTCAGCTAGTTTATCTCCCGAGTTGAATTAATGCTCTATCTTCATTAGCTCACATCCATATTTGCTTTCTCTGATTATTTCCTCTTTGGGAATTTACCCAATCAGAGTGGGAATTCCTGAGCCAAATCTAAGGACCACCAGAGAATTCTATGGAGAGCACCTGCCCAAGGAGTCAGTATGGAAGAAACCCCTTACTAATAGGAAATATCTCTGAACAAGCTTTCCAAACTGTGTGGGACAGTGGCTCTTACCCAAATTAAAATCAGGGACCTTCAAGGTAGAAAACAAAAAAAAAGGATTTATTATGATTTTGGGAGAAAGGGCAACTCCCAACTGACAAAGTATTAATAGAGGAGTGCAATGCACAAGTTGCAAATACAGGATTATATAGACCCTAATGCAGAAGCCTCCATCCCCCCCGTCTGACCTTTTCTCCCAGTGGCTAGGGAGTTCTACTTTACACAGAGACTAAATATGTACCCCAGAACACACTTTACCACATTAGGTACTTAAATGCTAATGAGGGAAAGAGGGGAAGCAGGAGAGAAATGTTTGTTTATCTAGGATAATGGAATACCTGCAGATTTTAGCAGTAAATTAACTTATTTCAAAGTTTCAAGTCACAGTTAGGACATAGGTCAAGGCCATATTCTTATAAGGGGTCTTCTCTCAGTTTATCCCATTCATCCTGAATCATACCAACTTCTAAATTCCTAGAACTAGCTCAGAAAACAGCAGTGTAAAAAAACCTGAAACTTGGGGCAATTCCTCCCACTCTACCTAACCTCTCATAGCCATTCCTATTTAAAAAAAAAAAAACTAGAGAATATAGGAATAAATGGAGAATATAGGAAAAATGTTTTCCACCTCCAGAGAGGTGCTCTCATCTCCAAATTATATCTCATCACCAAATGTATATGTATACATATGTGCCACATATAGATATGTATATATATATTCTCACATGAGCATATACATCTTTATATATATGTATGTGGATGGATGTGTATACATACCTATATAGTACGTACAAATAATGAATCCTCTAAAGTGGCCACATTTATTTGAATTTTAATGAAATAAAATAAAATAATGAAAAATTTTTCTATTGGTTCTATAGAAATATGTAGTACATATTTGAATAATGTGGCCACTTTAGCAGTATTCATTGCTCACTTCAAGACCTGGCTATACAGATGTGTGTGCATGCAAGTGTATATGTTCATGCACATGTGCAGTTAGGTCTTAAAATAATAAATCTCCTTATGTCATATAATATATATGAATGCACATTGTCCAGTTGTTTCAGAAATGTCTAAATCTTTGTGACCTCATTTGGGGTTTTCTTGGCCAAAATCCTTGAATGGTTTTCCATTTCCTTCTCCAGCTTGTTTTACATAAGAAACTAAAACAAATATGATTATACAGCTATTAAGTGCATGAAGATGGATTTTAATTCAGGTCTTCCTGACTCCAGGCTGATGCATGATCCACTGCAACACCTGGTTGTCCCCATGCACATACATACATACACATATGCGCACACAGACATGCACATATACACCTAGGTGATCATAGATGTGACCAACCATTGAAGCTTTCTCCTCCCATGTAATTCTTCACCTTGTCCTTCCAGGAATTTTATGCAATGCAGAAAAGATCTTCCTCTAGGTCACTTAGCATTTTTATAAGTAACAGTGAGTTCTTGGAGTACTTATCCTTCAGTTTTACCAAATGACTTAACAACCTCTTTTTCAGGTGTTATAATTCTTAAATGGTATCTTCTACTCCACTTATTTCACATGATCCATCAGTGATAATATGTTACAGCTTTCTTAGACCTATCCAAATCTTCTCAGTGCTATTTGAGCTTCCAATTCTTTTATTTGTCAGAGCTTGTGGTGTTCTGTGATTCAGAATTATATAACATTGGTATTAAAAATAGAGGATTTGGTGTCAAGGAGCAAACTTGCAAATCACTGAAAGCATTGAACAATTTCCCAAGGGCATGCAGTCCATTTTCTTCTTCTCTAATTCTAGACTCTGGTCATTTTCTATCTGCAATGCCTGTCTGAGATCTACGAAATGATGGATTAACTCAATGGACCACTTTATCCAATTGCATATCAAAATCTTGATCATAGACATTCTTCATCTATAAGATTTTTCCTATAGGAGTTATTGAGCTGATCTTTTCAGTAGTCATGGATCTTATTGAGGAGGCCCTATAGTATATTAAACTTGATGCAGTCAACCCCGTGTTGTCTACAAACAAGAGCACCAATTAATCAATAAGTATTTATGAAGTACCTAGTACATTATGCTAGGAGATGAGAAAAAAAAGAAAAGTCTGTGTTTTTAAGAAGCTTCTACCATATAGAGGAAGATAACATATACACATATAAATATATTCAAAATAAATACAGGATAATTTAGAGAGGGATGAAGGCATTAGCAACTGGAGAGATAGCAGATGAGTGTGTGCTGGGTTTCCAAAGAAACTAGAGAAGTGAAGAAAGAATGTATTCCTGAAGTAGATATAGCCAATGCAAAGATATAAATATGAAACATGGAGTTTGTATGTGAGGAATAATAAGAAGACCATTTTGGCTGGATCACAGAATATATGAAGGAAAATGATGTATGATAAGGCTGAAGAAGTAAATTGGAGTCAGATTGCAAAAGCTCTTAAATACCAAACAAGAGAGTTCTTTTTTTAACATTAGAGAAAATAGAGAATCACTGGAATTTGTTGAGGAAGAGAGCAACATGGTCCACCCTATGTTTTAGGAAAATTATATTGTTAATGGTGTGAAGGATGCAATGGAGAGGGTAAAATCTTGGGCTACTGAGAGCATTTAAGAGGCTATTGCAAAGGTTTAGGAAGGAAGTGATAGGGTCCTAATCTTAGGTGATAGTTGTGTGAATATAGAGAACAGACAGACATGAGATATGTTGTGAAATATATAATATAAATGAGAACATGTGATAACTGATTGAATATGTGCTTAGGGACAAAGTTGCTTCTGAAATTTTGAATTCGAAGGACTGGTAGTCCTTACCCTTGTTACCCTTGAGCCTTGATTTTAGAAGTACAGTAGTTTGAGGAGGGGTGGGTTTGGGTGTAAATTGCATTTTGATGTCATTTTTTTTGCCAATCTAATGGGTATTAGGTAGAATCTTATAGTTTTTCAAATTTGCATTTCCTTTCTTATTAATAATTGGAGTTTTTCATATGGTTTTTTCCATTGCTTACATTTTTTCCTTTGAAAATTACCTGATCATATCCTTTGACCTTATCTGTTAGTAAAGCATTTTTATTTTTATAAATTTGTTTTATATCTTGGACATTAGTCCTTTGTTTGAGAAACTTGCTGTGAAGATTTTTTCCCCCAAATAACTGTTTCCCTTCTAATCTTAACCATATTTTATGCACATGTATTTCAATTTAACAAATTCAAAATTGTTCATTTTGTTTTTTAATGATCCTTTATAGCCCTTATTTAGTCAAGAATTCTTCCCCTACTGTAATAGGTATTTTCTTCTTCTCCCCCCTGATTTGTGCTTCATGACATTTTGTATCTGAGTCATTTATTCACTTAGAACTTATCTTTGATATATGGTATCAGATGTCAATCTAAATCTAATTTCTGCCAGACTTTTACAGTTTTGCCAGAAGTTCTTGTTAAGTAATTAATCCTTGATATCTTTGGGTTTATTAAAATACTACGTTACCATGATCATTTGCTTCTGTGTATTATGTGTTTCATCTATTTCAGGGGCCATCTCCATTCATTTGTATCTTGCCACTGGACCAGATGGCTCCCGAGGAGAAAGTGATGTTGGTGACTTTGCAAAATTTTTTCTCACTTAAATTCAATTCACTTGCAAGTCATGACATCATCTTCCTGATGTTATTTATGTCCTCTTCAAGAAGGACAGTATGTAACCTATTTCACTAATTGACCTCATTATTTTTTAACCGGAATCAAATATATTTTTATAATCACTGTTTGCAATGTAGTTTGGCATATGGTACTAATAAAACCCCTTCCTTTCCACTTTATCCTCAATTTTCCCTTGAGATTCTTGACTTTTTGTTCTTCCAGATGAATTTTGTTATTTTTTTAACCTCCATAACTTAATCTCTTGGTACTTTGACTGGTATGGGAATAGGGGGGGGAAGCATTTATTAAGCACCCACTATGTGTAAGGTGCTGGGCCAAGTGTTTTAGAAATATTATCTCAGTTAGTTTTCACAGCAATCCTGAGAGGTAGGTGCTAGGGTGGTCACCATCTTACTGTTAAGAAAACTGAAGCAGACAGGGTCCAGGGTCACACAGCTAGTAAGTGTCTAGAATCATATTTCAACTCAGGACTTCCTGCCTCTACTCACTATGTCACCTAGGCTTTGCTTACTCTTGAGCAATTAAAATGTCTCAAATTATAAAGGGATGCCTTTATTTCCTTAAATGATGTTTTATAACTGTATTCATATAGTAATAAATACATATTGATTATGTTGCTATTCATATGAGACATGATCATTTTTGCAAACATGTTTTATTGGACATTTCTAGGGTTATAAACCATTAAAAGTCAGGTGAGACCTTCAATTTTTCCTTAAAAAAATCTGTCACAACCTTCTACTGCCTCCCTCCCCTCTATCCTCACAAGGACCTATCAATAGATTTTGAAACTCAGTACTTTTAGAGCCAAGATACATTCTGAAAAAAGATTTGCTTTCTTGGCAAGGGAAAGCAAATAATATCCTATCTAATCAACTTCAAAACAAAAGGAGGACAAACTAGTGGCATCTGGACTTTGCACTCAGGCTAACTCAAGTGGTGAGTTAGAACACTGATCTTGGGGATAAGAAGACCTGAGTGTGAATCCTGCCCCAGACATCTACTAGCTCTAAATCATTTAACTTCTGGCAGCCTCAGTTTCCTAATCTGTAAAATGAGGATATGTATGGATATATATATATATATATATATATATATATATATATATACATAAATATTTTTATTTCTATTTACATACAGATATAATATCATTTTAAAAACCTTAAAGTTTAGCTATTATTAACTAGATAGTTAAAGAGTTCTAACTTGATTGTCAGATTCTGAAATGAGATTGGGTTTCAAAAAAAAATTCCTATTTTTGAAAAGTGATAGAAATGGGTGAGATGCAATTAGATAACAACCTTCCTTAATAAAGAAACTTAGAAGCCATGTAATACTCTTTTCATGGTCCCTTTCATTAAAGGACTTGACTTCAAATAAAGGCTAGGGACCACTTTTGGGGTACATTATAAAATAGACTGCTATTCATGATGGTCTATAATGGCAACTGGAATCTCTTCCAATTCTGAGGTCCCATGAGTCTGAGTTGTGATAGTGAATGGTGCTACTTAAGAAAAACTCTGCACTAAATGAATTTTAAATGGTGTTATTTTTCCAACATCTATTACATTTGCTTAAAAGCAAAGATATCTTACTAAAACCATACTACCTAGTGCTAGACCTCAATGTTAAAAAAGGTGACTTTTACATCATTTTACTTAACTACTTAAGTCCTATAGTAGCATGAGAAATAAAGAAATCCTGGGACCACTTTTGTTGAGATTCTCTTCTTGCTTTGGGCAAAATTTTGTTTGTTACTGCAACTATTATTATGATTGTAGCTTAGTTAAAAGCAATTCACCTTAGGTCCTCAGAAGTATGGAACAGAGCAAGAAGCATAAATTGGTATCATTTGGGTAGACCCACTGTAAGAATGACAATGGGAAAATGCAAAACAAATGGTTTCTTAATTTCAATTAGCTGCCACTTACTATCCTGGGTAATACCACTGTACAAAAAGAAGATGGGTACTAAAAGATTCAGTCTTATTCTACATATAACAGTTACCAATGTTTTGGATACATTGATTTAGCTTCACTTTTTCTCTTAGACTGAAAATGGAACTTGTCTTAAATCTAGCAACAATTAATGAAAAAAAAAGAACAAATAGTTTTAGAAAAACTCCTTGCCACCAAGAAGTTCTAATTTAGAACAGTGATCTTCTATCTATGACAAATTTCAGATGAGAATCAGGAAATTACAAAATTTCAAAGACAGAATTTACCTTAGATACTATCTAGTCTCTTGTATTTCATAGACCAGGAAACTCAGAATCAGAGGGTTAAATTATTTGCTTAAAGTTACACAGATTGTAAATAACAAAACTCTGACTGGTACCACAATCATCCTAGCAGAAGACTGTATTATTGAAAACCAGATTTAAGGATAACATATGTTTATCTCTAATCCAGGTAGATCTTTGTCTTTGCATTTGCATATTCTATTTATTGTAGACAGTTGGAGCAGTTTTTGAAACAGGTTGACTTTTATATCTGCCTAGCAACTTTCTTCAATCCTCTTCCCTCCAAGATTTCATCATGATCATCTGCCTATCAAAATTTTCTCTTAGGAAAAGATTCACTATTAATTATCTAAACTTTTATAGAATTAATCTTGATCCACTCTATTGCAATTAACTGGTATTTGAATAACTTGCAATATATTACCAATAGGGTAATGCAAGGGAAATAACCTAAAGAGCAGAATTAAATATGTTTGACTATCATTCTTATAATGTCTAGAGATATAGAAGAAAGACTCTTGCATGGTCACGTGAAGGATTCATATTGAGATAGGACAGGAGGGACAAGAGTCACATAGGATCATAAAGTGTGAATGGATTGTAATCTGAGCATTGGAGGAAATACACATAAGAATAAATTCACACATTCATCAAATTAACAGAGCAAAGGAGTAAATTTTTAAAAAGAATTAGTTCACCATAGTATATCATTTAAAAACAAATAAATGCTATTTATATATTTTGGTTTTTTATGGTTGTTCAGTCATTTCAATCATGTCCAACTCCTTATAATCCCATTTGGGTTTTTTGTTTGTTTTTTAAGCAAAGCTATTAGAGTGGTTTTCTATTTGCTTCTCCAACTTATTTTACAGATGAGGAAGTAAAACATAAGATTAAGTGACTTGCTCAGGGTACATACAATTAGTATGTATTTGAGGCCAGATTTGAACTCACAAAGAAGAATCTTCCTGCATTGAAGCCCAACACTCTATCCCCTGTGCCATCTGTCTGTCCTATTTTGTTTTTACATCATCCATATTTCCTCAAAATTACTTCCCCCCAGTATTTAAAAACAAATAATTTTTAAAAAGAGAAAAAAAAACATTTTAGCAAAAGCAAACAACACATCTACCATTATATACAGTGACCCATTCTTGTAGTTTCCCACTTCTGAAAAGATGTGGAGAAAGGTGCCTTCTCAAATTTCATCTTTGGAGTACAAAAAAGGGCATTATAGTCTGTGTCATAATTTTGCAATATTCAGTTTTTATTGTTTTCTAGTTGCTCTTTCCATTTTCATTGTAATCACTATGTTGATTTCTTCTTTCCAGGAACTTCAATTTATTTCATGGAAGTTTTCCCATTACTTGCCTGAAACTGCTTTCTCTGAAGTGGGCAGTGATCTTTTCATTTGATTTGATGGTATTTATAATTCACAAGCTTATGGTTTTTATCACTAGTCACCCTCCCTTCCTGGATAGTCTCTCTATAATCAAATCACTTCTTTTCAATCTTCTTTGTTAATTTATTATCTCTCATCCTGTTCCCCTAATTGTAGATGCGTTACAAGGATATGATCTAGGCCCTTGCTCTTCTTTGATGATTTTATAAGCTCCTATAGACTTAACTTCTTAATGCCAAGGACTTCCAGATCTAGGTAACCAGCTCCAGTCTCTAGGAAGCTTCAATCATGGATCATCAATAGTCTACTGGCATTTCAAACATGATGGTTCATAGAAATCTTAAACTCAACATATCCAAAACAAAACTCAACATCTTTCTCCCAAAATCTTCCTTCTTCTATATGTCCCTATTTCTGTCAAAGGGATCACTTTTATTCCACCTCCTTTATTTTATAATTTTATCATTTTCCCCAACTCTTCAGTCTTCTCCCCACCAGTTTTCAGAGCTATTTCTAACTCCACAGAGTCTCTTACATTTGACCCCTTCTCTAAAATCACGCAGCTCTACTTTGGTTCAGAACTTCATTACCACTTAACCTAAATTATTGTAATGGCTTCCAAAATGATGTTTCCTAATTTGTCTCTTACTATTCCAGTCTATCTCACATTACTGCCAAGTAATTTTCTTTACATGCAGATCTGACCTTGTGATTTGCTAACTGAAAAAGCTCCAGTTGTTTTTTTTTTATTTCATTAAATATAATTTCATTAAAGCTAATTTGAGTCCTTGGTTTATTAGACCTAGATTCTAATAACTTACTGTTTATAAAAAAAGATTCTTAAATTGTTGGTTTTGAACCCATATATTGTCTCATAAATGTAGGAGTCAAAAATTATTATATATTATCAATAAATGTTTGATTTGTGTGCCTATTTTATATACCTATATATCTGGGGTCACATAAAAATTTCTTGGGTGGAAAAGTTTAAGAAGTTCTGGTTCACAGGAGGATTAATAAAGCATAATGGAAGATTGAGCCAGTAGCAATAGAAATAGAGACCTTCCAATATTGCAGGGATACTCCTAGATCCTGAAGGAATAGAGAACCTTACTTGGGAAGTCAAGCCAAGATCCATCTGTGAAAGTGGAAGTTGGGATTAAGATCATCATAGACCAAGTAGGCTACATTTGGGAATTTTTTCTAGTCATGAGTGAAGAGGCTGAATTCATAGTCCACTGGCTCTTCCTCATCTCTGGAAAACATTATTGCACTTAGTAGGGTCACAATATAAGTCAGTCAACACTTGCAACTTGGCTACATACATATAGACTTTTAATTTTTCTGTGGCATCCAGAAACTCAATTTATGGATAAGGCAAATGGGTCTTATTATTGATCAAGTTTCTGTGGCTCAAGGTTTTCAAAGGTTATATGTTTTCATCTCTCTCTCTTGATATAAGACTGCATGTACTCCTTCAAGATGGCATTGGTCCCTGGGACAAAAGCTAAGGATAATCATGATACATATCATGATACATAATAACACATGATACATGTGAGGAAGCTAACCAAGTCCTTAGAAGTTTGTTTTTCTTTTACTATGCAACAATCACCTAAGCTCTTTTTGGTTTTCTGACAACTGTGTGTTTCTCATCCTTCTGCTTTGTTCCTCTTCAACTGTATATGTTCAAATAAGGGCATCCAGTGGTTTGGAAATGGCATCTTAGTTCTTAAATGGTGAAATATAATCACCAAACTGGAGAATTGACCTTAGATCTCAAGGGTCTTTGGATATAGCCAAGTCAGGGATACGTCTGTCTACTTTGGACCATTGTTCATACCTCACTATGATACAAAGTGATCCACATAATTGATTGAGTCTTATACATTAAAAGTCCTTAAGCCATTTTCTACTAGCTGATACAATGTTTTCACCAATATTTCCTCATGTTCATCTAGAGTTTTCCCAAAGATTATAATGTCAATAGTAGGGTAACTAGATGGTTCAGTGAATAGAGTATGGGTCTTGGAGTCAGGAAGATTCATCTTCCTGAGTTCAAATCTAGTCTCAGTTGTTTACTAGCTGTGTGACCCTGGGTAAGCCCCTTAACTCTGTTTGTCTTAGTTTGCTCCTCTGTAAAATGAACTGGAGAAAAAAGGCAACCATTCCAGTATTTTTGCCAAGAAACCTCCCCAAAATATCACAAAGAGACAGAATGATCCACAACATGATATAATGTAGACCAACATTGCCTTGAGTTCACGTTTCCAAATAATTTGTTCCTCAGTTTTTTGAAAAGTGGTAGGTTCCCAGATGATTTGAGGCACACATGCAAACTAGTAAAACCCAGATGGACACTTGAAGGCAGCTTTGACTTTATTTTCCTCTGTCACAGGAACCTAGTAAAAACCATCAAATAAATGAATGGATAGATTTTTTAAAAAGCACTTATTAAGTGCTTACTATGTACAAAACGCTTTAGTACTTATTGGAGATACAAATAGAAAACTAAAACAGTCTCTATTCTCAAAGAGCTCCCATTCTCATGGGGGACACAATACATATAGAAGGTTTGAACAGCAAATCAGATAGAGAGATCTCATGCTTCTTAGGATGTAGCAGCAAAACTTATTAGTACCTCTTTAAAAATCACTTCCACTCATAAAATCTCATCAGTCAAATTTTGAATCACTTGAGAGGGACAAAAAAATTTGGTGAGAACAATGTTCTTTTCTGGGTTTTCAGTAGCTTTGGCTACAGCCCCTGCAGAAAGTTGCCAAACTGTACCTCCACTGGAGTTGCTTCCCAGGATGATCCTTACAGTCACCATGCTGGACACATTGCTATTTCTAAGGAATATATTTCTGAATTGTCTTAATTAGAGCCTGAGAAAAGATCATGGTCGTTATTTGGCTTGACTAGTACATGCTACCTCCTGTTTCTATTCCAAGATGCCTTCAGCTAGACTTTTTTTTTTACCTGTCTCAGTGGCATCTGGTAGCTGGTTATTGAGGATGTATGGTCCTTTCCCCACACAAGAATTACTCCCCTGCAAGATGGCTGTGATGACTGATCTGGAAACAGGTCCCATGGTGTAAGTGGTGCTACAAATAGAATTTTTCTGCTTTCTCTCTTAATAATGGCTGAGAGAGCTGAAGTGGGTTTACAGTGGAAAAGTATTGCTTTTCCTAAAGTCTTGGGTTTGGGATACTAAGCTGTCTCCATATAGTCTAAGGAGAAGCTCTCCAAAGTCTCTTGGGGGGCAAGCTGAGAATAGAACATGATAGAGACAATTGTCCTCTCTCATGTCTTTCCAGAATCTTTTTCTTCCAGTAATCTGAAATGGGGTTGACTTTGGTTTTCCTATTGTTTTTAGGATAAATAACATTATTCTATTTAATTTTTCATCTTTATAATTTGGATTTAAACTTTATTTACAGCCTCAATGAACATCTTCCCCTCCTGTATTCTGCAATCCAGTCAGATTGAACAACTCTGTACACTCCATCACATAACCCTCCATCTCCCATCACCATGCCTTTGGAAATGAACTCTCTTCTTACCTCTTTCTCACAAGCTCACCTCTTCCTTTAAAATGAAACTTGAGGAGTAGCTAGGGGGTGAGTACCAGCCCTGAAGTCAGGAAGACCTGAGTTCGAATCTCATCTCAGACACAACATTCCTACTTGTGTGATCCTGGGCAAGTAGGTTAACCCCAATTGCCTCAGCAAAAATAAACAAATAAATAAAATGAAATGAAACTTGAGGAGAGGATTCTGGAAAGATGGGGGCACTGTTGACTGTGGGTACTTGCAGGAGTGGGGAGCTTTTGGTTTGAAGTTTCAGGTCTAACTCCAGGAGAGTTGAAGTGAATTTAGAGGTACGATTTCCCCCACCCCACAATTAGAGGTGTTTACACAAATACTTCTCATTTTTAAAAAATGAACCACAAAGAAGAAAGAAATCAACTAGAAAAGATTACTATAGGAATAGGGAAGACTGGGATTCATCTTTGGAAGAGAACAGCTTTTTCTACCCAATAGAGTAACATTAAA
Source organism: Sarcophilus harrisii (assembly GCF_902635505.1). Lineage (NCBI taxonomy): Eukaryota > Metazoa > Chordata > Mammalia > Dasyuromorphia > Dasyuridae > Sarcophilus > Sarcophilus harrisii. Next base: position 361,921,511 of record NC_045428.1, read on the forward strand.
TGGTTCCCTGTCTAGAGAAAACTTATTTAAAAAAACTCAAAAAAGAATTTAAAATGAAACAAGAGGAAAAACTAAAAAATAAAAATAAAAACCATCAAAGAAAAACAAGAGTATAAAAAAGTTAACCGACTAGAAAAGGAGATAAAGAGTCTTAAAAATGAAAATAATTCTTTGAAAATTAGAATTGGGCATGTGAAAGCCAGTGAAGGCATAAGAGACTAAGAAATAACAAAACAAAATATAAATAATAAAAAAAAGAACAGAATGTGAAACATCTTATAAAAAACAACAGATCTGGAGAACAGATCATTGGACTACCTGAAAGCTGTGAGCAAAAAAAAAAAAAAAAAAAAAAGAACCTTCACATGATAATGCAAGGAATATCTTGAAAAAATTGTCCTGGAGTGATAGAATATTAGAGGAAAGTAGAAATAGGAAAAAAACCACCAACATCACCTCAAAGAGATCTTTTGTGGAAAATACATAGGAATATTATTGCCAAATTTCAAAAAAAAAAAAACAACCCAGAGCAAAGGGAATATTTTGCAAGAATCAAGAAAAAAAAAACAATTCAAATATCCTGGAGCTACAATTAGTATACAGGACTTATCAGCAATTACTATAAAAGGCCACAGGTCCTAGGATTTTATATATATATATATATATATATACCAACAATCAAGAAAACTAGGCTTATGGCCAAAAATATCATATCCAGCAAAATTATCTATAATATTGAATGAAAAAAAGGACATTCAACTAACTTGCAAAATTTTCAGAACTTTCAGCCAAATCTGAACTCAATAGAAAATTTAACATATGAGAGCCAATATCAAAGATCCATTTTAAGGAACTTAAGATGAACAAATTGTTTATGTTTTTATATAAAAATGTATTGCATAAACTCAAAATGGACGCCAACAATTGGGCAGTTCAAAAGGAAGGTTAAGGCAGAATAGAATATGATCTGACTAAAAAGCAAAAGCATCAAGAAAAAGGTAAAAATAGTAAATTATGTCATACACATGAAGGGCAGAAGAAGAATAGACACAGAGGCATTAGATGAGGAAAGAAAATTCATTTTTCTGAAAATCAGAAATGATTTGAAATGAGTTGAAAATCAACTCATATGGAGAATGGATCAAATAGGTTTTACTACATATATAATATGAAGTATAGAGCATACTTTAAAATCAATTTTAAAAAATAAGGAGGAGGGATGGGCAGAGGGCAAAGCAAAGGGTGGAAGAAGAAGAAAAGTGAGAGATCCATAGGTGGGAGGAGGTTAAGTAATAGCAAGGCAAGTTAAGGAACAGAATTAAAGGAGAGGAATTAGCAGGGATAGGAAAGAAGAGACATACACAAACACTACTACAATTGAGATCAGGAGTAGAATTTATTAGGAAAAAAAAGGTAAGGCTAGTAATTATTGGTCTTAGACAAAGTCAAACTTAAGATTCAATCAAGAGAGAAATCTGCATTAATTGTTTAGTAATAATTATAGTGATAATTATTAATTTTAATTAATTTTTAATATTATTTTAGATGCATGTTTACATATGGGTAAATGTATATGTATATATATATGTGTGTGTGTGTATGAATATAGATGTATATTGTATATATGTATGCATGTTGCTCTGTGTATGTGTGTATATAAATGTTTATGTGAGTGGATCTGTGGGTAGGTGTGATGTCTATGTATATATGTGTGTATGTATCTATCAATATATGTGTATATATAAATAAATATATATGTGCTTAACTATAGTCTGCTTGGGGATGAAAGGGGAAGAAAATAAAGTTTAAAAAGGGCACTGCACAGAACAAAAAAGAGCAACCTACAAAGAAGCAAAGAAAAGGACACTCATGAATATAATTTCTTCTACTATTATATATCCTTTCTTGAACTAGAAATTCATTGTTATATATTTTGAATTCTAGTCACATGACAATGTTCCGTTTTGTTTTGTTTTGAAAATAAAAAGCTTTAATAGAATGTAAGTTGAATCTCCATTTTAAGGAAAGTTCTCAAGCCAGACATTTGTCATTCTTCTCTAGATTCCACTCTTGACCCTTTGGACTTTCTCTACAAGGACCACAGAAGTCTCTCACTCTGGGAATTTACTCTATTACTGGACTGTACATTCTGTTCCTGTAGTATCTTTCTCTATTTACTATTCTTTCTAGAATCTCCATATTAAGGAAAATCTTCAAAATACAAGCATCTTCCCAACTACTTGGTGTCATACTCTGTTCTGTGCCACCTCAATCTCTAGGGGAAAAGGGCTCAGACTCAACTCAATTTCTACATAGTTTGGTCCTACAAATTTTAATTTGTAAAGGAAGAATTCTTGTCTCAGATACTACCAGGCTAGGGACTGAACATTGCTTCTAGGACTGGATGATTTAGGTTTACCTCCTAGTCACCCAGATCTCTGGTACTTGAGGTCTCATTCTTCTGATCTTTCAAAACTCCCAAAGTCCTAACCTCCATCTTCCTTCCCGTAAAACAAAAGAATAATGAGGCAAATTGCTAAGCCCTATATTCACAGGAGTACTTGTTGGCCTGAGAAGGAAGAGAGTCCAAGGCTGTGCCTTTTACAGTATTGTCTCTCAATGGATTTCATTTAGCATAAAGAAATCAGCCAGAGAGAAGAACAAAAACTGAGAAAGGGATCCATCCCTAACTTTGACTCTAGGTTTCCATCAAACAACTAGTGTTTTGTTGTTCTGTCAATGAATGAAATGAGATCATGGGTCCTGGGAGGTTTCTTGGGTCTTAAAGAGAGACCTAAAAAAGCCACAACACAGTCTTTCTCAGAATTATTTGCCCCAAAACACAGTGATCCTTGAAATATATGGACAGAAGTCATAACTGCCAGTTCTAAGAATATGGTTTTATGTAAAACCCCCAAAGTAAAGAGGAGGGGAGCAAAATAGAGAAAATTAAGCCATTTTAAGGAATTGAGATAGTAGAATAAATATAATGGAAAGAATGCTGGATTTGAATTTAAAGGATATGGACTCAAATTCTGTCTCTTCCTCTTACTACCTGTTACTTGGAACAAGTCGTTTAATTTCTCTGAGCTTCAGTATTCTTTTCTGTTAAATAAGAGAATTAAATTATATTAAAGGTATGCTCCCTGCTAGGCCTATGAGCAACCTGTAATACTACTGAATATGGCCTCCAATGGATTAAAATGTACCTGGAAAATAGTTAATAAAAAATAAAAACAGATAAATACTATTTCATTTTAAAACTAAGTCAGCATGCAGTCCACAGAGTTCCTCATGTATTACTTAGTATGACCCCCCTTTTCTAAATGGATTTGATATCATTCAAGTATATATTCAACAACAATATTTTCTCCATCAATTTCTTGTTTTGTTGTTGAATTGTTTTATCATGTCTAACTCTCCATGACCGCATTTGAGATTTTCTTGGTTTGCTACTTCCTTCTCAAGCTCATTTTATAGATAAAGAAACTGAGGTAAGCAGGGTTAAGCGACTTGCCCAGAGTCATACAGCTAAGAAGTGTCTGAGGCCATATTGGAATTCAGGTCTTCTTGACTCAAGGACCAACATTCTTTTCACTCATGACATATAGCTGACCCATCACTTTCTTATGTGTAGTCAATTAACAAAACAATAAATACAAGCTTTGATTTGTAGTCAGTTTACTAATTTCTGAGGCATCGATGCTCACACTTGAAAATTCAACAATCAGAAAAGCCATCTGCAGTCCATGACTGCCTCCTACTGCTCCTGGCTGTACCGCCCTGCCTTCCAATGTTTTATCTGGTTTTACCCTCTTGTTTACATCTCACTGCTGCACTCCTCTGAACCCAAACTTGATTATCCTATAGCCCATCCCTTTTTAGTGGGTTATGACACTGAAAAGGGATTCTGACACTTAATTTTCCTATTTCAATAGGAGATAATTATAATGTAAGGTGATAACTACATCCATACAAAATGTTAGAACTAGCTATTTGTGGGAAATAGTCATAGGCCTTTTTGCCAGTGGAAAATTTTTATATCAGTGTATTAAAAAATAAACCCTAGTGCAGCGCCAGACAAAAGATGGGATTCCCCTTTCCTGGGAAAAGTTGTGGAAAAGATAGGACCCAATGATCAATGAAGACAGTGGAATGACTTGAAATCACATCCTATGAATGGCTGGTATAAATGAGAATAATTAGCACAGAGAAGAGATGACTTAAGGGTGGGGTTGGGGAACCATGCAATAACTGTCTTCAAATAGATGATGGGTTGTCAAGTAGAAAAAATGATTTTTTTTCTTCAGGGTGGTTCCAGAAGGAAGAGGTAGAATCAGTGTGTAGAAGCTACATGAAAGTAGATTTGGGCTTTTAAAATTAATTGCATGATAGTATTTTCACTTTTTTGTTGTTTGCTTTTTCTTTCTTGTTGCTTTCCCAATTTGGTCTGATTTTTCTTGTACAATCTGACAAATATGGAAATATGTTTAAAATGATTGCTCATGTTTAACCTATATCTGATTGCTGGGTACCTAAGGGAGAGGAGAAAAATTTGGAACACAAAGTCTTACAAAAAAAATGTTAAAAGCTACTTTTACATGTATTTGGAAAAATAAGATACTATTGAAAAGTGAAAAAACATGCATTTGGAAGAAAAAAAGAAGAGGATAGAAAAAGGAAAAAAAATCACAAAATTTAGACTTGTCTGATTTTGGAATAGGCTTATTTATAGGGTAACATATGTTCAGCATGTTTAGTGGGTTTAGCCATGCAGTGAATAGGAGGGTGAATTAGATGACCTAAATTTTAGAATTCTGTGAATTATTAAATCAGAAGAAGTGCTCTAGGACTCAAGGGAAGGGAAAAGCCATAAAGTAAAATTAACTTAAGTGCTTCAGAGAGATAGAGAAATGTATGATAGGAAATGGAAATTCCATAGGCAGAAGCTCTCAGGTTCTGATTACTAGAATGAACACTAGGTTCTGGAGGAAGGGTCTTAGCTCAAAGGCAACAATGACATGAGTGATGAGATTTAGGGGCTTTTGCCATTTTGGTTTTAGAAAAAGACAGAAACTAATGGAGAAGAGCTAAAGAAAGCCAAATGAGTGGAAAGACCATGTTTTGAATGGGTATCATCTCAAAAGAGATGGCCACCTCCATCTCTTCTTCTAGGAGAGCAAGTCACCTCCACTTTTTCAAAATCTCCCAAGAGGATTACTATTTGTCTCTAAGAAACTGGAAAAAAAGGCAAAATGCTTCATTTCTCTCTTTTTCCTTTGCTTCTACTTCTAGCTGTAAATAACAGGCATTTATTATAAAATGTCTCTGGTCTTTAAATCTGTTTATAGCAACTTTGAAGAAGTTTGTTCTTCCTGATTTGTTGTGTTTGAAAACTTCTTACCTTTGAAATAAAACTATAATCACTTGTAACTTCTTCATGATACATGTCTGTATATGTAGAAAGGAGTACTACTGGGGAGGAAAAGATTATAACAACTAGTTTAGTAAACACAGAATTAAATGGAGTCAGAGGTTTAAGTTTTTGTCCAAAACATTAGGATTTTTTCTCCCTAACTGGGAACTCTGAACTGTACTTGTGAAGGATCCTTAATGAGTTTAATTTTTATTAGAATGTTTTATAAGCTCTTGTAGCAGAGATAGATGATTCACATGAATTAGGACCACTGATTGAGGACAAAAAAGAATCACTGTTAAATCAGCTTTAAGTTTAAAAGGAGATGAATGGGGAAGCCCTAGATTCTTAAAGGAGTAGGGATAGAATATAGTTGCATAGACTAAGGAAAAGTTACATCTTCTTTGCCACCTAATGGGAGGAGAAATATGTGAGCTGCGCAGTATCTGCCTTGCCCACATGCCTACTATGAGAGGAACTCCCTTACACACGAAAACTTGCCTCTCAAAGACACCTGCTGGTTACAATAGGACCACAGCATTTAAAATTGTTTGCATCTTAAAGATCATCTAGTTCTTTTACAGATGAGAAAATTAAGTCAGAGAGGTAAAATGTCTTACCTATTAATGAGTTGAGGAGCCTTTTATGTGTGGACTGCCTTGAAAACAATCTTCCCACCATCTTTGAGATATATAGGGCAGAAATCATTGTCTGATATAAGGCAATGAAGTCCCTGACAGATTCATTGTAACTTGTAACTTGAAGTTACAAGTTAGGGGACCCCAAAAGGGAACCCAAATATGTTTTTTACCTGGACCATCCAAGGCTGTTTTCTCTCTAGGCTACAGATAAACAATTCAACACTTAAGATAAAGGGCTGGCCTTTCCAGCTTTTCCAGTGGGTCAAAGTCTCACTTTTGAGAAAAAGAGATATGATATCTGGGAGTTCACAGTATTTGCTTTAGAAAGTTAGGATTTTTTTTAAAACAGTGAATCAGAAATCCTGAGAGGAAGGAAGGGAAGGAGGAGAAGGATATATTGAATGAAAAGTAAGTAAAACCTTGGACCTTAGCAAATCACTTTCCTTCTCCCATTATCTGTATTCTCACCTGTTGAATAAGAAAGTTGGTTTAAATGATCTTTAAATCCCTTTGAAATACAACCTGTCCCAAAAAAAGTTAGTGTAGTTTTAAACCTTAATACCTTAAAACAATTTTGTTGTGATTTAATTAAATAGAGAAATTAGTTACAACATTCTAGCATGAGAGATTCATTATGATAAAATGGAAAGATCCTAATTTGGTAAACTGACACTTGGAAATGTTAACTCTCCAGAGAAAGGACTTAATGCCCATACCACCATCCTAGAATGTGTTTCTCTTCTCCTAGAAATGAGGAAAAGGAAGATGGGGAGAGAGAGAAAGAGAGAGAGAGAGAGAGAGAGAGAGAGAGAGAGAGAGAGAGAGAGAGAGAGATTTACACATACATACCAAGTCAAAGCAAAGGTGACTAATATTTTGTGCCTTGATATTGGGGAAAAATGGTGACCTTGCAGTTAGTAGTGCCCTTCCTACCCCCAAAATCACTTTTCTTCTATTTTATATTTATATATCTCTGTGTGTAATCATGTAATGTAATCATCTTGAGAACAGGGATTATTTTGTTTTTATCTTGTACCTTAGTTCCTATCCTGATGTCTTATATATAAATTGAAATAAATTGAATCAATGATAGCTTTAAGGAGGGGAGGATTTTGGAGGGAGCTATGATGAGTTCAATTTGAAGCACGACAGATATCTAAGAGGAGATATTAAAAAAGTAGGTAGAAATTTAAGACAGGATATAGGGAAAGATAAGATTAGAAGCTGGGAGTTATTTGCATAGGTTATTTGCCTAGCACACTCATACATTCTCTTCCTTTGCAGAAGAAAGTTAAAGAATTGCTTTTCCTTTACCTTATCCTCACCCCACTTCCCCTGTGTTCAAATCTTAGGTTTCCCACTTCCTGAATGTCCTCAAGCAAGTCACTTGAACTTTCTGGGTCTGTTTCTTCATTTATAAATATCAGATTAAGTGATTTCTGAGGTCTCTTCCATCTCTAAATCTAGAATTCTTTTCACAAATTAAATAGATTATCTTTTTAAGGTGGTGAGTATTCAGGTTCTTTGTTAAAGCTTATGAACATATTGTAGAAGGAATTTATCTGTTGCATAAGGATTTGAATTAAATATTTCCTTAAGTCTGTGTGATTCACTCAGACTCTGTCTATTACCTGGCCATGGATATTTCCTTCCATCATTAGTAGTGTGAGACTCTCTTAGAGAATGTACCCATTTTAAAAAGGGGAAAAAATGGGACTATTCAAGCAATTTACTTCCTCCTCTGTTAGTCTGGGAAGTCTATATTTTTGGAGGTAGTCATCCATTTCACTTAGGTTATCAAATTTATTGGCATAAAGTTGAGCAAAATAACTCCTTATTATTTCTCTAATTTCCTCTTCATTGGTGGAAAGTTCTCCCTTTTCATTTTTAAGACTACTAATTGGGATAAGAACTTACTGTTTGATAAAAATTGCTGGGAAAATTGGAAACTAATATGGCAGAAACTAGGCATTGATCCATACTTAACGCCGTACACCAAGATAAGGTCAAAATGGGTTCATGACCTAGGCATAAAGAATGAAATTATTAATAAATTAGAGGAACACAGGATAGTTTACCTCTCAGACCTGTGGAAGGGAAGGTCTTTATGGCCAAAAGCAGAACTAGAGACCATTACTGATCACAAAATAGAAAATTTCGATTATACCAAACTGAAAAGTTTTTGTACAAACAAAACTAATGCAGACAAGATTAGAAGGGAAGCAATAAACTGGGAAAATATTTTTACAGTCAAAGGTTCTGATAAAGGCCTCATTTCTAAAATATATAGAGAATTAACTCTAATTTATAAAAAAATCAAGCCATTCTCCAATTGGAAAATGGTCAAAGGATATGAACAGACAATTCTCAGATGAAGAAATTGAAACTATTTCTAGTCATATGAAAAGATGCTCCAAGTCATTATTAATCAGAGAAATGCAAATTAAGACAACTCTAAGATACCACTACACACCTGTCAGATTGGCTAAGATGACAGGAAAAAATAATGATGATTGTTTGAGGGGATGCGGGAAAACTGGGACATTGATGCATTGTTGGTGGAGTTGTGAACGAATCCAACCATTTTGGAGAGTAGTTTGGAACTATGCTCAAAAGTTATCAAACTGTGCATACCCTTTGATCCAGCAGTGTTACTACTGGGATTATATCCCAAAGAGATTATAAAGAAGGGAAAGGGACCTGTATGTGCACGAATGTTTGTGGCAGCCCTTTTTGTAGTGGCTAAAAACTGGAAACTGAATGGATGTCCATCAGTTGGAGAATGGCTGAATAAATTGTGATATATGAATATTATGGAATATTACTGTTCTGTAAGAAATGACCAACAGGATAATTTCAGAAAGGCCTGGAGAGACTTACACGAACTGATGCTGAGTGAAATGAGCAGGACCAGGAGATCATTATATACTTCAACAACAATACTAGATGATGACCAGTTCTGATGGACCTGGCCATCCTCAGCAACGAGATCAACCAAATCATTTCTAATGGAGCAGTAATGAACTGAACTAGCTATGCCAGAAAAAGAACTCTGGGAGATGACTAAAACCATTACATTGAATTCTAATCCCTATATTTATGCACACCTGCATTTTTGATTTCCTTCACAAGCTAATTGTACAATATTTCAGAGTATGATTCTTTTTGTACAGCAAAATAACGTTTTGGTCATGTATACTTATTGTGTATCTAATTTATATTTTAATATATTTAACATCTACTGGTCATCCTGCCATCTAGGGGAGGGGGGGGGGGGTAAGAGGTGAAAAATTGGAACAAGAGGTTTGGCAGTTGTTAATGCTGTAAAGTTACCCATGTATATATCCTGTAAATAAAAGGCTATTAAATTAAAAAAAAAGGAGGAAAAAAAAGAAAATGTACCCCTTTGTACTGAGGAAGAGGCTTTCCTTGTTACTTACCTAGCTATTCTGTGTAGTGAAATAGTTTCTGCTTTGAATTAATGTGTTATCTGGTTTAGGCTAATAAGAGGGAAACAATGGGGGAATAATGAACTTAAGTTTTAAATAGATGTTGATTCTTGAATCTAGGTATAGCATTGTTGAGTTCCTATATCATCTAATTATGTCCAACTCTGGGTGTCACATTTTAGGAAGGATGTTGATAAGCTAGAGTACCTGGATATGGATGACTTGGATAGTAAAGAGATGCAATATCAATCATGCTGTAGGCAATAGGATGAAGGAATTGGATATGTTAAGCCTAAGGAAGAGAAGATTTAAGGAGAATATGATAGCTTTTCTCAAGTATTCTCATGGAAGAGGGATCTGTCGGATTTTAGAAGGTAGAAGCACAAACAATGGACAGATGTTACAAAAGGGCAGATTTAGAGGAAACTTCTTGATTACTAGAACTATCCTGAAGTTTAGTGGATGCTTAGAGAGGTCATGGGCTCTCTCTGGCTGGAAGCCTTCAAGCAAAGGCTCTAGGATCACTTTGGATTAAGTTGCCTGTAAGGTCACACTGAACCCTAGGATGCTATGAATCTCTAGGGCTGTAATTCCTCCAACCTGAATAGCTAGCAGTTAATAGACATTTATTAACAATGCCAAGCACTAAGAGGCTGGGATACAAAGAAAGATAAGACAGTTCCTATTCAAAAGGAATTCACAATCTAATAGAAGAGATAACATGCAAGCAACTGTGTGCAAACAAGCTAGGTAAAGAATAAATTGTAGAAAATCAACAGAGGGAAGACACTAGCATTAAGGGTATTTGAAAAAAAAAAAAAAACTTTGTAGAAAGTGGGATTTTAGCTAGGTCTTGAAAGAATATCCATGGAAGCAGGAGGCAGAAATAAGGAGGTAGAACATATGGAGAAAGAAAATGCAATTTCTTGTTTGAGGAATAGCATATCAGTGCCACTGGATCACAGTATAAATAGGGATAAGGATTAGGGGGAAGAAGATGTAATAAGATTGGAAAGGTTGAGGGAGAGGCAGCTTATGAAGGGGTTTGAATGACAAACAGAAAACTTTATAATTTATTCTGGAAGTGAAAGGGAGCCAGTGGAGTTACTGAGTGGGGAACTTGACTAGCTCATTCCCATAGATGTATTAGGAAGCAGGGCTAGCCTGTAACTTTACTGAGCGCCTGACAGATTGTAAAGTATTCCTTTGGAGTAATTCACACAAAATAACAACGGGATAGAACTATGAATTGTTTTAATTTGTATTTTATTGGAGTTTTTATCTATATAACACTAGAATGCAAAGGAAGGTCAAACATCGAATCTACTGCCAACTTAGGATGGAAGTTCTCATTTGAATAACATAGAAACACTGCAATTTTAAGCTCATCCTTCCGTGATTGGTTGGGTTCAGAGTTCTTCCTTGCAGTTCTTTGACCATAACATGGTTCCCTGAGCAGACATTTACCTTGGAAATGGATCTGTTGATGCAATCCAACCCTTGATTGTCAGTTCAATAATGTATTTGATGGGGATGATTTGATATGATTAGTTTAAAGGCACTGAGGAAATATATCTCTTTAGGAAGGCCTCATTAATAGCATTTGCATGTTAAGTCGGATGGGAATATCATTTTAACAGGAGTTAATTCAGCTGATGACACCATGTTTAATTTTCAGGGTGATGGATTTATAGATAGCAGAAAAGGAGGGGGAAGATCTCCAATATCTCATGAAATATTTTCTGCATAAGAAATATTTGCCAGCTAGAATTCTAGCAATGCCAGAAAAAAAGTGTCAGTGTAGAACATGTTGGAGATGATCCTCAAGAAATAATGAGAGAAAGAAGCAAAATCTCCAGAGACCTTGACATGGCATAGCTCAGATAAATCACATTGTGATATGGTGTGAAAATGCATAGGAACTATATGCCAGAGCCTAGCATACCTCCCCATTCCCCAAGGACTCTCCATAACCCTTTCAATACCTTACATTAACATAGTACTTTCCTAAGAACCATTCTTTGAGGTTGGTAGTAAAAATGTCCATTATCTCTTCTTTTAGCTAAAGATACTGACACATGCAGAGCTTAAATAAATTGTTTATGAATACATAGATAGCAGAACAAAGTTCAGTACTCTTACCATTCTAATATGCTATCTCCCTTGATCAAGCTGGCAATCTAATGATCATTGCTTTCATAGCTTCCAGCAAATTGCTTCACTCTGCCATGTCTGATCTTAGCTTCTGCTACTACCTAATGTGTATTTTTCATTCCTACAGAGCTATTTCTTTTCTGTCAGTAAGCATTTATTAATCACCTACTATGTGCTAGATTCTATGCTAAGCACTGGAGGTACAAAAAAAATTAAAAGAAAACCTCAGCTTTTGAGAAGCTCACAATCTAATAAGGAAGACAACATATAAACAACTATATACAAACAACTTATACAAAGAATAAATTGGAAATAATCTGTAGAGGGAGGGCACATGAATTAAGAGGGGTTGGGTGCAATTTTATATAGAAGGTACAATTTTATCTGGGTTTTGAAAGAAGCCAGGGAAGCCAGGAGGTAAAAATGAGGAGGTAAACTATTCCGGGCATGGGGGATAACTTTTAGATAGTCTTTCCTCTTCTATTTTTAAGCTTTTACTTAAGCCATCTGAATAATACCATCTTTCTTCCCCTTTCTGGAAACCTAGCTGTTTAAATTATAGCTCAAAAAGTCCCCTTTTCTAGGAAGTCTTTCTTGACTGACTTCACATATTCATTCTCTAACCCATTAGCAATTTTGACCTCATAATTAACCTTTTCAACTGTATACTGTACTCTAATCTTGAATTCCTTGCCTTTTGTCCTTAGTGCCTTAACAAACCCTAGTCTTGAACTACTTCCACCATTGACTTCCTCCATTCTTGCTAATAAACTACTGAATGATGTATGACATCATATAGACACGCTGACTTTGCTATTGTTCATTTTTTCAGTCCTGTACAACTCTTCATGACCCCATTTGGGGGTTTCTTGGTAAAGATATTGGAATGATTTGCCATTTCTCCTCCATTTTATTTTATAGATGAGGAAACTGAGGCAAATAGGGCTAAGTGACTGGGTCAGGGACATTTAGCTAATAATTATCTGAGGCCAGATTTGAACTCAAGAAAATGAGTCCCCCCTGACTTCAGGGCTGACACTCTATCCAATGTGTTATTTAGCTGCCTTAGACATGCTGACAAGCTATATTTATTTGTCCATTATAGATTCGTGCTATCTAATCTCAACTGGACAGTCACTTATAGCAGACAATTCTTTTACTTTTTCCTGATTGATTCTCTAATACACTCATTGCAGAATCTGTTTGAAACCTCTTCTGAAATTATATATATATATATAACATATATATGTACATATACATATATAGTACTATATATTATACATACACATATATATGTAGAAATATATATTTATATATACACATTATATGCATACATACATCTTATATAGTAATTTGCTAATTTTAAATGCTCTATAAATGATAGCAATTATTATTATCTTTCTCCTCTTATGCCTTCTACACCACTCTCTCTCTTCACCCTGTCATCAGAGGACCTTACTTCATATTTTACTGAGAAAATCTAAGTCATTCTCTTTGAGTTCTCTTTTCTGATTTTACCTGATTTTATCTCTGAAAAACCCTCTTGACATTATCCCTGGTTCTTTTTTCCTTTACTCTTGTCTGGTGAAGACTTCTTGCCAGGAACAACTTCTCTATTTGCAATCTTGATCCCTTACCATCTGGTCTATGGCAGTTTGCCCTGACAATCATCCCCCCCTCTCTAATCTTCAGTCTCCTCTTCACACCCCATTATTGACTCCTTCCCTGTTGCCTATAAACATGCCCAGGTCTTCCCTATTCCTAAAACAAACAAAACAAACCTCATCCCTCATTTGACCTTATCACTCCCTCCAACTATTATTTTTCTATATTTCTACTTTCTTTTACAGACAAACTTGTAGGGAAAAAAATTTTCTGTATTATCACGCACTGCTCAATCCTTTGCAATCTGATTTCTGACTTCATCACTCAACTGAAACTGTTTGCTAAAGTTATTGATAACCTCTTCTTTTCTTTTCTTTTTTTTGCTGAGACAATTGGGGTTAAGTGACTTGCCCAGGGTCACATAACTAGGAAGAGTTAAGTGTCTGAGGCCAGATATGAACTGACTTAAGGGCTAGTGCTCTATCCACTATTCCAACTAGCTGCCCTTATTGATAACCTCTTAATAGTCAAATACATTGACTTTTTTCCTCATTCCTCATCTTTCATGACTTCTTTCCAGCATTTGACCACTGTCTTACTGGATATTCTTTCCTCGCTTTTGGTTTTCTATAGCTCTTCTATCTCTCAGTTTTCTTCCTAAACATCTGTTCACTCCTTCTAGGTTTCCTTTGCAGAATCATCATCCATGGATATAACCTTAGTGTTGTCTTCTTTATCTATACTTTTCTTTCCATAATCTCATTAACTCCTGCAAATTTAATCATCATCTCCATGCAGATTTATAAATTAGGCTCCAAACACTTGAGTTCTAGATCCACATTGCCAGTTGCTTATTTGGCATTTCCAAGTGGAAGTTCATCAGTTATTTTAAACTCAGGATGCCTCAAACAGAAATTCTTCTTATCCTCCAACCTATCTTACTTAATGGCTTTCTTATTTCTGTCTTTCCTCCTAGTCATCCAGATTCATAAACACTCCTCACTCTCTCTCATTTCATCCTCCCACTCTACTCTCTCTCATGTCCCATCAGTTGTGAAGTTTTCTTGATTCTATCTCCATAACATCTCTTGTACCCAACTCTATCTTTCCATTTCCATGGCTACTACCCTCATTTAGATCTCATCATTTCTCACATGAAAAATGAAAGTAGCCCCTCAATAGGTCTGTCATTTTTGGTCTTTATCCTCTCTAATCCATCACCAAGGTGATATTCCTACAGAGTAGCTCTTACAATGTTATTCACCTCTTTAGAAAACTCCTATGATTGCACATGTTTAGCCAATAATCAGATTGCTTGCTCTCTTGAGGAGAAGTAATGGGAGGAGAGAGAAAAATTTGGAACACAAAGTCTTACAAAATGAATGTTGAAAAGTATCTTTACATGTATTTGGAAAAATAAAATACTATAGAGAAAATTTTTTTTACAAAAGAAGTTCCTATGCTCCTTATTATCTTTCAGAATTAGATTTGAAAACAACTTGAGTGTCTATTTAGGCTACAGTCTTTACATGTATTTGGAAAAATAAAATACTATTGACAACATTTTTAAAAAGAAACTTCTATGACTCCTTATTACCTTTCAAAATTAGATTTGGAAAGAACTTTAGTGTAAACTTAGTCCACTATACAATGAGAGGAAAGCCTCTTCCTTTGTATCTCAGTGCTTAGCAATTCTCTAGGTCATCTATTCCACTTTTGAACAATTCTAATTGTTGGAATTTTTTCCTGACACAAAGCTTAAATTTACTTTTTTATATCTTGCATCCATTGTTCACGTTTCTGCCTTCTGAGGACAAACAGAGCAAATCTAATCCTGATTTTATATGAGGCCTTCAAATACATTTTAAAATAGCATTTATTCAGCACTTGAAGGTTTGCAGAACACTTTATAAATGTTATTTCATTTGACCCTCCCAATAACCATATGAAATAGGTGCTATTACTCCCATTTTGTCTATAGAGAAATTGAGGTAGAGAGGTTAAATGACTTGCCCAGGATCATCCAACAAATATCTGAGGTCGCATTTGAACTCAGACTTTCTTGATTCTAAGTTCTGTGCTCTATGCACTGCAGAGACTACTTCAGCCTTAACTTGGAAAGACCAAAATTATCCACTACATGCTGGGCTATTAGCAATGGTTTTGATTTTTGCCAAATGTCCTATATCCAAAATTCTGAGAACAATATGAATTTGTCGTAGGCCATGGAAGCATTCAAAAAGGGTTTTGAAAATCAAGTAAGAGAAGTAGAGGGAAAATGGTAAGAAAAATTGGGAAGATATTGAAAGAAGAAATCATGAAAAAATGAGTCAACAACTTGGTAAAGGAGACTTATACAAAAGATACTGAAGAAAATAACACCTTATAAACAGACTAGGCCAAATGGTAAAAGAGTGACAAAAAGTCAATGAAGAGAAGAATGTCTTTAAAAAGCGGATTTGACCAAATGGAAAGAGAAGCATAAAAATTCATTGAAGAAAAAACTCCTTAAAAATAAAGTCAGCGAAATGGAAAAAGAGGTACAAAAGCTCACTAAAGAAAATAATTCCTTAAAAATTAGAATTGAGCAAATAGAAGCTACCAACTTCAAGAACAAGAATCAAGAAACAACAAAACACAAAAGAATGAAAAAAAAGAAGACACTGTAAAATATCTCATTGGAAAAACAGTTGACCTGGAAAATGCATTCAGGGAAGCATAAGGAGGTAATCAGGAAAGTGATATCATAAGGGACTTAAGGTTTTTCTGTTTACATTGCTACACAGGAGGGTGACACTTGTAAGTCATTAGAATGTTCTCATTATCCTGGCAGTTAGAAGGAGTATTTATAGATAGAGGACATAGGTTTGAGTTGAATTTGAAAGGATAATATCTTTTTTTAAAATGTTGAAATTAAGGGGTGAGAGAGGAATGTACTGGGAGAAAAAGAAAGGGAGAAGTAGAATGGTGCAGATAATCTGCCACAGAAAAAGAAGCAAGAAAAAAAACTTTTATAGTGGAAAGGGCAAGGGAGAGGAGGAGGTGAGAGAGTGAATCTTACTCATGGAATTGGCTTAAATAGGAAATACATGCTCAATAGGGGTGTAGAAATCCATCTTACCTTGCAGGAAAATAGGAGGGGAATGAGATATGGGAAGGGGGGAATGTGATAAAAGAAAGGGCATATTGGGGGAGGAAGTGGTCAGTACCAAAACACTTTTGAGGAGGGTCAGAGTAAAAAGAGAGAGAGAATAAATGTGGGGAAATACAGGTAGCAACAGTAATTGCAAAAAGAATTTTAAACATAGTTTCTCTGATAAGGCCTCATTTCTCAAACATAGAAGGAACTGAGGCAAATTTATAAAAAATAAGAACCATGCCCCAGTTGATAAATGATCAAATAGCCCTATGGGCTATAAATTAATGCATATCCTTTGACCTAACAATACTTTGGTATGAGTACCAAAAGAAATTTGGAATAAAAGGAAAATGACCTATATGTACAAAAATGTTCATAGCAACTCTCTTCTCAGGGTAAAAAATAGGAAATTGAGGAGATACCTATCAATTGGGGAATGGCTCAATAAACTGCTGTGTGTTTATGATGGAATATTATTGTTCTATGGGAAATGATGAGTAGAATGCTCTCAGGAAAAAAAAAAAAACAACATGGAAAGTCCTCCATGAACTCAAGCAAAGTGAAATGCACTGTATACGAAGTAATAGCAATATTCTAGGATGATCAGCTGTGAATGGCTTTGCTATTATCAGTAATATAATCATCCATGACTACTCTGAAGTATTTATGATTAAAATCCTATTCATACCCCGAGAAAGAACTGATTATGTCTGAATATAGATTGAAGCATTCTCTCTCTCTCTCTCTCTCTCGCCCTTTCTCCTCTGTGCTCTCTCTCTTTTCTTTTCTCTGTCTTTGTCTCTAATTTAATTTTTCTTGAGGGTTTTTAATTTTCATTAGGGTGGAAAATCTATTTTTTTCACAGTTTGACTTTTATGGAAATGTTTTGTGTAACCTCACAAGTGGTTTCTTAATTATAGATGGAGATAAGGGAGAGAACCTAGAACTCAAAAATTTTAAAAACAAATGTCAAAAAAAATTTTGAATGTAACTGGAGGAAAATATTAAATAAATAAAATAAATAACGAATCTAAAAAAAGAAAAGAAAATGGATACAGGAGAAATTATTTTAAAATTATTGAACTACTTGAAATCCATGACCAAAAAATGGACCTAGATATCATGTTTCAAGAAATTATTTTTAAAAACTGCCCTGATATTTTAGAACCAGTACATAAAATAAAAATTGAAAGAATCCATTGATTACTCCCTGAAAGAGATCCCAAAACGAAAACTTCCAGGAATATTATTGCCAAACTTCTACATTAAGGGATCATAGGGCTTGGAATATGATATTCTGGAGGGCAAAGAAACTAGGATTACCACCAAGAATCATGGACCCAGCAAAACTGAATATAATACTTCAGGGGGAAAATGGATATTCAATAAAATACAGGATTTTCAGGTATTCTAGATAAAAAGACCAGAGGTGAACAGAAAATTTGATTTTCAAATACAAAATTCAATAGAAACATAAAAATTTAAATAGAAAAGAGAAATAATAAGGGACTTTAGGTTAAAGTGTTTACATTTCTACATGAGAAGATGATACTTAAAATTCATAAGAACTTTCTCATTATTAGGGCAGTTAGAAGGAGTATATATAAAGAACACAGTTATGAGTTAAGTATGAAAGAATATCTAAAAAAATAAAATTGAGTAATGTATTGGAGTAGTTAGATGGCATAGTGGATAAAGCACTGGTCCTGAA
The DNA here is from genome assembly GCF_902635505.1 of Sarcophilus harrisii. Lineage (NCBI taxonomy): Eukaryota > Metazoa > Chordata > Mammalia > Dasyuromorphia > Dasyuridae > Sarcophilus > Sarcophilus harrisii. The sequence continues at coordinate 361,939,626 of NC_045428.1, forward strand.
GTCAAGAGGACCTGAGTTCAAATCCGACCTCAGATACTTAAAACATTTCCTTGCTGTGTGATCCTGGGCAAGTCACTTAACCCCAATTGCTTCAGCAAAAAAAAAAAAAAAAAAAAAAAAAAAAAAGAGGAATGTATTGAGAGAAATGGAAAGGGGAGATAGAATGGGATAAATTATCTCATATAAAGGAGGCAAGTAAAAGCTTTTACAGTGGAGGGGAAAAGGAAAAAGGTGAGGGAGAGAATTATTAGCTCATTAGAATTAGCAGAAAGAGGGGTAGCTGGATGGTGCGGTAGATAGATTGCTGGCCCTAAAGTCAGGAGGACATGAGTTCAAATCTGCCCTCAGACACTTAATACTTCCTAGTTATATGACCCTGAAAAAGTCACTTAACCCCAATTGCCTCAGCAAAAAAAAAAAAAATTAGCTCAAAGAGGGAATAATATACATACTCAAGTGGGTATAGAAATCTATCTTACCTTACAGGAAAGTAGAATGGGAAGTGAATAAGAGAAGGGCATAGAAGGGAAGGCAAATTGGGGGAGGGGGTACCCAGAAGCAAAACAATTTTGGGAAGGTCAGGATGAAAGGAAAAGAGAATAGAATAAAGAGGGAAATAGGATGCAGGGATATGCAGTTAGCAATAATAATTATGGAAAAAATTGAAACAAGTTTCTCTGATAAAGACCTCATTTCTCAAACATATAGAGAACTGAGTCAAATTTATAAAATTTATAAATTTATAAAAATAAGAACCATTCACAGTTGATAAATGATCAAAAGATATGAACAGTTTTCAGATGAGGTAATCAAAACTATCTATAGCCATATGCAAAATTGCTCTAAATCACTACTGATTGGAGAAATGCAAATTAAAACGATTTTGAGATATTTATCTCAAATCTCAAATCATAGCTATTAGATTGACTAATAGGACAGAAAAGGACACTTAAAAATGGTGGGGGGATATGGGAAAAGGAGACATTAATGAATTGTTGTGGAGTTGTGAACTGATTTAGCCATTTTGTAGAGCAATTTGGAATTATACACAAAGGACTATAAAACTATGCATTCCTTTTGATTTAGAAATACTACAACTTGGTCTGTAGGCTAAAAAGATAAAAAAACAAAAAGGAAAAGGATGTGTGTACAAAAATATTTGTAGCATCTCTTTTCTGATGGCAAAGAATTGGAAATTGAGAGGATGCTCATCAATTGGGGAATGGCTGAACAAACTGTGATCTGTGATTATGATGGAATACCATTGTTCTATAAGAAATGATGAGCAGGATGGAGGGAGCAATTCCAATTGAATAATGAATTTGGAAGCCAGAGTACAGAGTTAAGAAGAGAATGAAAGGAAAGGAAGTTGAGTCATTATAGATGACATTTTCAAGTTCAGCCATCAAATGGAAGAGATATGATATAGCTAGTGGTGATGGATTAAATGAGAGTTTTTTGAGGATGGGTGAGATAGGAGCAAGTTAATGGATAAAAAGGAAGTAGCTAATAGAAAGGAGAGCTTGAAGCTCAGTAAAATGATGGAGATGAGAGAAGGACCAGTGTGCTGGAGAAGAGAAAGATGACATGGCATACAGAGAAAGAGAAAAGAAGGGGTACCTCATTATGTGAAATGAAGATGAAAAGGCCATATGGATGAAGTGAGATGATCTGGAGGAGAAATTAGATAAATTTTCAACTGTGTGTATTTTCCATACTCATTTAATATGTGAATTTCCCAATGCCTGAAGGCTTGTCTTTTTGTTCAGTCTTGGGCTGGATGAAGATTTACTGCTATTTCTCTTCTGAGTTCCTGATTTTTCTGAGAATTGGAATTTCTTTTAAATCTCTGCTGGAGTGCATGTGAACTTCCTTTTGACCTTTCATTTCATCATCTTAACTATAAGAGTTGGAGGTAGTATTTAAGCTTATGTTTTCCTGACTTAGTCCATCATCCTCTTTACAATGACATATAATCAATCAATCACCAAGTATTTATTAAGTGCCTACCATATATAAGCACTAAATGCTGAGGATGAAAAAAGGTGAAACAGTTCTTTTTGTTTTTTTTTAATTAAATAACTTTTTATTGACAGAACCCATGCCAGGGTAATTTTTTACAACATTATCCCTTGCACTCACTTCTGTTCCGATTTTTCCACTCCCTCCCTCCACCCTCTCCCCAAGATGGCAAGCAGTCCTATACATGTTAAATAGATTACAGTAGATCTTGGATACAATATATGTGTGCAGAACCGAACAGTTTTCTTGTTGCTCAGGGAGAATTGGATTTAGAAGGTATAAATAACCTGGGAAGAAGAACAAAAATGCAAGCAGTTTACATTCATTTCCTAGTGTTCTTTCTTTGGGTGTAGCTGCTTCTGTCCATCCTTGATCAATTGAAACTAAGTTAGATCTTGTCTTTGTTGAAGAAATCCACTTCCATCAGAATACATCCTCATACAGTATCATTGTTGAGGTATATAGTGATTTCCTGGTTCTGCTCATTTCGTTCAGCATCAGTTCATGTAGATTTCGCCAATCCTCTCTGTATTCTTCCTGCTGGTCATTTCTTACAGAACAATAATATTCCATAACATTCATATACCACAATTTACTCAACCATTCTCCAATTGATGGGCATCCATTCATTTTCCAGCTTCTGGCCACTACAAACAGGGCTGCCACAAACATTTTGGCACATACAGGTCCCTTTCTCTTTTTTAGTTTCTCTTTGGGGTATAAGCCCAGTAGAGACACTGCTGGATCAAAGGGTATACACAGTTTGATAACTTTTTGGGCATAGTTCCAAATTTCTCTCCAGAATGGCTGGATGTATTCACAATTCCACCAACAATGTATCAGTGTCCCTGTTTTCCCACATCCCCTCCAACATTCCATGTTATCTTTCCCTGTCATTCTGGCCAATCTGACAGGTGTATAGTGGTATCTCAGAGTTGTCTTAATTTGCATTTCTCTGATCAATAGTGATTTGGAACACTCTTTTATATGAGTAGTAATAGTTTTAATTTCATCATCTGAAAATTGTCTGTTCATATCCTTTGACCATTTATCAATTGGGGTGAAACAGTTCTTGCCCTCAGGAAGCTTACATTTCATCAAGGGAGATAATATGTGCATGTTGTCACAAGATAATTTCTACTTTATTATTGGCTCTAGTACAATACATTTGTTTTTATTTTTAATTATAGCTTTTTATTTTCAGAATATATCAAAGATAGTTTTCAACATTCTCCCCTTCAAAACCTTGTGTTCAAAATTTTTCTCTTTCTTCCCCCATTTCTCCCCTGAACAGCAAGTAATCTAATATATGTTTAACTTGTGCAGTTCTTCTATACATATTTTCATATTTATCATGTTGCACAAGAAAATCAGATCAAAAATGAAAAAAATGAAAAAAAGCAAGCAAATAACAACAAAAAGGTGAAAATATTATGTTGTGATTCACATTCTGTCCCCATAATTCTCTTTCTGGATGCAGATAGCTTTCTCCATTACAAGTCTATTGGAATTGCCTTTAATCACTACTTTGTTGAGAAGAGCTAAGTCCATCACAGTTGATTATTACATAATCTTGTTGCTGTGAATAATGTTCTCCTAATTCTACTCTTTTCACCTAGCATCAGTTCATGTCTCTTCAGGACTTTTTGAAATGGTTCTGCTGGTCATTTCTTATAGAATAAAAATATTCCATTATATTCATATACCATAATTTATTCAGTCATTCCACAATTGATGGGCATCCATTCAGTTTCCAATTCCATGCCAATAAAAAGGGCTGCCACAAACATTTTTGTGCATGTGGATCCCCTTCCATTTTTATGATCTTTTTGGGATAGAAATCCAGTAGAGACACTGCTGGATCAAAGGGTATCAAAGGGTATGCAGAGTTTGATAGCATGGCTCCAAATTGCTTTCCAGAATAGTTGGATTAGTCCACAACTCCACCAACAGTGTATTAGTGTCCCAGTTTTCCCACATCCCCTATCATTATCTTTTCCTGTCACTTTAGCCAAATCCATTTATTTTAAGAGAAAATTAAGTAATTTCTTAATTACTAAATTTTCTTGGGAAGTTTATGAAGCCTCTAAAAACCATTATCAATCATTATCTTTAATTGGAATTAATTTTTCAGATTAGCTAATTTAACTTAACATCATCTGAAAAGCAAATGAAAGGAATCAAAGAGGTAAGTTTTGATGAAAAGATCAAAAAAGATACAGAATATTAAATCTTGCCCAGGGTGAAGGTGTCATAGTAGAAGGCTCTTGTCACCAGGAAACAGAGTAATGGATTGACATGGAGGTGAGAACCAAAGGGATGAAAAAATACAAAAAGGGACAAGAAAGAAAACAATTTTTGACTTCTATACAATTTTATCTAAGATTGGAAAAAGAATCTCTCTGCTTTAGTTTCCTTAACTGTAATGTAAGGCAGCTGGCTAATCTTGTTAATAAAATGTCTCAATAAGTGCTGATAAATGTGATTGGCAGCAGTATCCGCCAATGAATTTTTAAATATTTTCATATCAATATAGTATATAGCTATAGAAAAATCATATATAAATTAAATGTTGTTGCTGGTTGTTGGAAGAAAGTTGTGATATCAGGAAGGTGGTGCCATGACTTGAAAATATATTGGATTTAAGTGAGGGAGAACTGTACAAAGTCTGGCACCATCCTCACTTTTTCCTCAGGATCCAGTGGCAGGATATAGATCAGAATGACTGGAGATGATCCTGGATACAGTGGGAAGCTTTGATCTATCATAAAGGGGAAGGAACTAATAGTTGTAGTGGGTGGGGTTGAGGAGGGAACCAAGAAAGATCTTCCACAATAAAGGGCAAAATCCAAGTCTTGAAGTAAATACAGAAATTAAAGGAGGAAGAGGAGAGAAGGAAAAGCATTGCAGTTAGCTAAGAAGACTGAGGAATGGGTCAGACAGGTAGAAGGAGAACTTAGGCAAAATATTGTCAAAGGAAATCCAGGAAAGAGAACATATCCAGGAGAAAAAGGTGACTAACAATGTCAAGCTGAAGAGAGCTCAATAAAGTTTAGGATTATGAAAAGGATATTTCAGTCCTAACATTTTGTAACTCTACAATCTTTTTATTTCAATATGCTGTACTTCTTTTTTATTTAAAAATCAATCAATTAATTATTTTATTAATGGAATTAAACAAGCATCTCCATTACACAAGGCACCAAAAAAGATGATTGTGTATGAAAATGCAAATCTACTATGCACAACTTGCTATTCCCTTTACACATACAATGAAGTTATCATGCAAATCTCCTTTTTCCCTTTCCCTCATGTTTTTCCTTCCCTCTTTGCCCCCTCCCCAAGAGAGCCACTATTAAACATTATCTTTTATCTTAAATATCTTAATAATAATTAAATGAAGATCTTAAATGTGATCTCTTTATCACATTTTCTCTGACTTACATAACCCCTCTTCCCCCTCATTCAGGCTTCCTTTGATGTCCTATCTTTTTATTTCTTTTATCAAAATTTAATACTTAATAATAGTCATTTATACCTAGTTTCTTCTCCAGGGAATACCTCCATAGTAAATCTTCTAGTTCATCATATTGAGAGGATTTGCCCTTTGTGAGAGGAATTTCAGGCAACAGAGAGTAATAATAGCCATTATTTATGTAGGGCTTTAAGATTTGCAAAACACTTTATAAATGCTATCTCTTCCTCACAACAACCCTAACAAGTAGTTGTTATTATTATCCCCATTTTGCAGATGAGGAGACTGAAGTAAACAGAGACTATTCGACTTGTCCATAATTATATAGATAATATATGAAGTCAGATTTTCCTGATTCCATGTTCAGTGCTCTATTCACTGTGCCACCTAGCTATCTGGTGGACTGCGGAGTTATTACTGGATAATAACCTTTTAAGGTCTATTTAGAATGGCAATAGCTAAGGCCAGTGTTGGTGGTTGTAGTGAATGGTATATATACCTGAGGCTGGGAGAACATGGGGGTGAAGTTGGTGTTCAGAACTTTGCATTTTGGGTGCATCTGGAATCAGTGATTGGCAGGACAGTGAGTTAGGGAGAAAACTTTGAGGTAAAAAGATAATTTGATAGGGGGCATGAAAAGAAAATCTAAATTACAACCCACCGAGCATCCTAAAATAGGTTTAAACATATTTCTAAATAACACTGGCTATATCTTTAGATAATTAAGCATGTTCATAGAATCATAGATTTAAAACTGAAAAGAATGTGAGACTTCATACTCTAATCCCTTCATTTGATAAATGAAGAAACTGGAGCCCATAGAATTAAATAATTTGCACAGAGATACCACAGAGATAATCAATAACAGAGCTAGCTAAGATACAAGCCTAGATCCTCTGACTTCATTCAGTGCTTTCCCCATTATATCATAATGCCAATTAATCAAATAGTTTTATATCAACTATGTGTTAAATGCTGGGCTAAAGACCTTATAAAAATTGGGTTCCATCTAATCAGCTAGTGGCACTAGGTGAAATTGGAAACTTCTTGCTCTATCTAGAGTTCTTCTAAGAGTTGTGCTAGCTCTCTGAAATATATCTACATCACACTTTTAAGTTTAATCTTCCTTACTGACATTTTCTGCATCACTTTTTTAAAGTACAGAAATCAATAAGATAATAAATCAAACCTTGATTTGTAGCCAATTTCTTGCCAATTTCTAAGGTGTAAATGCTTACACTATAATTTAACATTTGATTCTTGCTTGTTATCCAAGCTGATTCCAGAATACCATACAGTTCTTTGACTAAGCTAATCTTTGAATTGGGATAAAATATTTGTTTGCCATTCTAAGATGGCAACTAAAGGCATTCCATAATCCAGTTCATAATCTAATTATGACTACTTCTCATTGACTGCATTGTCCTGCCAATCTCAATATAACACAGTCCCAGTGAGAAGGATAGCTCCTTAAGCAAGTGAAATTGAGAAATGGGGGAAAGTATTGTTCATCATCTTGAAGCATGTAGCTCTTCAAGAGGTCTCCAATGTCCAACTGAATGAAAACGTTGGGAGGGAAGGTTGCATGGGACTTCATTTGCAAAAACCCTCCCCCCAAAACCCCAATAACTTTTTTTAAAGTATATTTTTATTGGCAAGAAAAAATTAGAACAAAAGAGGAAAAAATAAAGAGAAAGAAAAATGGAAACAAACAAAAAGTGATTCACATACAGTCTCCATAGTTTTCTGATTGGATGCAATTAGCATTTTTCATCCCAAGTCTATTGGAATTGCCTTGAATCACTGTTTTTTAATGTAATATTGATGCTAAGAAACATGGACACCAAATACTTAGGTATGAATGGAAACAAATCCCTAGAAGCAAATGAAGTGGCATGCAGCCTTCCTTCCTATCTAACCATTACTAAAGTGTGCATTTTCATTCATGTTTAAATCATGAACCCATTTTGACCTTATCTTTGTATAGGATATTAGACGGTCAATACCTAGTTTATGACATAATATATATATATATATTTTTTTTTAATAACTTTTTATTGAAAACCCTTGCCAGGGTAATTTTTTTACAACATTATCCTTTGCACTCACTTCTGTTCCGATTTTTCCCCCTTCCTCCCTCCACCCTCTCCCCCAGATGGCAAGCAGTCCTATACATGTTAAATAGGTTACAGTAGATCTTAGATATAATATATGTGTGCAGAACCAAACAGTTCTCTTGTTGCTCAGGGAGAATTGGATTTAGAAGGTATAAATAACCCGGGAAGGAGAATAAAAATGCAAGCAGTTTACATTCATTTCCTAGTGTTCTTTCTTTGGGTGTAGCTACGTCTGTCCATCCTTGATCAATTGAAACTGAGCTAGATCTCTTTGTCGAAGGAATCCACTTCCATCAGAATACATCCTCATACAGTATTGTTGTTGAGGTATATAATGATCTCCTGGTTCTGCTCATTTCACTCAGCATCAGTTCATGTACCTATGACATAATATTTTCCAATTTTATCAGCAATTTTTGTCACTTAGTTCTTATCCTAGAAGCTGGTGTCTTTGGCTTTATCAACATTAGATTATTATAGTCATTGGTTATTGTGTCTTGTGTACCTAATTAATTGATGCAGCACTTTTTTTCTTAGCCAGTGGCAAATGGTTTTAATAATTGTCACTTCATAATATAGTTTTAGGTCTGGAATGGCTAGGTCACCTTCTTTTACTTTTTTTTTTTTATTAATTCTCTTGATATTTTTGATCTTTTGTTTTTTCAGATGAATTTTGTTATTTTTTCTTGTTCTAAAACCAATAACTTTTAACACCACTATCATATTGTATTCCATTGGTCCTTTCTTGCAAATAATAATTTGAATTCAAATCAGTGATCTGGAGTACAACTAGGCTTGGTATTTTCAATTCCATTTCTCTAAGGCTTGATCACCATTTCATACAGTACAGTCACAGCCAGAGCTATGCATACTTAATAAAAACTTGTTGAATGAAAGAAAGAAAGAAACTATAGGGTATTTATTTTGTAGCCATATCTATCCTATTTTCCTAACAGACTTTGGGGACTGAATGGAGGTGGGAAGGGGTTAGTGGACCTTTGCTGCACAGAATCTCATAGTTGAAAGAGCTCTCCGAGGTAATCTAGGCATTTCTGGGTCTAAACAAGAAAGAATTCCCTTATTGGCATGGCAATCCAGTTTTTGCTTGAAGATTTCCAAAGAAGTTACTGTTTTCTGCAGTCAGTTCTTTTGATTGGCTCTAATTGTAAGGAAAATTTTCCCAATATCAATCTCATAAAGAGCATTTCTATCTGCTGTTCCTAATTCTTTCTTCCAGAACCAAAGAAAAGAAATCTAACCAGCCTTTCAAGTGACAGACCTTCAGTTTACCTTTTGAGGTAAACTTTCCCTTTTCTTTTTACATATATATTTTCCTCAACCTATTTACTTTTCTCTGTACTTTCTCCAGTTTGTCAATGTCCATTCTAAAATAGGATGCCAAGAAATGCACACAATACTGAAGATAAGGTTTGACCAGGGCAGAGTACAAAAGATCTATCACTTGCCCAATTCTGTACATTATGCTTTTTTTTTTTTTTTTTTTTTTTTTTTTTTTTAATGTAGATTGGATCAGCTTTGTGGCTATCTTATTACACTCTTGACTCATAGTGAATTTGCATTTCATTAAATCCTCAGATTTTTAAAGACATAAATGATTGTACTATCAAGAACTACTGAAATTGACTATTGGAATCCAAATGTAAGCTTTACATTTGATTCATTGACACTGAATCAGTTCCACTAAATTGTTAGTTTTTCCATTATTCCTGTTCCCAGTTGCTACTTCTACTTTTCTAGGCACTGAACGAATCTTATTTCTCTTATGATTCCTGGCTAATCTATTCTTATCATTGCCATTTTAATCTCCCTTTAGATGTAGTTCTGCTTATATTACTCCTCTGCTATGAAATCTTCATTGGCTCCCTATTTGCCTATCAAATTTTAAAATTAGAATTCAATTTATTTAGTTTAACTTATTAATTTAATCAGTCAATTTAATTAATCTTCCATATTATGGCTTTTCCAGATTATTTTGTACTATTTCTCATCATGAACTATATATATTGCACCAGGCAAACTTTTGGTCTATTCCTCAAATTCTCCCACATTTTTAAAGCCCAAGTCAAATTAAACTCTCCCATGAAGTTTTCCAGAGAGAACTTCCAGAGAAGTTTTCTCTCTGCTCTTTTCTTAGGATTTCCATCACACTGTTATGTACCTTGCTATAAGATTTTTCATCATGATGTTATATTTAATAGCTATTTGTTACTAGACTTTAGCTTCAATGAGGGCAGGGATTGTGCCTTAAACTTTTTAGTATCTCCTCTGTGACCTAGCACAGTGGGTAGACACTTAATGAATGTTTATTGAATTGCATTACCATCTGCTCAAAAATTTCTTGTATTGAGGAAAGAACCATAGAATTATAGAATTGTCAAACACGGATGGAACCTTGGAGATTTGGAATTGCCCAAAGTCACAAAGGTCTATTTATGATAGTTCTGGAATTTGAACTCAATGTCTCTGATTTTCTACTGTGCCAAGATGAATAGATTTAGTCAGTGTTCCTGAGAAATAATGAATTGGAATGAAAAGATTCTTACACCCTAAAGTCAGGAGGAATCTGCATTTGTATCCTATCTCTGACTGTAGCTCTGTGATCCTGGGCAAAACAAAACAAAACAAAACAAAACAGAAGTCTTGGAATCTCAGTTTCCTCTTCTGTGAAATGGAAATGAAAATGCCTATAAAAATACAATATCTTGCAGGATTATATGCATCAAAAATTTATAGACATATTATTAGTCTAGGTATAAGGCCGGTTTTATCACTGGACAGAGGACAAGCATTAGCATCTGAGCTGAAGGGATACTTCCTGAACTGGTCTGACTGGAGGTACTCAGATAAATCAGGCTAAACAAAGCCAGGCCGGAGGAAGCACCCTGAGTGGAGGAAAATAAAGGAGTCCCACGTGTCTCTGTCCTTCTGTTATGCAGTGTTCATTTGTGTGAGTATGCTTTTGCACAGATGAGTTTTCAATTAGCTATATTATCTCAACACCTATACAGCGTGTGTTTACATGTAAACACCACCAGGTTATCACTTTAAATTCCGGCACAACGCTCTACAGTTGTGGTTTGGAATAGGTCATGGGAGGGCTAGATCATTATTTTTCTTCATTAAGTAAGTTTCGATGCTAAAGGACCACAGGATATCTGATATGCCTCCTTTGCTCCACATGCACTGTGCTTGCGGCATGGAATTGGTCACAGGTAGGCCAGACCATTATTTATGATGAAAGAACTTTCAATGCTAAGAAAGCATCAAAAGAGCACGAAGAACCACAGTTGTCTAGCGTTTCCCTTTTGCCTAAGAGAAATGAGGCTCCACGAGGTACGTCGCTCTGCAGGGCTTAAAACTTGCAAAGCAAAAGCTTGGAGCGAGCGCTAAGGCTGCATCCTCATATTATGGAACTCACCACGGGCACGTGGGAAATGCTTTGTTTTGCTCCCCCAGCTCCGAATGCTGGTTTGAAGGGCACGGCAGTGGGGTGTATTACTTAAAAACCCAGACCCATCAAGGTTTAGAACCCCGCGGTTATTACCTAAGGCTGAGGTCAATTGCATAACTCACCTTAGCCTCACACACAAAGGGGATGCGTGCGCGCGGAGGGGACATTGGTTGCCTTCCCCGTTTTGGGAGGGGGGCGGAGGGAAGAGAAGGAGATGGGTGAAGGAAAGAAGGCGGGGGTGGGGGGGGGGTGCGGTGTCACCCACGTGATGAAGCCGCTCGGAGCGGCCCCGGGAGCGCGCGGAGGCTGCGCCGGAGCTGAGGACGGAGCAGGGGCCGCGGCCGCGCAGGCGGGGGAGGAGCAGCAGGCGGCCGCCGCCGCCGCCGCCGCTACCGCCGCCGTTTCGTCTCCCTCCCGCCTGCTCGCGGGGCCTCCAGTTCGTTGCACATTCTCTCCTGGCGGCGGCGCCACCTGCGCCAGCGAGCGCCGGAACATGGCGACGGGGAGCAGCTGCGGGGAGCCGCGGCTCCCTCTCCTCTTCGCCCTCCTCGCGCTCTTGCCCCCCTGGGCTCTGGCCGAACCGCGGAGCCTGCATGCGGCCGGGGGCCGGGCTCCGCTGCCCCAGGAGCGGGGCTTCTTCGTTGTGCAGGGCAGCGCGGGCCAGCCGGGGCTGCCCGGGAGCCGCGGAGGCGGCGGCGCTGGGGATGCCGCCGGGGGCGCGAGCCGGGTGGCCGGGGAGCTGCGGTCGCCGCCGCCGCGGACCAAACGCAGCGTCGCTGCCCATCAGCCAGAGCCCGTGAAGGTGTACGGACAGGTGAGCGTCTGCGCCGGCCCTCCAGGCACCGCACGGCCACTCGCGGTGACATTCCCTCGTTTGTTTGTCATTTTGGGGGAAATGCATCCCAGGTACCCCATGGGAACGTCCTCCCCCTTCCCCGTGCTTTGGCAGAAGGTCTCCGTGTGCAACTGGTCCTGCTGCCTAGGAGCCTGGGGATGCGTCGCATCTTGCACCTGGATAAAATAGGGCTTCGTCCAGCCCCTGGCAGGGGGGATTGAAAGCCCTCATCCCGCAGTGGCTGCGTGTCGCCCCCCACCCCACCCCCAGCCCTGGCTGAGGAAGAAGTATGTGTGGGGCACTTACTTAACTTCCACCCACCATAAAGGTGGGAGACCCCAAGCATGGCCCATTGCTTTGGGAGGGTAGAAGTAAGAGTTAATGTTCCGGATTGGATTTTTTCTTCCTTTTTTTAATCTTTTCCTTAAAAAAAGAAAAAAGCTCCACTTTGCATAGTAATCTGCGTTGTGACTTGTAGGAATTAACTGAAATGAAGTAGCTAATTTGGAGATTTGATTATTCAGCAAGTGATTTATTAGTAGTCAAGCAAAGCGTTTATTAGCTCCTAAACAATGTTAATTTCTTTTTATGGTTAACCCACTAGTAGGAATGGCGAACAGGTTAATATGGGAGATGGCAAAATTAATTTGATCTTTTATAGTCTCATAAGATTCTCAATTCCTGCGGTTAAGATCGGTATCAGCAAAACCAGACAGTAGGCAAAGGAGGAAAGAGGAGGCAGGGGAGGTAGTAACACTCACCTTTCTTATAAATGAGATTTTTTTTTTTTTTTCCCTTTTAAAGTAAAAATTAAAGGGCTAGGCCTATGTCGGGCTGTGACTGCTGCCTCTGCCCTTTATGTTTTGCACCTTCCTTTCCCCCAGGAGATTATCAGAATCATATAAGTAGAGTTAGGGCTATGAAATATATTAAGTGATATTCTACTCCTGAACCCTTTATTTTATAGATGAAGTCAGTTATCCAATGACTTGTCCAAGGTCACACATCTAAAGAGAGATAGAGTTGACTGCACTGTGGTACAAAGGAAGGAATTTATATATTTAGAACTAGAGAACCTGGTTTCATGTTCTGACTTCCTCATTTATTTTCTGCCTGTGTGATGTTGGACAGTTAACTTAGCCTCTCTGTGCTGCTTTTTTTTTTTTTTTTTAACATGTACAATGACCTTCTGACTTTAGATCTTTGATCCTTTTTGCTGAACGCTCATTATTTCCCTCTCTTTCCATTCCTTCCCTTCCTCAGACTGCTTCTGATAATAAAGAGTAGTAGCATAGGTTGTTAGGATAGATTAATATATAATGAAATCCATGCTGGGGTGGTAACTGGGAGCATTTGTTTTTATTTTTTCCTGCATCTCTGGGTAAGATTTTATGTATATTCTTATATAACGTGCATATGTGTAAAATATAGTACAGAGAGTAGATCTTATTTGCTAACTTGTCTTGTGAATCCTGAATTACCCTTATCAGAAACTCTACTGTTTGTTTTTGACTCTCAAGTCAAGTCCCAGCTACAGAACAGGGACACTGACATCAGTGATGCGTGGGAGGGGAAAGAGTCTTCCTTGTGGACTGCTTCACTGAAGAATTATAGGGCAGTTTTCCTAAGGAAGGATACAACAAACCCTTCCAGATGTGAGTTGCCTTTCACCGGTTAGATTGATGAAGAGGAGGCTTTCCTTTGTTTTAAAGATATGAATACTGTTTTAATTCCAGGGTTGGATTTTTGTAAGGTCTTTGGGACCAGGAGTAGCTGAAATGAATTATGCTCCCATCTGGGGGTGATTTAATAAGCTGCTTTTTTATCACTGGGATTTCTAGAATGAGTGAGTTCTCCAGATGAATCGTGGGAAATAGTCATTTCACCCCAAAGCACGAAAAATAGGCAGCTTTTTCTAAGCTGTGACTGCCTTAGAAAATCACTCTTTTTCTCTTTGAGGAAATGTGAGGATGGGTTTAATCTGTAGCATAAAAGATTAAGGTTAGAGATAGGCAAGTACTTCCTGGTAGGGATTTCAGGCATTGCAGAATCTATTCCCCAGTATCCTGAGCAAGATGATCAGATTCACAATCCAATTAAGATGTTTGGTATGGTCCTTCCTACTAAAATAAGGATTCTTAACCTTTTATGAGTTAGGGAACCCTTTGGCAGTTTGAAGAAGCCTGTGGATCCCTTCTCAGAATCGTATTTTGAAATTCATAAATTACATAGGATTTCAAACAAAACTCAAGATTAGTGAAAATAAAAATGTAAGTTTTTTCCTCTTCCAAGATCATATCTTGTACACCATATGGGCTCCAGGTTATTAAAATGACAGAGAGACAAGACTTCCCTCTAGGAAGTTGACTTGGAATTAGGAAGACATAAAGGTCTCTCATTCCATCCAGGACCATCTCCAGACATTTTGATCTATAGCTTGCTGCTGGACCCAGGTGGCTCTGGAGGGGAAAGTGAGGCAGGTGACCTTGCACAGCCCTCTCTCACTTAAATCCAATTCACTCGTGTGTCATAGCATCACTTCCCTGATGACACGGCCCTCTTTGAGAAAAAGGACAGATAACAACAACAAATCCTGCAGCTGAAATTTCCTAGCTGTTTGACTGTGGTCAAGTCAGTGGACTTCTCTAAAGCTCAATTTCCTCTTGTGTAAAATGGGGATAATAATAGCATCCCCCTCAAAGGGTATTGTTAAACTCAAATTACTTTTCTCCAGCTATATAATTGTCAACTCTGTTTCTCTTCCTCTGCCTTTGTGCCTGAAGGAGTTAGAGCCAGTCAAGAGTACTCTGAATATGCATGAAGTTCAGTACCTCTTTGTAGGCACAAAGGGAGGAGGAGGAGAAGGGGATACAGAGGAATGGGAAGATATCTTTCCTGTCTGTGGGAACTTAAGAGTTTAATGAGAAACCAAGACACATGCAGCTTTAGACATATAAATATAAGTGACAGAAACCAATAAAGGTAGACAGAATCAGCCGCAACTGTAAAGAGATTTATTGAAGGCCTATGTAATTGAGGACAGAAAGAACAGTAATAGGGGAGATGGACTACTGAGGGGCCAGGTGGGGCTCTTGAGCCTGAAGAGAATGTGCACCACTTGCCCTTTTGACATTCCCAGGGAGGTCAGCAGGGTTTCTCCTGGCCACTCCAATTAAAGCAGAGATGCTCGGCATTGTTTTATGTCAGCCTTTGTTGCTGCAGAAGCAGCTGGTCACTTTGGATCCTCTTGGTGTTCATCAAGAAAAATCTTAGAATCTGGGGGTGACCTTGAAACTACTAGCTGCAGGAATTTTATGCTCTAGAGGGAAGAAGAAAGGACTTCAGGCATTCTAGGAGGAGCTGCCTAACGTAGGCCTCAGTTTCCACATCATTAAAATAAGAATGACAATTCTTGTCTTAAATTTCTTAGAGGAATATTTGTATGACAAATATTAGAACATGACAATATATTCCAAAGCAATTTGATGTCATTTTTGCTCAACTTATTTTAAATAGTTATTGTGTAATGCATTTTGGTACGGATGGGGACATAAAAGAAAAAATGAAACAACACTGACACTGCCCTCAGTGAATTGATAATCTAATTGAAGATAGATAAGACAACTTTATATTATATAGTTATATTATAAATATGTAGTTGTCTGTATTGTTTCTATATATAACACATTCATAATATGTATATACACATATATATTATATATATGTGTATATACATACACATCCATACTATCCAATCCCTACTCTGGACTTGTTCTGCCTTTCTCCAATTTCCATGTTTCTTAAGTTAGAAGTTGGGAAATTGGGAAGAGGTAGAATAAGACTGGAAAATGGTGAGTTGTTGAGTTTTCTTGGAAGGAGTCTATCCAAGTGGTAAGCTGGAAGAAGATTGATGCTTGGCTAATAATTGAAGAGCTGTCCTCTCTCACATTGAATCCTTTTAGTGGAAATCTAGGTAAAAGCATAGGGATTCCACTATCTGGAGAAGGGAGGTCTTGGGTAAATGGTGCATTAGAAATGTGGGAAGGACCCTTCTGATATAAGTGGGATATTTCACACGTGAATACTTGACCAGAGTTTTATAGGTTCTAATGGTCTGAAGGGTGGTCAAGTAGAGAAGCTATAAGATAGTAGAACTCAGGTTTATACTCAATCATTTAACAAATTATTTAGAATATTTGATATGAAATCAGGAGACTAGTTTTGGATCTAAATTCTAGCCTTACTAGCTGTATTACCATAGACCTATTTCTTTTAAAGAATTTTAAGTCCATTCCCTTTCTTTTTTTTAAATTCAATTTTTATTTTATTTTTTTCTTCTGAATTCTTTCCCATCCTACTTTCCCTCCCCCACCCATTGAGAAGGCAAGAAAAACAAAACCCATTAAACTTTGTGTAGTCATGCAAAACAAATTCCTGTATTAGCCATCTCTGAAAAGTAGGAAAGAAACAAAGAAAGAAAAGAAAATATGTTTTACTCTTTACTTTTGAGTCCATTAGCTCTCTATTTGGAAGTTGATAGCATATTTCATCATAAGTCCTTTGAAATTGTGGTTAGTATTTAAGTTGATCAGAATTCTTAAATTTTTCAAAATTGATTATCTTTACAATATTATTATATATGTTCTCTTGAGTCTACTCATTTCTTTTTGTATCACTTCAAATGTTCTCAGTTTTTTTTTTTTTTTTGAAACCATCCCCATTCATCATTTCATTTGGTACAATAGTATTTCTTCACATGACTATAACTTGTTCAGCCATTCCCCAAATGATGGACATAGTTTCAATGTCTAATTCTTGGCTACTACAAAAAAAGTTTGTATCAATATTTTTGTGCATATGGGTCATTTAATCTGCCTTAGTGTTATTTCCTGGGCCTATTTCTAAATTTAACATCAGTTTTTCACTTACAAGATGGAGATAATATTTGTTTTCACTCCAAACAACTGTTGTGAAAAGTTTATAAACCTTAAAGTTCTATAGAAATGTGAATTATTATGATTAATTTTGAATATCAGTGCAGTTTTCAGGGGGAGTAGAGAGTTTGTTTTGGAGTCAAGAAGACCGAGTTCCCTGCTTGCCTCCAGCTCAGGCTTTGTTACTTACTTAATGTCTCAGTGCACCAGGCAGTTGTCTTAAGATTACAAATTGCCCAATAGAATTCATTTGTAGAGGAAGTTTCCTCACTGGTAGTTCCCTACACTGATGAAATCACAGGTCCACTTAAAAAGAAACAAGCATTATATATATATATATGTGTGTACATATATATAAAACACAAAAGAGTTCTTAACCAAGGTCACCAAATTGAGTTCAGTTTTGTGTTATTAGTTTGTTTTGAGGAAATGCTCAAATATACCTATATATTTATTTTTCTCCTAACACACTCTCTCTTCATATGTAGTCTCTGCTTTTTAGAAGAGAGGTAGGAGATTCAGAATCTTGTTTTGAGACCAGAAATAAGGTGTCAGTTACAGTGCAGGGCTCCCAAACAAAGGAAGGCCTCTTGGGATGGAATGCTGTTTAGCCTTTGGTCTAGTTTCCCTTGATTTTTACCTGATATAAGTTCCTGGGGAAAGAATCTGAGGCTGAGTCTAAAGCTAGGATGCTTAACCTGTCTGTTCCCATAGGAAGTGAAGAAGCCAGTATATTGGTCCTTCCTATGAGAGTGAAAAGTGTCATGAATTTGTAGGTAACCCGTTTATATGTGATTTTTGAAGAATATAGTTTTTGTTGTGAAAATTATTCTGTGGTTAAGGAGGAGGATCAAGGAATCTTAGAGTTGGAAGGGACCTTAGAAGTTATTTTGTCTAGCTCTCTATCAGACATCCAGTGAGCACATTGTCCTCTTTCTCCCGTTTCCTTTTGCAGCTACCCAACTTGTGACCATTTTAATAGTTTACTAGTACCCGGGTTCTAGGTGGATTGGGATTGGGGAATTAGAGAAAAAAGGATCATAAGGAAGAGGACGGGAACAAATATTTATTAATTATTAAATCTATGCTAGGCAATGTGATAAATACTTTTTTGCAACTATTATCTCCTTTGAGCCTCACAGCAACCCTGGGAAGTGGATGCTATCATTACAACTTATTTTACAGTTGAGAAAGCTGAGGCACACTAAAGTTTATTTACTTGTTCTAGGGCACACAAATAATAAGTGACAGGTCTGGTATTTGAACCCAACACTAAACTAGTTTTATATTTTTGATAGCTTTCAGTTATCCTTGCTTCCATTGTCATGAAATGATGGAGTCAACTCTATGTAGCCTCAAAATGATATTCATTTTGGTTTCATGATTGTAAATAATCAGTGAGTACAATTTCAGGGAGTCACTCAAGTAGGAACCTCTGGTACTCAGCAGTAGGCACAAAATGATGGGTTTGGGCTGAGATGATCTATGAGACCTCTTCCAGCCCTAACAATCCATTGATCAGAGCCCATTGTTCATGGTCTGCTTTGTTCAAAATTATCCCCACATCACTAAGAGAGGCTCAAAAGAGTAGGAGGTTCTTATTCCGCAAGAAGCTGATCTCATAATTTTCTAGTAAATAAATATTTTTTAAGTGATTGCTTTGTGGAAGTTACTGTGCTAAGGGTCAAGGATGCAAAGAACTAAACATAACAGTTTTTATCATAGCCCTTGAGCAATTTATTCTCTTTCCAGGAATGGATACAACATGTACATATGTAAGAAAATAGAAAATGATACAAAGTAATGTCAAGAAGAATAATGACCAGGGAGATGAGGAAAGGCCTTGGGAAGAAGGGAGGTGCTGGAGGGAGGGTAGGATGCTTGGAAGAAAGTTGGAGATTTGAGGAGGCAGTGATAAGAAGGAAGGGATGTAAGTGGCCTTGGAGTCACATCTAATTCATCAAATTCAACTTCTTCATTTTTATAAATGAGGGAATTGAGGCCCAAAGAAATGAAGTGATTTTTCCCAACATCACAGAAGTCACAGTGAAAGAGCCAGGCTATCTGAGTCCAAATCCATTGCTGTAGTTGTATGAAGTCATGGAGATGGGAAATGGAATTTATTGTGTGAGGAATAGTTATCAGACCTCATATATGGATGGAGAGTATTGATAGGGGACTACCATGAAATTAAACTAGAAAATAGGTAGGAGCCAGAATGGGGAGATTTACGGATTTGGATTTTTATCACAAAAATAGAAGGGAATCACTGAAGGGTTGGTAGCAGCAGAATTAGATCTTTGTTTTAGGAATATCATTTTAGTAACTGTGGGGATGATAGATTGGAGAAGAGGCAGACTAGAGGCATGGAGACCAGTTAGGATATAATTGTATTAATTGCAGCAGAAGTGATGAGGACTTGAACTAGAGGCTGTATGAATGGAGAGAACGGGATAGATGCTAGAGATGTGATAAAAGAATTGAGAAGATTTTTCAGCTAATAGGTTGTAGCAGTTGATGGAGAGGAACAGTCTAGAAATATATAGGAATAACTCCATGGTGGTGAATCTGGATGATTGAAATGCTGATAACCCAACAATAGAAATGGAGAAATTTTGAGCAAGAATAGAGAGTAGTTGAGGACACACTCCATATATTATTCTTCTATTAGAGGTAAGTCCAAGCTAAATAAAATATATCAGAATTAATGGATCAAGTTCATGGAGTCCATCAGGATTCCCAGCTGGGTCCCACAATCCTATGGACTGACATAATGACATTTATGTGTGTATACATGTGGAGACATGTATATTTGTCTCCACAGACATTTTAATATATGCATGTATATATGCATATACAAACATATATTTATATATTTGTGTATATTTTAATATGATAATCTCTTGCTTATTTTAATTTGTGGTATGAAGTTTTCCTTTTTGGTTAAATGAGGTTAATAATGGGTTTGTAAAAATCTTTTGACATCTGGGATCCAAGAAGGGGAAACAGTAATTTGAATTGCAAATAATGATGGCTATAAAACAAAGTTAGTTTTATATATATCAGGACGTTGTGGGAGGGTCTTACAGCTTATAGCTATACTTTGGTGTATTCAACTACTCCCAGATAGATTTCGTTATCAATGATGTCATTTTATGCATATAAAAGCCAGTTAATTAATGTCTACAGTAAAGAACTTAGTGAATTCCCAATTTAAATAGCAGATAATTTTTAAAAATATATATTTGGAAAGAATTTGATCTTGAGAGGAATGGATTTACTTTCCTAATTATGTGTGTTGCTTATGTTAATCTTAAAATAAATTTGCTTTCCTTGAAAATCTGCCAGTTGATATGGATGGGAGATGTGGTGAATGTGCTGGAGAAAGCTGGTTTGGATTTTAAAGTTGGGATTAT
This sequence comes from Sarcophilus harrisii, assembly GCF_902635505.1. Taxonomy (NCBI): domain Eukaryota; kingdom Metazoa; phylum Chordata; class Mammalia; order Dasyuromorphia; family Dasyuridae; genus Sarcophilus; species Sarcophilus harrisii. The sequence goes on from NC_045428.1 coordinate 361,959,897, forward strand.
TTTAAAAAATCCACAGAAGCAATGGAAAATTAAATTCATAAAAATCAATAAAAGTTAGACTAGTATAAGGAACTTGGTTTCAAAAAAAATTCTTTCTATTTATTTTGAAAGGGAAATCAAGATTTGTGCTTAGTGAAAAACAAAAGGTTTTTAAAAAAACATTTATGAAACACTTGATATTAGAGTAGGTGTGGAAAGAAATGAGGTAAAAAAGAATGTTCTTGGTTGACAAGCATTAGGACATATATACAATGGCAGAATGTATATTCATTCTGTCCACGTAGATGCAGAAATCAATTTCCCTTGGTTTGAAATGAGCTGCAGTTAATTTTGACCTAATTCATTGGCATATCGACCTGTGGACCTCGGGCCTTCAATGAAGAAATGGCGTGTACTGCTGTTTAGCCTTGGACTGGCTGAGAATATTAATAGCTAGCATTTATGTAGTACTTGCTGTGTGCCAAGCACTGTGCTAAGTGCTTTACAATTATTATCTCATCTGATTCTCACAGTCCTAGGAGGTAGAATACTAAAAATATGGTAGCCTCTCTGGCAAGATGGGGTAACTACATGAACCCTTCATTTGCCAAGTATCACATCTAATGCCATATCTACTTGAAACCTCAGTTTCCCCATTTCTCCTACCCAGCCTAAATATAGTGCTTTGAGATTTGTAAAATTCTTTACAAGTATTGTCTCTTTTTCCTCAAAACAAACTGAGGAGGTAAGTAGTGTTATCATCCCCATTTTACAAATAAGGAAATTGAAGTAAAAAGCATATGACTTGCTCAAACTTACAAGTAATAAGTGTCTCAGGCTAGATTTGAATTTGTCGTCCTGATTCTGGGCTCCATATACTATCCATTGTGTCACCTCACTGCTTCTAATGACTGGAATGAATGCCCTTGCTATTGACATACAATAGTAAAAAGGAAATTTAAAATAATCAGTGTTTTAGTAATCCATTTTTTCATTATTAGTTATAATGACAGGAATCAGCTGTGTCACCACTGGCCAGTTGTTGGGAAATAGCAACTTTCTTGCCTTGATAAGTGTGTAGTTCAGGTGGACTTTTATCCTGCCTGTTTGGTTCAGGTGTTCCTCTTTTTCCCAGAGGTAAAGTGAGGAATAAGTCACCTCACCCAGGAGAGAACTTGTCCCCACCTTGAAGCCATAGTAACAGTAAATATCATCCTTGTTTCCATCACAAACAGAGAATAGAGAGAAAGCAAGATCTTAGATCTGGAAAACCTCCAGTCTTTATAGCCTCAGAATGAGAGAGAGAGAGAGAGAGAGAGAGTGTGTGTGTGTGTGTGTGTGTGTGTGTAGAGAAAGATATAGAGGCAGAGACAGGTGGAGAGATAGAAACAGATAAAGGTGAAGAAAAGGAGGGAAAGAGGAAGAAAGAAAGAAGGGAGACAGAGAAGCAAGAGAGAGAGGAGGGGGGAGGGGAGGGAGTTAGGGAGAGAGGGAAAGAGAGAGATAGCGAGAGAGAGAGAGAGAGAGAGAGAGAGAGAGAGAGAGAGAGAGAGAGGAAAAAAGAGAGAAGATTCTGAATACTGAACTTGGGAGTGCTTGTGCTAGAAGTCTAGCAGTCAGGTAGTCCAGTCCTTTCATTTTATAGAGGAGAAAACTGAAGCTCAGAAAAGATAAATACATAATTGGTTCCAGGTCACACAAGTAATAAGTAACTGGGCTTGTATTTGATCCTATGTTTTCTGACTCCCAGCTCTCTTTATTCTGCACATTTCATTTCCTACCAGTTTTGGACCCTGGGGTGTTCAGAGCACAAAAGGAATCCTGAAATATTAGTACCAAAAAGGATCTCAAAGATCATTTAGAATCATTTTGGTATAGTAAAAAGAGTGTTCATTTGGAGTCAAAAGGATCTGGGTCTGTGTTCTATTCCTTAACAATCTATGTGATTTTGGGCAAGTCACTTCTCTTTGGTCTCAGTTTCTTTAATTGTAAATTCAGGGAGTATTTATTTATTTTTAAATTTTTAACTTAATAAACATCAAATAAAACTAAAGAAATTTCCACATACAGAAGAATTGGATCTCCTGTGGAATAATGAAGTGCTATTAAACAGAGCTTGCTTTTTTTAAAGCTATAATTAATTAATCACGTAATTTTCATAGCTGTCCTGATTGTCTCTGATTATTTCTTGCCTTCTTTTCCCTCATTTTTTGGAACTCTTTCTCCAGTCTCCTTGTATTTCCATCCTCTCCTTCTTCTCTCATTTTGAAAATCAAGAATTTTTGTAACAAATATGTTCAAGCAAAACAAATTCTTTCATTACTTATGCCCAAATATGTAAATCTCATTTTCAGTCTTGAATCATCATCTTTTTCAAGAGATGGGTAGCATGCTTCATCTCCTAGTTCTCTGGATGGTTACATTGTTTAGAGTTCTTAGGTGATTCAAAGTTGTTTTTCCTTACATTGTTATTGAATAAAGGTGATATTGGTTCTGCTCACTTTACTTTGCATAAATTCATATAGATCTCTTTAGGTTTCTCTAAAATTCTCTTTGTCTCATACCTTATATGATACAATATTTCATTACATTGTTATACTGTAATTTGTTTAGCTATTTCCCAATTGATGGTTTTGTACATATAGAACCTTTTTTCTCTTTCTTTCATCTTTTAGGAATAGAGACCTAGTAATCAAAGGGCGTATGTGATTTAGTAACTTTTTGGGCATAGTTCCAAATTGCTTTTTAGGATTGTTGGACTAATTAAACTGTTCCACCATATTCATTTTTTGGTCAATTTTGCCCATCTGAGTTGCTCAATTTGCATGTTTTGTTATTAGTGGCTTGAAACATTTTTCTTTTGTTTATGATAGCTTGTATTTCTTCCTTAGAAAACTTTTTATACTTTGGTTATTTATCAAGTAGAAATGGCTTATTCCCTCAGTTTCTTTTTCTTGTCTTATTGCTATACTTAGCATTTTGAATGCTTTAACAAATAAGTTACAGTGGACTTCCTAGGTCTGCCATTAGCAAAAATTTTATTGTTAAGGTCTCTGTCTATTGAATAATGGTCAACTCTTGGTAAGATATGATATAGGTTCTGATAAAGGCCTTATTTGTAAAATATATAGAGAATTAACTTTAATTTATAAGAATTCAAGCCATTCTCCAATTGATAAGTGGTCAAAAGATATGAACAGGCAATTTTCAGATAATGATTTAGATCTGAGAAATGCAAATTAAGACAACTCTGAGGTAACACCACACCTCTTAGATTGCCTAAAATGACAGGAAAAGTTAATGACCAATGTTGGAAGGGATGCGGGCGGAAAACTGGGACACTGATGCATTGTTGGTGGAGTTGTAAACGGATCCAACCATTCTGGAGAGCAATCTGGAATTATGCCCAAAAAGTTATCAAACTGTGCATCCCCTTTGATCCAGCAGTATTACTACTGAGCTTATATCCCAAAAAGATCTTAAAGAAGGGAAAGGGACCTGTATGTGCAAGAATGTTTGTAGTAGCCCTCTTTGTAGTGTCTAGAGGCTGGAAACTGAAGGGATGTCCATCATTGGAGAATGGCTAAATAAATTATAGTATATTAATATTATGGAATACTATTGTTCTATAAGAAAGATGGTTTCTTTCTTATCAGCAGAATGATTTCAGAGAGGCCTGGAGAAACTTACAGAAACTGATGCTAAGTGAAGTGAGTAGAACCAGGAGATCATTGTACACGTCAACAAGACTATATGGTGATCAATTCTGACAAATATGGCTCTCTTCAACAATGAGATGACTGATGCCAGTTCCAATGATCTTGTTATGAAGAGCCATCTACACCTAGAGATAGGACTGTGGAAACTGAGTGTGGATCACAACATAGCATTTCCACTCTTTTTGTTGTGGTTTGTTTGCATTTTGCTTTCTTTCTCATTTTTTTCCCTTTTGAATCTGATTTTTTTTTTTTTTGTGCAGCATGATATTTTTGGAAATATGTATAGAGGAATTGCACGTGTTTAACATATATTGGCTCACTTGCTGACTAGGGTGGGAGGGGAAGAGAGGGGGGAAAATTAGAATACAGGGTTTTGTAGAGGTGAATGTCAAAAATTATCTATGTATGTATTTAAAAAATAAAAAGCTATAATTAAAAAAAGAAATATGTTTATTCTTATGTTTTCATGTGTGTATCTGTGTCTGTGTAACCAAAATGGGTATTGTATTTTTTTCTTTTTCTCCTTCCTTCCTTCCTTCCTTCCTTCCTTCCTTCCTTCCTTCCTTCCTTCCTTCCTTCCTTCCTTCCTTCCTTCCTTCCTTCCTTCCGTCCGTCCTTCCTGTTACGTGACTTGCCCAGGGTCACACAGCTAGGAAGTGTTAAGTGCCTGAGGTCAAATTTGAAATCAGGTCTTCCTGACTTCAGGGCTGGTGCTTTAGCCACTGCACCACCTAGCTGCCCCTGCTGTATTTTTCAAAAGCCTTTTCTGCATTTTTTGATATAATCATACAATTTCTGTTGTTCTTATCATTCATGTCATCAATTATTTTTATAGTGTTACTAATATTGAACCAACTCTGGATTCTTGGTATAAATCCAACCTGGCCGGTATATTATTGTACACCATTTGCTAATACTTTAACAGTTTCTTAACAATATTTATTAGAAATATTTGTCTAGGTTTCTTTGTTTTGACTCTTTCTGTGGTATAGAGACCATATTTGTATCATAGAATGAATTTGAAAGGATCCTTTCCCCCCATTTTTATATTTTGTATTTTTATAAATATTTACCCGTTTCATTTAAAGTGTCAGTTTTTTGACATAACAAGGTAAAATAGTTTCTAATAAAATATTTTTTCTTTTATTTGTTGTGATTTGTTCTTGTTCAGTTTTGATATTAGTGATTTGGTTTCATTTTTTTCTTTTAAAAATCAAATTAGCTAGTGATTTGTTTTTATTTTATTTTTTTTTAAAAATGGTTTCTAGTTTTATCTATAAACTCAATGGATTTTTTTCCCTTTGGATTTGATTCATCACTTGATTTTCAGCATTTCTCTTTTGGTACATAGGTGAATTAAAACCCTTCTTTTGGGTTCCAGTTTACTTATTGTATACCCACTTTGTTGATTTATTTTTTTCACTTTTTTGTTGAGGAAAGAGTTCAGAAATAAAAAAAAAATTCCTCTAAGTACTTCTTTGGCTGTATCCTTCAAATTTCATTCTGTTGTCTCATTGTTGTTTTTATTATTAATGAACTTATCTGTTGTTTCTGTTATTGGTTCTTTAACTTACCAGTTTTTTTAGGATTGAAAAAAAAACTTTCATTAAAAGTTAACTTTTTTTAAGTTTTAAAAGTTTTTTAAAATAAATTTTTATTGATACTTTTTTACTAAAACAAAATTTTTTCTCTTTTCCTTCTACTGCCAGAATGTCAATCTATGTTTCACATAACATTTTTAAAGAAAAAATACAGAAGGGGGAAAAAATGTCAAAACTGATCAGTACATCAAAAGAAATTGAATATATATGCGATATATTACATACAATCACATACTTAGGGCCTTCTTGACTCTGCAAAGGATTGGAGAGGAGGTATCTTCTCATTTTTTTCTTCCTGGAGATTATTTTTGTGTTTTGAATGTTCAACATTTACTTTTTTTTTTTGGTAATTTTTGTTTTTATAGTTTCCTTTTTTATTTTTATGTTGTTTCTTAAACTATTTCACTCTGAATCAGATCATATCTTTCCATTTTTTTATGTGACCACTATATCCAGTGTTCCTTATTGTGCATTGATATTATATCACATTCATATGTACTCTTTTGTTTAACACTCTGTAATGGATGGATAGCTACTTTGTTTAAAATTGTTTGCTGCCACAAAAACTACTGTTATAAATATTCTGTTGTTTGCGGGAACTTTCTTCTTATTCATGATCTCTTAGGTTATAAACCAAGTCAGGAAATTTTTGGGTCAAAGCGTCCATATATTTTAGTAACTTTGTTGTACCGATTCGTAGTTCCACCAAGAATTTGTGCCTCTCTTCCTACAGCTCTTTCAGTATTGACTATTACTATCTTTTGCTGTCTTTGTCAATTTGTCTGATGTGAGGTAAACTTTAGAGATTATTTGATTTGCATTTCTTTTTTATTAATGTTTTGGGTCTTTCATTTGGTTGTTATCAGTTACTAATTCTCCATTTGAGAAATCATTGTTTATATCCTTTGAAAATTTACTTGTTTTTCCTGGTTGGTTTTTAACCCTTTTTTTCAGTGTTCCTTTATTAAATATAATTTTTATTGCACTGTGGTCACTCAATTATATCTCTAATATCTTTGTTTTTATGCATTTGTTTGTGTGTTTTTGCAAAGATGCCATGCAGTGCTGAGAAATATGTATATTCCTTTCTATTTCAATTTAGTAATCACTAGAGGTCTTCCATAGCAATCTTTTCTAAAATTCTTTTTAAGTCCTTAAATTCTTGCTACTTTATTTTTTGGGTTAGACTTATTTACCCCTGAAAATGGTAGAGTGAGGTCACCAACGTTATAGAGTTTTGGTTTGTTTGTTTTTCAAATATTTCTCTCTATGACTCATTTAGTTTTTTCTTTCCAGTTTTTGTCTTTTACTTTGTCACTACCTTTATATTTAAAGTATTGGCATTAATTGTTTATTTTTAGTTTATTTTTATTTTTAAATTGTTTGATTATAATTGCTACTCCTCTTGAGTTCAGTTGAAGCATCATCATTTTGTTAATGCCCCTTATTTCAGTTCTTTGGGAATCTTTAGGATTCAAGTATGTTTCCTGTAAACAATATACTTACAAATTTCATTCTACTATCTTCTTCCCTTTTATGATGAATATCCCATTCTCATTCACATTTATGATAATTATTTGCACATTCTCCTTTTTTTCTATTATCTTATATTTTCTTCTCTCTTCTCTTAGTTCCCTGTTTATAAAGAAGAAAGTGGTTTTAGAATAGGTGTAAGTTTCTTACCAATATTATTATCTGTGATGCAATCAGCTTCTGTTACCAGCTCTCTCTTCTTTTCCCCTCACCCAGATTCCAGTCACAGGTTCATGTTATTTCTTTGAAACTCTACTTCAGGATAACCATTGGAAGAAATCAGTAATATTTTAATGAATGTTTGTAGCTTATATTTTTTTCTTTGAAAACAGCCTGTTTATATTCTTTAACCATTTATCAATCAAGAAACAGCTATTTTTCTTGTACATTTGAATGATTTCATATACACACACACATACACACACTCAAGCATACACACATATACATATTAGAAATGATACCTTTATCTGAGAAACAGACTGTATGTGTTTTTTTTTCTTCAGTTAATTTTTTCTTCTAATTTTTATTGCTTTGACTTTATGTGAAAACTTTTAATTTGATGTACTCAAAACTGTTCATTTTATTTACTTGATACTCTCTATCCCTTGTTTTCATGAACTCTCCTATCTGAAAAGTAATTTCTTCTCTGCTCCTCTAACTTATTTATAATGTGACTCTTTTTATCCAAGTCATGTATCCATTTGGAGCTTATTTTGGTATATTGTGTGGTGTGGGTTTTTAACCCAATTTCTGGTATTTCAAGGCTATAAGCTGTTGAACTAAATCTGATTTCTTGTTAGATGGCTTTCTTTATTTCTTATTAAATAGGGAGTATTTTCTTAGCTAGTTTATGTGTTTGGATTGATCAAATACTAGATTATTGAGTTTTTATTCTTCTTGTCTATTCTTCTCTTTTTAATTCTTAAAGCACTATGTAATGATTTTGATATAATTTGAAATATGGAAATAATGTTCCCCCTTAATTTCTATCTTTCAAAAATTATTGACTTTGACATTCTAGATCTTCTGTTCTTCGATGAATTTTGTTATTATTTGTCCACCTGTGTAGAGTATACTTTTGGTATTTTGTTTTGTATAACACTAAATCTATAAATTAACTTAGATAGCATTATCATTTTAATTATAGTAGCCTGGCCTACTCATGAGCACTGGATATTCATCTAGCTACTTACAATTGTTATTTATTTCTTTAATGAAGAGAGTCTTAACATATTACTGTGACATGGATCCCTTTGGCTGTCAGTAAAGTTCTTTCTCAGAATTCTCAGAATAATATTTTAAAATTTAAATTCATAGAAATACAAAGAAAATCAGTTATATTAAAGTTTTCAGATTAAAAAGAATAACAAATTAATGGATCCCAGGTTAAGAACCTTACTTTTGTTTTATAATTTTATTTATACTGCTATTGCATATGCTTTGATAAATTTATTTGGTAACATTTTATTCATTTTGTAGATATTTTGAATGGGACTTTTCTTTCTATCACAGCCATTTGCTGATATTTCCTTCATTCTCTGCCCTATAACACAGAAAAGCAATCAAACAAGACCTAATGTGTCTATTACTGTTTGCCACATTCAGAGTCTATAGGATACCTCCTCAACCACTTCCCTTCCTCCTTACTAAATAGAACAAAGACTATTTTATCATATGTTTTCTTCAATTGATAGTGGCCATTGAATTTACTATGTTTTTAGTAGCTTTTAATTTACATTATTATAGTCATCATATATATTGTTTTCCTATGAATTCCTAGGAATTCAAATCACATTTTTCCCACATTTCTTTGACTTATCCATGTTTGTTGTTTTTTATGGAACAATAAATTCATATATCAATATTTATTCAACGATTCCTCAAATATATAGCCACTTTGTCCCAAAATTCTTCAATCCAAAAAAGGTTGCTCTTAATATTTGGGGAAAAAATGTTTTTTTTCTGTTTCCGACTTGTGTGAGGTATATGCCTAATAGGAGTATAACTGGCTCAAAGTATTCAAATTACTTACTGATTTTTCTCAAATACTTCTTTTTATCCTTTTTATCACTTTGATAACTGTGAGATAAAATTAGAGTTTTAATTTTTAATTCCTTTATTATTAGTGATTTGGAACCTCTTTACTGTTCCACTAATATTAAGTTGTGTCACTGTTTATTGCTTTTGATGGGTGTGGCAGGTAGTAAGTAGTTATCCTTGTTGGTTATTTTTTTTTTCATATGCCAATCCCCCATTTTATAGATGAAAACTCTGAAGTCTAAATTAGTGGAAATGACTAGCTCAAATTTACCTAGTGAATTAGGAGCAGATACCAAGTCCTCTGACTTCCTCATCCCACATTTGTTCCATGCTCCCATAGGTACCTCTGAGATTTAGCTTCTTCCAACTCCTTCTCCTGATTCCCTTGAGAGACTGCTCAAGTGTAAAAGTTAACAGGACCATGAGACATTCTTTGTACTTTTTGATGGTCCCTTGCACCTTCCCGTCTGATGTGGTCTTGTCAAGTTCTCCACTGTGCTTATTCATCACTCCCTTACTGATGGCATCTGCAGTCTCTGAGTAGGGATTCAAAATGGAAATAGACCCTTGAGTGTGAAAGCATCTCTTACTCCCTGCCCTTTATTTCCATTGTGCTTGATGACTTTCCTGGGCGTGACCAAGCCACTCTTTCCTTCCCGTCTAGCATGTGGAGGGGCACTGAGGTAAAGAATCGGTCCAGGGGTATGGTCTCCTTCACTTCACATAAAGGCTGCTACCAGCCTGGCTGGAGAACTTTAATTGATCATGCCATTGCTCCTGCAGGCTTTTGACTCCAGAAAATCGGGACCTTTCAGGATGATTTATCTCCAGTTCTCCAATTAGATTAAAAAGACAGCTATGCATTCTCAGAAAGGCAAGCTGATGTAATTATCTCCCAAATCTGGCTTGCAGACAAGGGCAATAAGATACAGGTTACATAAACCGATTCTGAGGAGTAGAGGGTTCAACCGGGAATGTTTAAAGCTTACTGCCCTCGCTCTTTTTTTTTTTTTTTTTTCTTTTAAAAAAATTTTCTAGCAGAACTATGCCAGAAAGGGACTAACTTATTGTAAAGGAAATTCCTTCCCCCAAATCACTGTGGATTGATAGAGAACAGCAATCCTGCCAAGGTGTATGTAATAAAATGTATATGTGGGATTCTCAAAATTCCATGATTGTAAGGAGGTGATACCAAGGCTAGAAACATAAATTTCCAATGTCAGTTTTAAAGTATGAAAGCTATCCCTAGGGGAAAATTGTTGTTGGTGAGATTATAAAGAGATTTGGAACTTTTGAAGAAGCTGTAGAGTTGTGAGTCCTATGGGAAAAACCAATGAACACATTAAAAGTGAATTCCTGTTAGGAAGTCCAGGATTATAAATTTAGATATCACATAGGTTCATGCTGCCATTCCTCCTCTCTCCCCCACAGTCCCTCCTTTTTTACAGATGATAAAACACATATTGAGAAGGGAAATGCTTTGGCCTGGATCCCACAGGTTAGGTTAGTACTTCCAGAGCGGAGATTTGTGCCATTGTAGTTAAGTGGAAGAGGTTTCTGCTTTGCACTCAGAGGACTTGCTGGCTTTACTCCTTGCTACCTGTGTGACTTGGGGTAAGTCACTTATGATTTTTAGGGACCAGTTTCTTCATTTATAAAATGCATAAGTTGGACTGAGTAGCTTCTGTGTTCAGCTGTCAGTGGAGCCCAGGCCCTTTGATTTGGGATCCTTTCCAACATACCACACTTTCTAGTGAAGAATTAGAGTAAGAAAGTTCAGGTAAGGTGAGCAATTTGGAGCTGAACCAGAGGTATAGAACTGACACAGAAATGCATCCCTCAGGTAAAAGGGGGGGAGAAACAAGGGGGAGAGAGGCAGAGAGAAGGGGCGGGGAAGAAGGGAGACAGGGACAGGAAGAGGAAGAGGGAGAGGGGGAGGAAGAGGAAGAGACACAGAAACAGACAGACAAAAATTGACAGAGCAGACATGGAGTAGGGTACATACTTCCTTCACTTATTGTCCTGAATCATCAGTTAATCAATAAACATTTAATAAATACTGACAGTCTTATAGTGCCAGGTACTAAGCTTTGGGGATACAGAAGGAGGCAAAAGTCAGTCCCTGCCCTCCAGGAGCTCATACTCTAATAGAAAAGATGACTTGTAGATAAATATATACAAATAAACTATATCCAAGATAAATAGGAAATTATTAACAGAAGAGAGGCACTGGAATTAAGAGGAGTTGGGTAAAACAGTCTGTAAAAAAGTGGGATTTTAGTTAATACTTAAGGGAAGCAAGGAAGTCAGTAGTTAAGAGGAGGCAGAATGTTTCGACCAAGGGGGCTAGTCGATTAGAGAAAATGCCCAGAGCTGAGAGATGGGGTGTTTCTTGTTCATGGAACAGTAACCAGTATTACTGGATCGAAGAGTACTTAAAGGAAGTAAAGTAAGGTATAAGAAGTCTAGAAAGGTTGGAGGGCACTAGGTTATGAAGGGCTTTGATTGCCGAACAGAGCATTTTGTATTTGATTTGGAGGTGATTGGGAGCAATTGGGAGTTTATGGAAAAGGAGAGTGAGATATCAGACTTGCCCTAAAGCAAAATTGCTTTGGTGGGTGAATGGAGAATGAGTTGGAGTAGAGAGTGGCTTAAGGCAGGCAGACCCACCAGCAACTGTTGCAGTAGTGAGGTGATATGGGCCCACACACACCACAGTAATCACAATGTCAGCGGAACAAATACAAGAGATGTGGTAGGGGTGAGATCCACAGATGTTGCAAAAGGCTTTGGCAGTGACTTAGATGTGGAGGGGGTGAAAGAGTGAAGAATCCAGGATGACTCCTAGATTGGGAGCCTGAAGGGCTGGAAAGGTGTTGCCTCTACAGTATTGGGGAAGGGTAGGAGCAGTGGAGGTTTAAAGGGGAAAGATGATGAGTTCTATTTTGGACATAACTCTTGGATATCCAGTTCAAGATGTCTGAAAATAAATTGATCTTTTTGGAAGTGAGCAAAGAAGAGAAGGCAGAAGAAGTCAATTTGAGAATCATCCGCAGAGAGATGGTAATGAAATCCATGGGAACTGATGAGATCCTCAACTGAAATAAGGAAGGTGAGGAGCATCAGGGCAGAACTGAGGGAGGCCTGCAATTAGAGGTCAGGATCTGTGAGAAGATCTAGCAGAGGAGACAGAGAAAGAATGGTCAGAGAGATAGAAGGAAAGGCAGGAGAGTGTGTTGTCCCAAAAACCTAAAGAGAGGGAGAGAGTGATTAGTGTCAGCTGCAGAGAGGTCCAGGAGAATGAGGAGTGAGAAAAGGCCAGTGGATGTGTCAGGTAGGAGATCATCAATAACTTTGGAGAGGGAAGTTTTGATGGAATGATAAAGTCAGAGGCCAGATTGTAAGAATAGAGTGAGAAGAGAGAAAGTGGAGGCATCTACTGTGGAAGGCATTTTCAAAGAATATATACCTATGTATCTGTGCATCTATCAGTCTGGGCCTGAAGGTAGAAACTGAGTTAACATGTGAAGTCCAGGGATCCCCAACAGTCACTTGAAGAAGAGGCACCTGACCGGAAAGTGATGAAAGATACAGTTTAATATTTAAAATCTCCTGTGTGCCTAGAGATAACTTTGTATGTGGTTCTCAGACCAATGTTCCTTCATATGCAGAGTGAAAATAATTTCTATCCATTCATTGTGCTTGCTTTCCACTGTGTTGGATGGTGCAGGAGACCAATGATTCAATTTAGCAAACATTTATAAAATTCCTTGAGTGTGCAAGACAGTACACTATGCACTAGATGAAAAATGACATAGTCCCTGCACTCAAGGATTTTACAGTCTAATAGAATGATGTGACTTGCACACAAATAAACAATACTAGATAGAATGTGAAAAAGAAAGGAAAGAAGGAAGACTGGAAAAAAAAAGAATTTGTTAAGTGCCTATTATATGCTAGATATTGTGCTAAGCTCTTGAAAAAATTTTATCTTGATTAGGCCTAGAAGATAAATGCTGTTATTATGCTCCTTTTATAATTGAGGAAACTGAGGCAGAGACTAAATCATTTGCCTAGGGTTATTTGCTAGTAAATTTTAGAAGACAGATTTGAACTCAGGACTTTATGACTATCCACAGTTCTTTCCATTGCACTACTTATAATGCTTCTAGGAGAAAAGAGAAGATACTAGTAAAAAATTTGGAAGGGGGGAGATTTGGGAACCATTTTTTACTTGGGAAAATCAAAGAAGGCTTTATGGAAAAGGGGGTGCCTGAGATGATCCCCAGAGGAAAATAATTTCAACCATGAGCAATAAAAGATGATTTATATCCTGTGCAAGGGAAAATGGCTTGTATAAGTGCTTTGACTATGGAACAATGCAGAATAAAAACTGGGAAAGTTTTCTTGGGAATGAAGAACGTGTGAAAGGGACTAATATATAAGATTGGAAAAAGTAATTTGGAGTCAGATTGTGGATGCCCTTAAATGCTAGGATAATGAATAGATGGGTAGGTAGTTGGTACTGTGGTTGCAGCATCCGGCCTGGAGTCAGGAATAGTCACCAATCTGAGTTCAAATCTGACCTCAAACTCTTATTAGCTATATGATCCTGGGCAAGCCATTAATTTTGTTTGCCTCTGTTCCTCATTTGTCAAATGAACTGGAGAAAGAAATGGCAAACCACTTTAGTATCTTTGTCAAGAAGACCCCAAATGGGGTTATAAAGAACAGAACACAATTGAAAAAATGACAACAACAATTTTATCTTGAGAGCAATAGGGATATTGCTTTTTGAGTATGGGGTCAAATGAGTAAGATCTATGCATTCAGAAGGTTATTTTGATCATTTTATAAAGGATGGATTGAAAAGGGGATTGGAGACAGGAGGCGGTTATCAAGATAAAGGTGATGGTGGCCCTTAGGGACTAGGATGCTGGTAGTGTGGATAGAGATGAGGGGGTGGATATGAGATAGCATGGTAATAAAACTGACAGGAAGTGAGATGTAATTAGATGTGGAGGAGATGAGGGAGCATGAAGAATCACAGATGATTGAATTTTCCATCTTGGTAAAGGAGAGAGTTATGGTACCACCATCAGAAATACGGAATTTAGGAGGAGAGACATGTTTAGTGAGGAGGAAGATATTTCCATGTTGGACCTATTGAGATGACATGTTAAAAGGAGATGAAGAAGGCAATTGAATCTGTAAAACTAGAGCTCAGGAGAGAGTTTGGGGCAGGGGAGGGAATATTTATATAAGTTCGAGAGTCTAAAGATCATAAATTATGGAAGGAGCCTTAGAGGCCGTTGGGTCCAGTCCCATCATTTTAGAGATGAGGACACTAAAACCCAGAGAAGTGAGGTTTTGCCTTGAGTCACAATGTAGTAAGTACCTGTGTCAGGATTTGAATTTAGGTATTTATCCTCAGTGCTCTATTTACTTTACCCACTGTCTCAGAGACAGGATGTAAGGCTATATATTATCTCTATAGAAGTGGTAAAGATTTCCAAGGGAGAGAATTCAGGGAGGGAGGAGCAGGATGAACCAGCAGAAGAGAGTGAGAAAAGTGGTCAAAGAGGTAGAAAGGGAATCTGGAGAAAGGGTGTTTTGGAAGCCAAAGGAAGAAAGAATGTCTAAAAAGCATGGTATCATCAACAGTCATGAAAGCTGCAGAAGGTCCATGGGGGATGTAGACAGGGCAAATTAATTTAGCAGTTAAGAAGGTGCCAGTTGACTTTGAGAAGAGCAGTTTTACTTCTTAGGGAGAAAAGCTTGGTGGAGAGAAGTTGAGAGGTAAGGGGTGAGGAAGTGCTAGTCACAAATGCTACACAGACTGTTTTTTGGTAGATTTATCAATAAGAAGGAAAATAAGATAATAAGTTGAAGGGAAGATAGAGTCAAGGGGAATGATTTTGGGGGTAGGATGGGAGGAAAAGGCATTAAATAAGCCTCAGAATGTTTGTAGGTGGAGAGAAGGGAATCACTAAAGAGAGAGATGAATGATAGAATCCAAAAATATCTTGGCAGGAATAAAATCAAATAAGATGAAATATATTAAAAAAAATCAAACCCCACATGGGATCAAAAATATCACTTGTACACAGGATGAGAGAGTTGTGGTTAGACAGCAGTTCATGTGAAAGCTATAGGTAGGTATTTTAGTGGGCCATAATCCCAGTATGAGTCAACAATATTTTGGGGCTGCCAGAAAAGCAAATGTGGGCATAGGCTGCATTAAGAGAGGTAAATGTAGAGGAAGAGGGGAAAGAGGAGTAGGGAGAGGATAAACTCTCCATACTGGCCTGATCAGAACACATCTGGAATAATTTTTTCACTTACTGATGACTTGGATTTAAATGAGGCAGAGTTGGACAAAGTCATCATCCTCATTCTCTCTTCCTTATCAAGCAGAGATCCTTTGAAAGAACTGGGAATGGTTTAGGCTGAAGAAGAGAAGGCTTAGGGAGGACGAGAACTTTCTTCAAGGATTTGAAGAAAGATTAGTCTTTTTCTGCTTGATTTTAACAGATGGAACCAGGAACATTGTCCTGAAATCATAGAGGTAGATTTAGACTTTGTAAGGCAAAGTCTTCCTAACAGAGCTTTCCTGATTACAGGGTTCTCTTGCACTGAAGGCCTTCTGGTAGAGGGGTTGTCAGTGGGTGCTCTATATGAATATTAAATCAGTCAGTCATTCAATAAGCATTTATTAAGCATTTACTAGATGCCAGGTACTATGCAAAGTGCTGAGAATACAAAGAAAGTAAAAGAACAGGTTCTTGTTCCCAAGGATCTTACATTCAAATAGGAGAAACAACATGCAAACAACTCATTGCATATAAGCTATCTACTGAGTAATGGGAGGCAATCTCCCAGTGAAGTCAGTGGGAGTGGGAGGGAGAGGGGAGAGAGGCATTGAGAAGGGGGCTCTTGCAGAAAGTGATATTGAGCTATTAAGGGATTAAGATTAAGGTTTGTTCCAACTCAGAGATTCTGTGAGAGGGAATCAGCAAATCAACAAGATGATTAAAGTCATGGGGAAGGGGAGCAGTTTTGAGTACATAGTGAAAGGGGTGACCAAAGGAGGAGGCACATTGCTTTGAGATAGACCCCTTTTCTGCACTTCCTTCACCTCTCTCATGCTGTCTGCAGCCATGGTTGCCTAGCAAAGCTGGCTGAGGAACGGTCTGTTCATTTTATTCTTGCCTGTTGTTTGGGGACATGTGTTCTCAAGAACACAAGGAGCCCTTCTGATAACTAAGTGCTGTCCTTCGCAGCACTGAGGAATAATTTAAACTGGGGATATCACTCTGAGAACAGCAGTTGTTTGGGTTTTGTGAGTTTTTTCCCTTTCTTTGAACCTTGTTTATGAAGCTTTGTTTAACCAGCTTCTCCTTCCCCTTACCCCATGCTGAGAAGGGTGTTAAAGAAGCCATGGTTCATCAGTATTCATTCCTTTGGGTATCTATTCCATCCCTTGGAGGATACCAAGGCATCTGGCCCAACTGAAGTGACATCTTCTCTGTCCTGGTACTCTACTTTTGAGTTAAATTTTGACCCGGCCTCTTGAGTTATGCTAAGCCATGGACAGAATTACACTGGAGTAGTCCTCAGGAAATCTATTTTTATCATCATTTACGAAACAGTTCCCAGTCTAACTTAGTCCCAGTCACTGCTTTTTTATGGGTGGGTTGCTAACCATTAAATAGTCATTGGTAGTATGGAAGTTGGGGCTATTTTTCTGCCCCAGTTTTTTTTTAATGGATATGGCAAAAGAAGCATTTCTATTAGTTGTGAGAAGTTTTACTGATCATTTCTTGCTATCTTGAGCTCAGTATAGGATATTGGGCTGTATACTTCTGTCAATGCTTCTTGGAAGCATGTGGAAGAATGCTTGCTGGACTGAGAATTCTAGAAAGCTTTGGGGAGAATTTGGGAAAGAAGGGGTATTAATGGAGCCTGGGGAAAACTAGGAGTCAGTTGGGGACCAGCTGGAATGCCTGCCAAGATACTGACTCACTGGTTAGTGTGTCAGATCACCATTAGTGAAATTCTGGCCTACAATACAGACTTCCCAGAATTA
The DNA here is from genome assembly GCF_902635505.1 of Sarcophilus harrisii. Taxonomy (NCBI): domain Eukaryota; kingdom Metazoa; phylum Chordata; class Mammalia; order Dasyuromorphia; family Dasyuridae; genus Sarcophilus; species Sarcophilus harrisii. Next base: position 361,976,858 of record NC_045428.1, read on the forward strand.
GGATCTGCTTTTAGAAGAGTAATATGAAAGATGTCAATTAGACAGAGTGAAAATGATTATTGAGGGATTCACTTAAAGAGTAGTTGGAGGAAGAAACTAAAAAGCCACTTCTTAGTGATCAGTGGGCATCAAAAGTCAGTTAGAAATGACAGAGATCATTTGATCATAGATTTGGCTGCAAGGGGTCTTAGAGCACATTGAGTCTAGCCTACTCATTTTAATAGTGATGAGACAGAGGACCAGAGAAATGCCCAGGATCATCAGGATCAGACTTTTACCCATTTTGTGCCCAGGCCCTATTTGGGGTTTTCTTGACAAAGATACTGGAGTGGTTTGCCATTTTCTTTCCCAGCTCATTTTCAGATGGGGAAACTGAGGCAAACAGGATTAAGTGACTAGCCTGGACTCACTTAGCTAGTAAGTGCCTGAGACCAGATTTGAACTCAGGAAAATTAATTTTCCTGGTTCCAAGCCAGTGCTCTATGCATTGTTCCATCTAACTGTCTGCTAAGACCAATGTGCTAGGTGCCATTAGAAGGAGGGTGGGTTTAGGGCAAACACAAAGAAGTCCTCCCCTTTTCTTAAGCTACTTATTGCTTAACATCACCGAGGAAGGAGCTTACAGGTGGTTTTCTTCTCCAAGGCTGGGTCCCACCGAGGTCTTCTACCTGAATGTAGTCTAAGAAAACTCATTTCCCTGTCCCTGTTTCCTTTTCTGTTTAATGGCACGAAAGTCTTAATCAGCTGCTTCAGGCCCAGGGATGAGAAGTGAGGGGAGAACTAATAAGTTTTGCGAATCATATTGAGACCATATTAAAAGCCTAACAGAGTTCAGAATAGATAAACAGAGGGTTTCTGCAGGGAGCCCTTAAACTAGATTTGGGCCCTTGAGAATAATGAATTTACTAAATTTAGTGAGAACAAGGGGTGATTTAGAGCCCAAGCATTTAAGTTGTACAAATGAAAATGGATGATTTGAACAAAACCCTGCTATTCCACTGTCAGATGGAGGACATAGTCCTGTCCCGAGAGTTTGAGTTCAGCATCTCAAGTCAGTTCTGCTCAGAGATGAGCATCCTTCATCTTTCTTTAACATTTAAAATGTAATGTTCATATGAATGTTTTTCATGAAATGTTGAAGTGTGTCTCTAAGAAATAGTTTTTGAAAAGTGAGCAAGAATTTGTCTATTTTTGTTCTTTCCATTGACTTTTGGGAAAAGATTATATAGGAATGACCATATACTTGGTCATCCTAACCCATGGATTTTACCAGTGTGAAAAAAGGAGAGGCAAAAGGAAAGAGAAGGAGCTGTCTGTGACCCAGTCCATAAAGCAAGTTAGTCCCAAAGGAGTCTCAAATGAATAGCTCCTTGAGATCATATTCTTATAAATATTTAGAGAAAATTAAGGACTGGAGAAATTAAATGATTTGCCAAGGTCACACAGGACGTAAGTGGCATAGATAGAGTTTGAACTAGGGTTTTCCTCCTCCAAATCCACTGATTCTGTCAGTCTTGTTTTAATCTTCTTTGCACCAGGTCAGAGTGCACTCTCAACTTCTCTAAAGAAGCCAGATATGAACTATAATGATTTTTAAATGATTCAGGATGTCAGAGCTGGACTCGTTTTTACGTTTGAAGAAACAGCCATAGAAAGTAGAGTAACTGTTCCTATCTTCTACAACTTCTACAAAATCAGTGTTCTTGCCTTCCTCCTCCTCCTCCTCCTATGTTTACTAATATGGAATCTGCAGATTTAGGAGATCTGAATCTTTGGTTCTAGATATAATGCCAAGTAGTATATCCTCAGTTTATCTATAGGGAAGGAAAATGATTGCAACTTCCCTATCATTTGAACCCCTGTGTGATAAAGAAAAGGTATGAACCTCATGAAAAAGAGAGAGAGAGCTGGTCAAGGAGTAAGAAAAATGCAGGTTCAAGTTTCTCCTCTCACACAGGCCTGATGGTCTTGGGTGAATGACCTTGCTGCTCAGTGAGTGATCTATTCTCTCAGTGACTACAAAGTGCAGAAAAGGTGGCAGCTTGCATTAATAGATTCAATTTCCTTCTCTGAGAGGTTCTGATACAGCAGAAATCACATAGATATGTGTTATATCCCTGGGAAGAATCTATGAGTTTAGTGCTGGGGATCCAGAGATAAAAAAATAATGCAGCCTTAGCCCTCTAGGAGTTTACAGTCACCTAAGAGATAGGACACATCTAAAAATAAATATTTATGACTGACATTTACATAGCACTTTAATATCTGCAGAATATTTTTCAAAGTTATCTCATTTAAGCCTCACAACAATTATAAGAGATTCTATAGCTATCATATAATATTTATCTTGTAAATAAGGTCCCAAGGTGGGGGGGAGGAAACAGTTTGTTTATAGTCATACAACTAGTGTCAGAGGCAGGATTCTTTGACTCAAGTCAGTATTTAAAATTTTTTTTTAACAGCATCATGTCCCCCCTATAATATAAAGTAGACTGATGGGGCAAAAGAGAAATTCATACAAAATATCAGAGATCAGTTTTAGCTGGGGGAGAAGAGTAAGTGGAGCAGGGAGGGTGTCACAGAAGGTGATAGCTAAGTTAGTCCTTAAGAAGAGAGGCAATTTTGTCTGATGGAGATGAACGGAGAAGTGTGTTCTAGGCATGTTCCAGCTCACAGAAAGGGGATGGAGAAGGGGGAGCAAATTTACATTGAGGAACAGCTAGTTGTCTGGTTTGTCTTTATAGAGTCTAGTCCAAGAGAGAATATGTAAGAGCTCTAAATTAATCTGGGGGAAAAAGGGACACTAATGTGGTGCGGGGCATATGGTCATGATTATTATGTGCTGTTTAAATGGACACCTGTAGTTAGTAGGGGGTCTGTACAGCTGGGGATTGGAAGGATTGTACTGACCCTGAAACTCTCCGAATGAATTGGATTTCTCTTTGATGGATTTATTTGGCCAATGTTCTAACCCTCGGTCTCCATGGTGACTCACTCCAGCAGGACGTTTTGGTAGCATAATGCATTTAGAATTGACACTAGCAGCATTTCCTGCCAGTGGGGGCTTCTCCATGCTGGAGCAGGTGCTCGTTTGTATCAAGCTGGGGAACCTTCCATAGTGCAGTTCTGCAAGACAAATAAACCGGGATATTGCTCAGCTAGCTGAGGAGTGGTTCTTACCGGAGGCAGGGAGGGGGGGACTAGATGCCCTCTTGGGCGTTCTGTGGCTCATGCTCGCTGTCTTTTCATGTTTATCACTTCAGGTGAGGCAGGCCCTGTGATTAAGTCTTATTCAATCCCTGCTATTCTTGGAACTCTACCGAGAGTCATTTATACCCACAAGGCTCTTGGTGATTTGCTGGCAGCTGGTTGCAAGATCATATTCTCAGGAAAAAGGCAGCGTCAATTGGGAAAGAATCCCAAAGTCACAGGACCTGGGTTCAAATGTTGCTTCAGAGGATCACATAATTCCCCCCTCCCCCATGAAACAAGATGATTTCTGGGGCACCTTTGAATTCTAGATCCCATGGCTGGTAAGTGCCTGAGGCTGCTCCCTGACTCCAGGGCTGGCCCTCTATCCCACGAGCTGCCCACCCCTTGAGATCTCTTCTGATTCCAGAGCCGGGACGCTACAGGCCAAACTCTGCTTCCTGCCTCTGCTCTCCTCCCTCTTTGTGTCTGTGTAGCCCTTAGGAGGTGCTAGAGAAATATCGCCATTGTTATTACGATGTTCCCCTCACCCAGTCCCTGTCCTGGAGCTGATTGTGAAGTTTGGGCAGGACTGCCAAGGGCGTTGGAGGCTATGGAGCAGCTCCCCGGGATTTGTTGGGGTTTGACCTTGTTGAGTTCTGAGGTTTGTGACCCTGAGTCAGGAGGGAGGCCCAGGGAGTTCACAGTGCGGGTGGGGAATGTGTGGATGCCAAAGGCCCAAGAAGGTAAATAAACCAGCTGAGGCATTTTCTTAAGTAGGGGCTTTAATGATGGATTGCCCCTGTGGCTTGGGGGTATAGTGATGCTTTCTTTTCTCTCTGGGGAGCCAGGGACCTGGGAGATCACAGAAGGAGCCCTTCCAGCAGAAACATCTAGTGATTGGGTCTCTCGCTCCCCTCCGAGGGGTGTCTTGTGGCCTCTCACTCTCTGAATTCTTTTTTTTTCTTTCTTTTTGATTTCTGTTTTGTATGTTTGAGGGATGGCCCCCAGAGTAGATAGCTGCAAAATAGAAAAGGTACAGAGATAAAAGAGAACAGCCTTGCCTTGGGGATCGGTGGTGACTCATCCCTAATTTTGTGCTGGTTGCTTTCAGAAGTCCCACTAATCTAAGGCGCTGGATTGGCTTGGGTGTGGAACACTGCTTGCCAGAAGATTCTTACCCCATACGCTCGGGGCTTCACACTGCCTTGTCTATAGTCAGCTCTTGGGAATGTAAGGATCACCAAACTGAAATTATTTTTTTATTTTTATTTTTATTTTTTTTTTATTTTTTATTTTTTTTTTTTGGTTTGGCAGTTTATCTTTATTGTCTAACACAGAAACACTATGTTGGCATTTCTTTAAAAAATGAAATTGCAAAGGAAGCTAAACAATGAAAGAGTACTGTGGAATGTGAGGCTCGAAGCAAAAGATCTTTATGGTCTATTCTGCTTCTGATATTTTATAATTTACAAATTTTATTATGTTCTTTTTTTTTTTTTTTATTTAATAGCCTTTAATTTACAGGATATATACATGGGTAACTTTACAGCATTAACAATTGCCAAACCTCTTGTTCCAATTTTTCACCTCTTACCCCCCCCCCACCCCCTCCCCTAAATGGCAGGATGACCAGTAGATGTTAAATATATTAAAATATAACTTAGATACACAATAAGTATACATGACCACAACATTATTTTGCTGTACAAAAAGAATCAGACTCTGAATTATTGTACAATTAGCTTGTGAAGGAAATCAAAGATGCAGGTGTGCATAAATATAGGGACTGGGAATTCAATGTAATGGTTTTTAGTCATCTCCCAGAGTTCTTTTTCTGGGTATAGTTAGTTCAGTTCATTACTGCTCCATTAGAAATGATTTGGTTGATCTTGTTGCTGAGGATGGCCTGATCCATCAGGACTAGTCATCATCTAGTATTGTTGTTGAAGTATATAATGATCTCCTGGTCCTGCTCATTTCATTTAGCATCAGTTCGTGTAAGTCTCTCCAGGCCTTTCTGAAATCATCCTGTTGGTCATGAAATTATTTTTTTAAATAGTAATTTCATCTTGCTCAAAATTTACACTTCTTATCCAAAGTCACTCAGCAGTTCAGTGCTCCAGCTTCTCTTCCTCCTGACATTCATGCCCTATTTTCCCTTTTACCATCATGAGACCTTTGCCTCTGAGCTGGGAAGACTTTTCCTGGTTGTCTTCAGAATCTTTCTCCTTTCCCCCTAGTCTCTTGTAAACTCTGTATCTCCGAAGAACCATTTGACTTTCTTTAGTCCCTTGGTTACCTTTTTTTTTTGGATAGGCCATTTTTGAGGTTGTACAGCTTGAAAACTGCATATTTCCTCAGTTAGATCAGGAATAATTTGCTATTGTTATCAGTGTGTCTAGACCTGTATTATGTTTATTTTTTGGTCTATTTTTATTCTAAACTTAAGCACTAAATAAAATGATACTTTCAAGTACATAGTATAACAGAAGAGAATGGTCCACAAAGTTGTGAATCTCTAGTAGGCATAGGTTTCCTTTATTTGAATTATGTAATAAATTAAAATATAACTTTTAAAGCAAATCCCACTTGTCTTTGTGGTCAGCCTTATTTCTCTTGTGCACATAAAAAAGGCATTTCATTGACTATCTTTTCTTTTTTCATTATTCTATCCCTATCCTTTCTACTTCTCCCCTCACTGGAAAAAAAAGATCTTGCAACACACACACACACACACACACACACACACACGCTGCCCAAATATGCTTGTTTTTCTGTATCATGCTTATTGGAGATCATTTTTAGTCACAATTTCCTCTTCTTATCAATCCTCTCCATTTATCTTATATTTATTTTGTGTAGTTTTTGTATATATTTGTATCAAGTCAAGTCAAATCAACACACATTTATTAAACTCTTACTGGTACTAGCTGAGTGGCCTGGACAATTCCCTTAACTCTGTTTTCCTCGGTTTCCTCACCTATAAGATGAGCCAGAGAAGGAAATGGTAAACTACCCTAGTATCTTTATCCCCCAAAAGTCATGAACAGTTGCATGTAATTTAAACAACTGAACAGCAGTAAAGCATTGTGCTAGGCACTGTACTAAGCACCGGGATAATATTATAAATAAATATAAATATAAGCAGGTAGAAAAAAGTCCTTATTCTCAAAGAGCTTACATTATGTATGGGTGAGATGACTCTTAAATAGAAGCTAGAAAAGTGGGGTGGGGGTATGAAGGGACCTAGAAATGGGGCATTGTAGACAAGTCTGGGAGGAGAGTCAGGAGTATAGGCTGAAGAGGAAACTGAAGTCCTAGATATAGGTGCATGTTGTTCTCCCTTGAGAACAATACAGTGCCCTTGTCTTCAGTGCCTACCACAGATCCTGGCACACAGTCAGTGTTAATAAATGCTTGTTGTTTGATTGATTGGTTCTTTTGCCAAGAACTACCTGCTAGTTCTTACTAGCTAAGAGTACTTACTGCTAAGTGGCAGCAGGGCATAATAAAAAAGAATTCTGGATTTGCAGTCAGGAAACCTGGGTTTGAATTCTGCTTTAGATACTTGATGTGTGGCCTTGGCAAGGACCTTTAATTCTCCCCACCTCCCTGGTCTTATTTATGAGAAAGTCCTTTTGCACACAAAAGATGCTAAATAAATATTTGTTTCTATCCTTAGTGTTCTAGTCATGAGCTTGACATCTAAGGAGATAGATTTGAATGATTGTTCAAACCAACTGTAACTTTTATACTTCCTTACTTAAGTGTGATTCGGTTCACTTTCCTCCACATGTTACCCCTTGTGGGGAGGAGATTCAGCTTCCAGAGGTGATAATGAACTTTAGGGTTTGGAAAGGTGCCTTGATTTCTCAGGGCTCTGATTTCCCCTTGGTGTTTGCATTTTGTTTTAAGCTGTTGTCATTTACTTGATCTTAAGCAGTGGTGGTAAGGGAAATTTTAGAGTAATTTATTTTCCAAAACATTTTGAAGATTTACCCCCCACTCCCCTTTTTAAAAAAAGTAATACAGTCACACTTTCTACTAGACATTTGCAAAATAAGTGTTTGTGATTTTGGATCAACTTTGATGCAGATGCTGTCTCAAAGTAAAATAGTTAAAGATTAACTCCTCTGTCCCTCTGCCTGCCAAGTTCTTTTGCAGGTGTTTCTCTTATCCTTTGTGACATCTGAGAACACCTTAAGGAGAGGAGGTGGGAAGAACTAGACTGGGAGGAAGGAGAGGAAGGGGAAGAGAAGCATACGACTTATTGTTACTTTTATCTTGACACTAGGATTTCTAATTACATCCAGAAGAGAAAAAAACAAACAAAAAAACCTTAAAGACAGGTCCACTCGGGCTGGGGCTTTGCTTCAGTCTTAGGAGTAACGTTCTCACCAAGAAGGTCTAGCAGCAGTGATAATTTCTAATGAGATACTGAGACTAGGGAGTAAACCATGTAAGTTAAGGTAGATAATCACTTAGATTTAGAAAGCTTTGCATATTTTAGAGATGTATATTTTAGTTCCTGGGTTGAAGATGAAAGGATCAGGAGAGGTCTTTGGTCAAGAAGAATTATCATCACCCAGGACACCTAAAATTCCTTTTTGAGCCAGGGACACCAGAGATCTTTTTAGGAGTTTTATGAGGTCAAAAATATTTTCATGATAATATTAAGATTTTAAAATGTCTAATATGGTAAATATCTATAGATATTATTCAAATAAAGCAAAGTACTTTGAGGAATCTTCAGTAATTTTTAAGAGTGCAAAAAGGTCCTTGAGACCAAAAATTTGGAAAACCACTGTCCTAGATTGACAGGAGGATTCCAATTTTGGCTCTGCCACTTAGTAGATGTGTGATTTTAGAATCTTTGAGATAGAAGGAACCTTAGAAATAATTTGGTCTGACCCTGGTACAGTCTGGTTAGATAGGACACTTTCTGGAGACTGGGAGTAGTGGTAAAAGAAGGATGATAGGTTATGTAGATAGCTAGAATGAGAAATCTATAAATATAGCTCAGAATGCCAAAGGAATTCTCCTAATCCTTGTGTTGGAGATCCTCACCTACCTTCCTCATTATTGGTGCATTCTTATGTGCTGTGAGTCTACTTACCTTGGCTTGGTGCAGGTGTTTTTTCGTGTGTATGTTTTTTCTTTTCTTTTTTGGAAATAATATTTTATTTTTTTCCAATGACATGTATGGATAGTTTTCAACATTAATTTTTATAAGCTTTTGATTTCAAAATTTTTCTCCCTCCCTTCCTTTCCTCTGCCCTTCCCAAGATGTCAAGCTGTCTGATTTAAGTTATACATGTGTGTTCATGGAAATATTTCTACATTAGTCATGTTGTGAAAGAAAAAGAAACAAAACAAAAAAGGAAAACCATTAAAAACAAAAAGTGAAAATAATATTTTTTGATCTGCATTCAGTCTTCATAGTTCTTTCTCTTGCAGCATTATCATGGGTCTTTTGAAATTGTCTTAGATCATTATATTGCTGAGAAGTTATAGTTGATCATTGCACAGTGTTGCTTGTACTGTGTATATTAGTCTCTTGGTTCTGTTCGCCTCACTCAATATCAATTCATGATAGTCTTAACAAATTTTTCTGAAATCCACTTGCTCATCATTTCTTACGGCATAGGCATATTCCATTGCAATCATAAACCACAACTTGTTCAACCATTCCCCAATTGATGGGAATTCCCCCAATTTCTAATTCTTTATCATCACAAAGAGAGGTGCTATAAGTATTTTTATACATGTGGTCCTTTTTCCCTTTCATATGATCTCTTTGGGATATAGACCTAGTAATGGATCAAAGGGTATGCACAAGTTGCACTTTGGGCTCAGTTCCATATCACTCTCCAGAATGGTTGGATCTATTCATAACTCCACCAGCAGTGCAGTAATGTCCCAATTTCCCTCACATCTTTTCCAACATTTTTAATTTTCCTTTTCATTCACATTAGCCAATCTGATAAGTGTGAGATGGTATAGCTTGGTGTATTTTTAAAGAGTTTTACCTCCCTTTGTCTTCTGAGTTCAGAACAGTGCTGTCTTATGGGCAAATCTGCATTCTTGGGATCCTTGTGTGGATTGCTTCATTTTTTAAAATCAGAACAAAGACTGAGACTCATAAATTGTCATTAAATAGATTTTAAGAAACTCTTTTTGTGTATTTTATACCACCTGTGGCTTATATACTACTGATAATCTCTGCAAGTAGTAGTAAAGTGTGGTGCTGTTTCTTCACTCCTGATCCAGCATGGGACAGTCTCCTTAATGAGTTACTTCTCATCCTCCTCTTTCTTCAGTGATAGAGAACTCTGTACTTTGGACAGCTACTTGAACTTCTTTAAACCCCAATTTTTTTCAGCTCTAGAATAAGAGGATTGGCCTGATGGAGCCAATCTTCCAATTCAGTAAAAAGTCTCAAAGGCTCCTTTTAGTTCTAAACTTTTGGGATTCTTAGAGAATTTTCCACAGAAATATAGGAGATAGGATAATAACCAAAGAGTCATTTCAGTATTGTGTTTTTCTATTTATATTTAAACATGGCTGTTCCTTTTGCTTCTTAATACATCAAATAAATAATCCATATTCATATAAAACTTCTCTGTTTGCCATTGGATGTTGGGAATAAACAGCATCATCCTTTAGAAGGATGCAAGGTGTCAGCCTGAGCCTGTCCAAGCTTACTGCCTTTGTAACTACACTTTGGTAATGGGTCTGGGCAAGTGTTAAGGAACTGCCAACATTTTGTTTGGTGAGACTGTGTGCTACATGTATGTCATGTGTAGAGTGAAGAGGGGGGTAATCGGAACTAAGGATGATCTCAACAAGACATAAGTAAGTAGAATAATTGATGTCAACAGGGACTTAAATGCAAGAGTTGCCTCAGTGTGAATATTCACCTGTATGTGATCAAGATTTAACCATAAAATGGTCTTTTGAGGGGAACCAGTTTATTTTTTTTCCTTGGGAAATTTATTTTGGGTATTGGAGATGTAGGATGTGGATATTCTCAGAAAAAGCACAAACTGGCTTTCAAACCTTCAAACTAAAAGCCCTTGAAATTCCCTGTGGATGGGAGGGGGTGGGGGGAGGAAAGTGATCATTGGCCCAGATTTCCCTGGCTAATTCTTCTGGTGATTCAATCTGTTTCAGGTGAGCCTGAATGACTCCCATAATCAGATGGTGGTACACTGGGCCGGAGAAAAGAGCAACGTGATTGTGGCGTTAGCCAGAGATAGCCTGTCACTGCTGGGGCCTAAAAGCAGTGATGTAAGTATGCTGTCCTTATTTGGAAGGAGGGAGGGGTGGGGACTTGTTGGGGCGAGGGCATGTGTGTGCCTCCTTTTGTTCTGCCTGGGGAGGTGGCGTCTGCTGCTGGCTCACCTGGAGAAATTGTAGGTAAGTGGAGAGCAGGCCTGAAATATTACACAATGGCAGGCCAGAGAGTGCAGAAATATTATCTCTTTTTTTGCCTGATATACAGTTCAGTGTGAAAACATATCCTTATGATACCAAGGTTGCTTTTTTTTTTTTTCAAAGTGACATGGTATTGTTCTGGTCGCTGTAGCCACTGGTCATGATGCCAGAAATATATATTCCTGGGCAGAAGCCACCTTGTCCCTTGGAACAGAGCCCAGATGAAATCTCTCTGGTTTTCTCATTCGTTGAATTCTTACCTGTTGCATTTGACTGGATTTCTGCCATTGACCTTTCTTTAAAGTGTTCAGGGGCTGGATGCCATCCCTATTTCAGGAACTCTGCCGAAAAGAAGGGGAATTTCTTTAGATTATACACCTGACACATTGAAAAACTAACTGATAGTATGATAATTCTGTGCTTGCTGTGCTACCCAGAACATGAGAGTATGCTTCATTTCAGCTATATGCAAAGGATCCTTCAATTTAATGCAGTTTGTGTGTTTGTATACTCATCATGTGTGTTATATATTATATGTGTACATCTATAATATACATAAAATTAATTTTTAATTTTGTCTTTGAATGTATATCCAGACTTTTGATTTGATTGGTATGGGGAACTTACATTGAGGAAATCCCCTCTTTTCAATGCAGATTAGGAGTTGATCCACAATTTATAGTTTTAGAGAGTTGCCTAGGGGATTGAGGGGTTGTTACATGTGACAGTATGTTGTAATAGATAGAACTTAAACCCAGTTTTGATTCTGAAACCATGTTTCTTATTTGCTATGCCATCCTATCTCCCATAACATAGAATTATGTAATATAATTACATATATTATTATATTTAGATTCAGGTAGAAGATGGATAGTAGAAATCATCTCAAATCAAACAGTCTTTGAAAATTCCATGTGAATAATTTGAGGACTTGGTTTTGAAGTCCTATTTTCTCTTCCCTGACTGATTTATTTGGTGATTTGATTGAGGATTATCTGAAATTATAACTATATTGGATAAATCACATGAGACCAGGGAAGAATAGGCAGAGATATCTCCCTTGTTTTTTACAGTGTCCTTGTGAAATAGGCAGAATATTTTTCAAATGGAGAATCTGTAAAGTCTGTAGGCATTAAATTACTTAGCTGGGCCACTTCCTCAAGCAGTTATTGATTGGGGCTCTTAACTGGGGATAGCCATAAGGATGCAGAATAGCAGGAATTCTGTAAGGGAACCCTGGAGCATAGCTTCACTTATTGTTATGATAGCGCCTTTAAATTATTGGAAAATCACAGGCTAGCTTGGTGTATAGGGCCAGGAGTGTGATAAAAGGGTGGCTAGGATGGTGATTTTTTAGTTTTTATATTGATCATAAATTTAGGGAGGAATTGCATATAGCTCCTGTTTTCATGTACTGGATATAATTTTCAATATTTTTTTCCTCTCTATCTTTTCTCTCTCATTAAAAACAAAAGAAAAATAAAATCCTTTTAACAAATATAATTCATATGGTCAAAGTAAAATCCTATATTTAACTATAACTCGTTCCAAGTATGAGAGGCCTGCTGGTTATGCATGAGTCTTTTTATGTAGTATTTATTCAGCTACTCCTACACAGAACCATAGAAATCAGAATGGGAAGGTACTGTAGAAATTACCTAATATCACCTCCCCTTTGCCCCTCCCTAGATGAGGTTACTGAGGGGCAAAAGTTTTCAAAAATCCACTTAGCTAGTCTGTGATAGAGTTAAAATTGAAAGCACAAATTTTTTATTAGTACCAACTAATAGTCTTTACCCTAAAAGAGTTTTTATTCTACTAAGAATAATGTCTTCAAATAAGTAGAGTATAATTTGAGGAGACTACTGCTGGTGGAATTGGAATGGAGGTGAAGGGTACATCATGAAAAGCTTTTTGTAATAGGTTGTATCCAAGGAGGCAAAGGTGAGAAAGGAAGGAATTTAAAATACTGGAAAACAGGTCAAGAAGAAATAAATTTTACATCCTTGGATTCCTTGAAAACCATGATTTTAAAAGCATTTAGGGTCATCATGTTTCAAGAAATCACAAGCGATTAATGTCCAGATGCATTAGAATGGAGGGTAGAGAGGAAACAGAAAGATTTCCTTCCATCATCTACTGAAAGGAATACCCAAAAGTCTTGGGAACATCAAAGTCAGACTCTGGAGATTCCACATCAGATTACAGGCAGTTAGAAAGACAAAAATTCAAGTATCAGGAGCCACAGTCAGAATCACATGAGCAAGACCTGGCAGCTTCTCCTGGAAAAGAGAGAAAATCTTTTTCAATAGTGTTACAAAAGACAGAAGATAGAGATTTACAGCAAAGCGTATTTCCCCTTGCAAAGCTGTGTCTGTTCCTCCATGGAGGGGAAAAAAAGATGAATCTTTAATACAATGGAGCACTTTCAAGCATTCTTGATGAAAAGATCAGAGCCCAGCCAAAAATTTGAGATTCAAATACAAAATAAGAATCATGAGAAACCTAGAAAGGTAAATTTATTTGAGCCCTTGGAAGGGATTGTATGATTGTGCAGTGTTAACTTTCTAGAGGGAAAGAGAAACAAAAATCCTTTCAGAACCTTAAGGTCTCTAAAGTTTTTTTGTTGTTCAGACCTTTCAGTTACATCTGACTCTTTATGACCCCATTTGGAGTTTTATTGGCAAAGATACAGGAGTGCTTTGCCATTTAACAGATGAGAATACTGAGGCAAACAGGGTTAAGTGACTTGCCCAAGGTGACAAATCAGACATGCCTGAGATCAGATTTTAACTCGTCTTTTCCTGACTATAGACCAAGTGCTATCCATTGTGTCACATAACTACCCTCAGAAGGCATTAAAGGAGTTAAATTAGGGGAAAAAACAAAACAAAACAAAAAACAGAGCACCTTGGAATGGGTTGCTTCTATTTTCAGAGTTTGAAGAGAGAGAAAAAGAAGAAAAGGTAAAAGGGATACATTGAAAAAAATTTATTTTTAAAGGAAGGGATACATTTGTGATTAAAGGAGGAAGATGATTCAAAGAGAGAGGGATCAAGAGAAACTTGATTTTCTCTAATTGGGTATGATATACAAACCTGAAAAAAGTATAAGAGGAGCATTTATCAGAAGAACTTCATCCCTATCAAAACCAGATAAGGGAAGGGTGAAAAAATACACACACACATACGTGTATACACACATATACATAACACACACAGAATTTGATGTACAAATATAAAAAGGAAGCACAGATTATCAGGAGTTGGAAATTAAAGTGTTGACAGACCAGCCAAGGTGGTCAAATAGGAAGAAGCATTGCCACAAATTCTTTCCTCTCCCATCCCGTTGCCAGCCTACCAACTACTCCAGCAAAGCTATAAGAAGGACTCTAGACCTAGTGGGGATCAAGAAATCTAAGAGGAAAACAAAGTAGTTATCTTCCCCCCTAGGACAAATTCAACCCATTCGCAGAAATTGTGAATCGGAAGTGACTGGGATTCTGGGCTTAACCCCAAGCCTGGGCTGGTATTTCAGGATCTCCCAGAAAGGCAGAGATCATGGATTTAGACCAGGCAGGAGTTCAAGGTTTCCTAGAATGGATTGAAGACTTAGTTCCAAGCTGAAAACAGAATGAGAATAATAGTGTTGGTCGCCCCAGATAGATTCCAAGCTCATCCCTGGGCCGCGACTAGAGATAGGCCAGCTGGAGGTGATGGAGTAGGCCTTTCACACAGCCTTTTGAAGAGCTCTGAAAAAGGCTGGACAAAGAGCATGATCTGGATAGCTGAGAGAGGCTGGTAGACTTATGCTTGGCTCAGTGCAGGAACTCTGAACTTGGTTCCTGTTTAGCCATTCAGCTAACTGACCAGCCCTGGAGCACCACCTGGGGCAAGCCTGCAGCTGTGCTGACTAAATATAACCTTTGTGTGTAACCTGAAAAGCCCCAAGGAAAGGGTCTAGCTTTGCTCATATAGTGCCTGATAGAAGTCTGCAACTCCTTGACTCAAGTTACACCTGTTATCCCTAAAGAACATGGTACTCCATAACTCAGAAACATAGCAGTATGGCCCCCGATAAGAGGTTAACATAAGTGGCTTACAAAGTCACAGTAGTCCCACTAGAAGAGAATAGAACCCAACATAGAGCCTTGATCTGGGAGGTAAGGCTGAGTAAATTAAAAAAAAAAGATAAAGAGTATTATGATTCTCCTGATGCCTAAGACTAACCTAGAAGAAAAAAAAATAATTCGGAAATTCCACAAGTAAAGCCTCAAAATAAATAAAAAAGCGTATCTACATAAGTAAATAGAATTCCTAGAAGAAATGAAGCAAGAGTTAAAAATATATTGTAAGTGAGATAAATTGATAGATGAAAGAACTGGAAAAGAAATGAGCCAAGGAGGAGAGAAATAGCAGCTTAACACAACAAATGTGAACTCTTCTCCAAGTAATATTCTTTGAAAATTTGAATGGGTTAAATAGAAATGAATGACTCCATATGAAGAGAAATTTTAAAACAGAAGATTGAAAAAATATATCTCATTTCAAAAACAATTGATGAAAAAAATGTATTAATGAGAGAGAAAATTTAAGAATCATTGAACTCCCCAGAATCTGACCAAAAAAAGAATTTGAGTAATGTATTTCAAGGAAAACTGTTCAGATATATTATAAGTAGAGGGGAAAATGAAAGCAGAAGGTGTCAGGCACTGTGCTCATTAAGCCCTGAGGATACAAAAAGAGGCTAAAGGCTGTTCCTTCCTGTGCTCCAGAAATTTACATTCTAATAGGGAGACAAACAAATCTGTACAAAAAGCTAGATCCAGGATAAATAAATAGGAAATAATTAACAGGGGGAAGGTACTAGAATTAGGTGGAAATGGAAAGATTTTAGTTGAGTCTTAAAGGAAGCCAGGGACGTGAGTATTGTAGCTCTGTGGGAGAGAACCTGAGAAAAATGCATAGACCTGAGAAATCGAGTGTTTTGTTCTTGAAATGGGGTGAAAAGAATGTAAGGTGTAAGAAGACTGGAAAGGTAGGATGGGGTTGGGTTTTGACAGGCTTTAAATGTCAAAGAGAGCATTTTTGCATGATACTGGAGGCCACAGGGAACCCCTGGAATTTATTGAATAGGGGGCATGTGACCCAGGACCTGTCCTGTAGGAAAATTTCATTTGTGACTGAGTGGATATAGATTAGAATGGGGAGACTTTTTTTTTTTAATTTAATAGCCTTTTATTTACAGGTTATATGTATGGGTAACTTAACAGCATTGACAATTACCAAACCTCTTGTTCCAATTTTTCCCCTTTTTCCCCCCACTCCCTCCCCAAGATGGCAGGATGACCAGTAGATGTTAAATATATTAAAATATAAATTAGATACACAATAAGTATACATGACCAAACCGTTATTTTGCTGTACAAAAAGAATCAGACTCTGAAATATTGTACAATTAGCCTGTGAAGGAAATAAAAAATGCAGGTGGGCAAAAATATAGGGATTGGGAATTGAATGTAATGGTTTTTAGTCATCTCCCAGAGTTCTTTTTCTGGGCGTAACTGGTTCAGTTCATTACTACTCCTTTGGAAATGATTTGGTTGATCTCATTGCTGAGGATGGCCTGGTCCATCAGAACTGGTCATCATATAGTATTGTTGTGGAAGTACATAATGATCTCTTTGCCCTGCTCGTTTCACTCAGCATCAGTTCATGTAAGTCTCTTCAGGCCTTTCTGAAATCATCCTGCTGGTCATTTCTTACAGAACAGTAATATTCCATAATATTCATATACCACAATTTATTCAGCCATTCTCCAACTGATGGGCATCCATTCAGTTTCCAGTTTCTGGCCACTACAAAGAGGGCTGCCACAAACATTCATGCACATACCGGTCCCTTTCCCTTCTTTATGATCTCTTTGGGATATAAGCAGAATAAGACTTGTGGCATGCGGACTTATCAGAGTCATGGTAGAGACAAGGTGTGAGATGAGGAGGGCTTGGCACCAGCATGGTAGCTATGTCAGAGGAGAGAAGGGGGACCTTCTGAGAGATGTTGAAAAGGTGAAATCAGTAGGCCTGGGGGCAGCTTGGATATGGGGGAGGGGTGAGAGATGATGAGAAATCCAGGATGGCTCCTGGAGTGGGAGCCTGAGGGACTGAGAGGAGAGAGTTGCCGCTACAATAAATACTAGGGAAAGTAGGAGATGGGGAGACTTAGGGGGTAAAATGAGTTCTGTTTTGGACATAATTGAGTTAAGATGTTTCTTGGATGTCCAATTTGAGATGACTTAAAGACAGTTGGAAATAATGAGATTGGAGATCAGCAGAGATTGGGGCAGGCTAGATAGATTTGAGAATCTTCAACCTAGAAATGGCAATTAAATCCATGGGAATTTATGTGGGTCACCAAGTGAAGTGATATAAAAGGAGAAGACGGAATCTTGAGAGACATCTACAGTTAGAGGGCATGATCTGGAGGAGGATTCAGCAAAGGGTTGGGGAATGACTAGTCAGGTAGGAGGAAAATTAAGAGAGAATGATGACCAGAAAACCTAGTGAGATGAGAGTAATGAAGAGGGGGGTGATCAACAATGTCAGAGAAGTTGAAGAGAATAAATATTAGAAAAAGAAAAAAAAATTGTGATTGGGATCTGGGAGAGGGGAAGAGAAGATGGTAAGGGAGAAGTTTATTGATATGGAACAGAACCATTCCCCTGCATTCTTCTTTGTAAAGAATTGGCTGGGATCAAAGAGAAAGAAAAAGTATAAATGAATAAATAGAAATATATAAATAATAATCATACTTGTGAGTGGGATGAACTCATAAAACAGAAGAAGATGGCAAATTGGATTAGAAAGTAGCATCTTGCAATATGCTGTTTACAGGAAGCACATTTGAAACATCCGATTCACCCACATTAAAATAAGGAACTTGAGCAAAATTTCTTGTGTTTTAGCTCAACTTTGAAAAAACTGGTGTAGTAATCATGATCCTAGTCAAAACTGTAGCAAGAATGGATTTGATTAAGAGATAAATGGTGATTATAATTTGCTGAAAGATACAATACACAATGAATTAATATCAGTATTTGTATTCACTTAATGGTATATCATCTAAATACTGAAAAGAAAAGCTAAATGAGTCATTGAGAGAAATATAGAGCAGAACTATACTACTAGAAATTATCATACCATTTTCAGTGATAAACATATCTTATAAAACAAAAAAAGATTAGAAGGGAAGCAATAAATTGGGAAAACATTTTTACATTTAATGGTTCTGATAAAGGCCTCATTTCTAAAATATGTAGAGAATTGACTCAAATTTATAAGAATTCAAGCCATTAAATGATCAAAGGATATGTACAGACAATTTTTAGATAAAGAAATTAAAACCATTCCTAATCATATGGAAAGGTGCTCTAAATCACTATAGATTAGAGAAATGCAAATTAAGACAACTCTGAGATACCATTACACATCTCTTAGCGTAATACGATTACACTATCTCTCAGGAAAAGATAATGACGAATATTGGAGGGGATGTGAGAAAACTAGGACACTGATACATTGCTGGTGGAACCAACATGGATCCATTCATTCTGGAGAGCAATTTGGAACTATGCTCTTAAAAAGTTATCAAATTGTGCATACCCTTCCCAAGGAGATCTTAAAGAAGAGAAAGGGACCCACATGTGCAAAAAGGTTTATGGCAGCCCTCTTTGTAGTGGACAGAAACTGGAAACTGAGTGGATGCCCATCAATTGGAGAATGGCTGAATAAGTTATGGTTTATGAATGTTATGGAATATTGTTGTTCTATAATAAATGATTGGCAGGATGATTTCAGAGAGGCCTGGAGAGACTTACATGAACTGATACTAAGTGAAATGAGCAGAACCAGGAGACCATTGTACACGGCAACAACAAGATTATAAGATGATCATTTCTAATGAATTTGATGCTTTCCACCGATTGAGGCCAGATCCAATGATCATGTGATGAAGAGAGCCATCTTACATCCAGAGAGAGGACAGTGGGAACTGAATGTGGATCACAACATAACATTCCCACTCTTTTTTGTTATTGTTTGTTTGCATTTTATTTTTTTTTCTCATTTACTTTTCTTTTTGATCTGATTTTTCTTGTGTAGCAAGAGAATTATATAAATATGTTTACTCATATTGAATTTAACATATATTTTAACATGTATAATATATATTGGATTTCTTGCCATCTAAGGGAGGGAATAGGGGAAAAAGAATTGAAACAAGGCTATACAAGGGTCAGTGTTGAAAAATTATCTGTGCATATGTTTTGAAAATAAAAAGCTTTAAAAATAAAATAAAATACATTTTTAAAAAGAACACAAAAATCACAAAAAACTACAAAGAAGTTAAGAACCTGAATAAAATTTTAGAAAAGTTAGATATTATACTTCTCTAGCAATTTTTTAAAATGACAGTAGAAAGGAATGCATACACACATCATTTTTACCTGTGTATATCATCTTTACAAAAATTGCCTGTTTAGGAAATTAGGGCATTAAAATTTTAACTAAATGCAGAATAGCAGTTATATTAAATATATTATTTACTAACCACAATGCAATAAAATCATATTTCATAAAGAACCATAGGAAAAAGATTAAAATCAACTAGAAAATAACTTAATTATGAAATCCTGAAGCATAGTATACAAAAGAACAAATCATAGAAATGATAATAGTTTCATTAAAGACCAGAGGATGAGACAAAAATACCAAAGTTTTGGTGATATAAGCAAAGCAGACTTTAGGGGAAAATTCATATCTCTAAATACTTTTATCAGTAAAAGAGAGAAAACAGATCAATGATTTCAAGTATACCAAAAGAAAAATAAGGCCTTGAAAACATTAAGAACATTTAAAAAATTATTAATTACTAAAGTGGAAATTTTGAAAGTAATGTGTTTAAAAAAACACAAAATAAATAAATAAAAACTAAAAAAAGACAAAATCATAACAAATGAAGAAATAAGGGATATTATTAGAATCTATTTTACCCAACTATATGCCAGGAAAATCTCTAGCAACTTAAAAGAAAATCTCTAGCAATTTAAAATAAAAGATTATTTTTAAAGATATAAAATGCCCAGTTTAACAGAATAAGAAATAGAAAGTTAAACAACTTAATTTTAGAAAAAAGAAATAAAATAAGACTCATATTAACTCCCAAAGGACCACTCAAAGGAAACCCTTTTTACAGAAATATAGATCTAAATAATTGAAAAATGTTTCTTTCTCATGGATGGATTTAGCCTGTATCATAAAAAATGACAGTACTGAAAAAATTAATTTAGTTAATCTATTTTATACCAATCAGATTGCCAAAGGATTGCTCTACAACCCTTCCCCCAAACTAAAATGCATATGGTAAAACAAAAAGTCAAAATTCTACAGTGAAATAATAGTAAAAATAAAAGTGAAAAATAAGGGTATGTAGAAATATTAGATCTCACAATATACTACATAGTTGTAATCTTCAAAATGACTTGCTATCAGTCAAAATAGCCATCATTCCAGAGTGCCAGAAATGAAGGAAGCTACCTACCTCCTTTCAGAGGTAATAGAATCAGGATGTAGAGTGACATATTTTTTGGACATGTCCAATGTGAGAATTTGTCATATTTGACTGCATAATTTTTTTTAGCAAGAGTTTTCTTTTTTGTTTTCTTTTCAAATAGTGGGAAAAGGAATGGGAATTTGTTCATTGAAAAAATAAAATTTAATAATAAAGAATAGTGATGAATTTATTATGTAGTTTTGGAAAATCAGCATATGAAATGGAGAATCACTGTTTCATATACAATCTTCATTTTGTGTTCTGTTTATCTGAAAATGCTCCTTTTTTGTATTAATTTTTTTTAATGCATTGTGACTTAGAGCCAAGAGCTCAGAGGAATTAGCAAGCTTTTCTTTCACAGTGATCCTAAAGAAAAGTTTATTAATTCTCTATAGTAATTAGAGTGGAGTTTAAAAAGAATAGAATTGATTCGTAAATGTTGGAGAAGAGTGGTGTGGTACTTAACATTTTGCAACTGGATTATTTTGGAAGTCAAAAGTTCTGTAAAGTTCAGTTATCTTGTGGAAAAATACTAGAAACAATCATCACTTCCCCATTCCCTTGTTTGGGTACCTTAACAGAATAAACTTGGTATTGGATAACTTATGAACATCTCATTCATAAAAGAACAAGACTTATTTGAGATTTCTTCCGTGACAAGTATATTAAAACGAAACAGTAGATGCTATTTTTCTTGCCTAGAATGAAGGTGTTCATTTTCTCCCATGTGACATATCGTCTGACTAAAGAAAATCTAGTCTAATTCACGTGGGTAGTTCTTGTTACAAAATTGGCCAGAGGACTGTACACCAGTTGTATTGTGTCAAGGTGTAAGGGTCAGTTGGGAAGGGAAAAAATGGGTTATATCAAGCAGCAGTTCAGTTCAAGAAACATTTTTAGAAAATCATTGTAAAGTGCTTTGTGCTAGAAATAAAAAGATGCAACAATAACTGGAAATGGTATAAGACAACTAGAGATGTTCTTCAGGAAGCTAGTGCTGCAACTCGAGTTGTTCTATCTTCATTGTTACTATTGATTTCCCAAATTCTCTAATGGTCTTTTAAGAAAGTTTCAGTCTTCTTGACTGAAACTGCATTTGAGCTATCAGCTATATCCTCTTGTATTTCAAAGGGCTGTTGAAGCCTATGTGGATGAAGATACTGTTCTGGTGGTGGTGGTGATGATGATGATGATATTGGTGATATTAGGACCTTCTAAACCCATAATTTTATAACTGATTATCTAAGTTTGAAAGATAAAATATTTTTGGTAAGTTGTCAAATCTCCCTACCAAAATATTATTTGAAAGAGTATGCTTTAAAGGAAGCTTTAGGGATCACAGTTTTATATTTAGATCCCAAAGGATTAGAGGTTCTTCACCTAGGCTAAATTTCTTATTTATAGATGAGGAAACTGAGGTCCAGAGAGGGTTAAATGACTTGACTGTCTTTGTCACAAATAATAGACAGGAGATTTGAGCCTGGCTCTATGGGTAGAACTCTGTCTACTCTTTTCTAGACATCTCTCAATAAGTAAATGAAAGTAATTTTCTTTTCTAAAAACCTTAGTTTTTCTCTCACATTTTCCAGCTGAGACATAAAAAAGCATGCAATAGGCCATCTCTCTGAAATCTTTCAGTGTCTGGAACATGTATATTAGGGAAGAGGGAATGAGAAAAGTTTGAGTTCTATTATATCCACAAATAGACTTTTGTCCTGTTTCCTAATAATTCATCTGAAGCTTTTCTGTAAAGTTTCACAATTTGGGGCAGGGAAGAGCTTCACTTTCTGTTGTTGAATCCCCTGCTTCCTCTTTTGTAATTGAAAAGCACCCCATCTTTTATGAAGTTTGTGTCCCTATTACTTTAGATTAGAACCCCTTAAGTGAAGATGCCTTTGTCGTGATCAGATTAATACCTCTGGGCCTAATAGATAACAGTGGCTGAGGATGATGGCTGACAGTGCCCCACCCTCACCATCCCCATGATTTTCCTTTTCTGGGTATTTCTCAGTGGCCTTTCGGAGTCTATTTATACTCATGAGATATTTGGGGATAAACCAAAACAAATGATCTTTGGTTGACGATGTATATATCAGATTTGTCTAAACCTTTGCCTTTTATTATCTCTGTTGGACTTTATAGTTAATAAGAATGGTATATAGTAGTGACCACTTCCATCATACCAAACACATGCTGGCCATGTCTTCTGGAGTCAATTTTGTCAAACTGACAGAAGTATAAACTACCAGTGGAGCACCTAAAGGCACTTCTGTTGACTTCCTCTTTTGTTCGTTATATTCCACCTTAACTCCTTTGAGATCAAGGACTGTCATTTTAAAATTTTGTATCTTTGGTGTTTATCATAGTGTCTTATACTTAGGAGACCTTCGATACATTTTTGTTGAATGTCATTTACAATTCCCTATTCCTCTTGTGGGATTATAAGAGCATTAGAGTTAGAATTTATGATATAACCTAAGAGTAAAGCTTCCCAGATGGAAAGGAAATGGATCTTTGGTGCTGTAGTGAAGACCTGATAGATTGGACACATTTTTTAGTCCTTTCAGACAAATTCTGTAGACCTCTGGCTATAATTTGAATCCATTAAACCAAGTTGTGAGTGCAAGGTGTCTTTTGTGGCTTCTACCATTTTGTCTCCCTTCTCAAGCAAGGTACATTATCTTTAGGAAACTAAGCCTTCATCCCAGGCATCCACCATAACCTGGGGACATACACAAAGGTGGACTCGTTCTTTATTTATGTTATCTAGTGACAGCTGTAATTTATTTCATTATGTCATCAAGACATAATTATTATCATATTTAGAACCTGCAACAGGACAGTTTGAAAATGTAGCCAGAGGGAGATATTTCTGTGTCTGATCACTTATAACTTTTTTTTCCCTCTCTCCTTTCACCTTCACCTTCCAGGTTTACGTGTCTTTTGATTATGGGAAATCATTCCAAAAAATATCCAAGAAATTCAACTTTGGTGTGGGAAACAACAGTGAAGCTGTGATTGCTCAATTCTACCATAGTCCAGCTGACAACAAACGGGTAAGGAAGTAGTGGTCACAAAATATTGCTTTCATGGACCTTGTTTAGTCAGAGAAGAAAGAACTCTATGCTCATGAGAAAACAAATATGTTGAAACATTTTGGGGGCTGGTGGTGAAGTCATACTTTGCTAATACTTGTTTATGGACGGGAACATTTATTATGGAGAAGACCCCGTTTGTAAGGCTGACTCACAGTGGGTTGAGGCCATGTCATTACGTGGAATTTCTGATGCAAAAACAGCCCACAGAAAATCCTCCCCTTTGCTGATTACCTTCTGGAGTGGTAATAATTTTAATAATGATTCTCTTATTTGTTATTGTAGATCACATTTCTCCAGGGGTTCAAGGTTTCCAAAGTGTTTTTCTCTTAGCAACTATATATCTGAAGGAGTGTTGAAAAAGTGGTGAATAGAATAAGTTAGCATTCAGTGAATCTGTTACTGACTGTATTTTTGTCTTTTTTTTTCATTCAGAGCCACTTTTGATGATGCTCTGTTGTAGTTCATTGTAGTTATCCGTTCTTCATTGACCAATCCCAGACCCTAGGTTTTTTTAATGGAGAGAAAAATCAAACCAGCAGATATTGTCTTTTGCAGACCAGTATTGGTTCCTTTTTCCCTCCCATTTTCTCATTTATTGTCACATTTATAAATATGTATATATATATATATATATATATATTTATAAACACGTGTATATGTGTAGGTATGTGTATACACAGATATACAGACACACAGATATTGCTTTACTGGTGTTCCAGGCCTTCCATATTCTGTCACCACTATCTAGTCTTAACCTCTTTTTCTATAGTGGAGAATAGACAGCCTGCTGTAGCTATACTGGACTTCTCACCATTTTCCTTCTTATCTTGCTCTGTTCCTCCTCCATCTATTTATTATAGTGCCCCATAAATAGCTAGAGTAAATTGTGTCCCTCACTTCTGCCAGTTTCACCTGTTAAAGTCACTTTTGTAAATACCTGATTCAGATGAGATCTCCTCATAAAGTCTTCATTGAAGGAAGAAAGGAAGGGAGGAGGGAAAGAAGAAAGGCATTTCCTATTGTCAGGCACTTTGCTAAGCCCTGGTGATTTAGATAGAAGCAGAAAGGACAGTTCCTGCCCTCAAGGACCTGCAAAGCAGGGTTAAGGGAAGAGAAGCTTAGGGACCAAATGTAGGTGCCACAAATGGACTGAGACGGGGATTCCTCAGGGTTATAGCTTTAGAGCTGCACAGGGCCTCCAAGACCTGTCCAGTACATGTCCTGTTCAGCACTTGTATGCTGTTCCACATGGCTCCTCTGCCCACTTGACTCTTGCTCAGGGCTCAGTAGCTTCATAAGGTGGAGATCCAGAGGCAGGGGATGAAATGGCCTGACTCCCATAGAGCGTGCTGGCAGGGGCTTTGTGCTGCAGGCTAGGGGGAAACACTGTCAAGAGGAAGTTGAGACTTCTTTGGGGGTAGCCATCTGTTCTCTCACTCTTTGGTGGCTCTTATTGTGTTCATTAGGTTTGTTTTCACTCAGGGAAATCATATTGTTCTACCAGACCAGTTACTTCCTGAAAAAACCACACAGAGTTTCTGAAGAAGTGACTTGTCATAGGGTCATGTTGTCAATTAGGGCCATTGGGAGAATCTTGCCTTGTGCTCTCCATCCCTACCCCTGACATTTTAATCCTGGTTAAGTGTGTGAACATTGAGGGTTACCTTTGTGAGAAAGGAGGAGAAATTTCATGTGTTGATTTTTAATATTAAAGGTCAGGGTGCAATTTGAAAGGGTGTATATAGGAGGCTCATAACTAAAGCTTTGATAATAAAGCTTTTGTCTGCTGCACTTGTATGCTGTTCCACATGGCTCCTCTGCCCACTTGGCTCTTGCTCAGGGCTCAGTAGCTTCATAAGTTGGAGATCCACCTTATGTTCATTTTTTTTGGTTTTTGGTGGGGGATTTATATAAAGGCTTCAAGTCTTTTTTAGTTTCATTTGTCATAATTTCCTCATTCTTCTGATTCCCTAAGTTACTTAGAAAGAAGCACCAAGTCCCTGATCCTTATAGCACAGATTTTATGGGATCTGTGAACTTGGATGGGGAAAAAATTAGATCTTTATTTCTATTTGTCACTTACTAAAAGTTAGCATTTCCTTCAATTATGAAGGAAAAAAATTCTGAGAATGGGTCCTCAAGGCTTAGAAAATGTAAAAAATCCCTGTTGTAGCAAGGGAGAACTACTCATACTATGGGACCCATCCTGATGGGTATCCTGCTCCAGAGCATGCAACCCTCCCAGCCTTCAAAAGTAAAATGTGATTAGTGCTGTGTCTCATGTGGAAGTTATTCACATTCATTTTAGTTGACCCATGGGGTAAAATTGTGAAATGTATGAATTGGTTTTTGGTGCCTTTCCTGTCTTCATGCTCCAGTCCCATACCCCTCTTCTCTAAAACTTGCTGTCAGGAAGGACTTAGATAAGTTCATTTTCGTAATGTAATGGGTGTGCCTATAACTTACAAAGTTGATAAAGACCCCTTCCCTTAAAGCTCATTGTGCTTTAACTTGTGGCAAAACCTTCAGTCACAAGAGTGAAACTCCCCGTGTAAAACTTCGGCATAGCAGCAAGGAGGCCAAAAGACCTTTTTGGAGGACAGAAAGACTTTGCTGTTGGTGCTGCAGTCACGACTAGGGGGGAACTGCTGAGCAGAACCAGCTTTGCTAGCTATTCATTGGGTAGTTACTGAGTGACCAGGAGTCTGAGAGAAAGGAGGTGGAGGAAATAAGGATTTACAGAGCAAGCACTGTGATGAGTGGGTTTTTTGGTGAAGTTATCAGGGTTAACTGATTGATTCCCAGGATCACTAAGTGTCTGAGACTAAATTTGAACCCTAGTCTTCTTAACTCATGACCCATTATCTGTCCATTATGTCCCCTCACCTCCTCAGCTAGACAGTGTAGCAGTTAGGAAGTAGAATTAGAATGCATGAAAAGTGTAAGTTGTGTCCTGTGTCCCCGTAGTCTAGTAAGAGAAGCAAGATCTATACTCGTGGAACCATTAAATGATCATAGTAGAGGGGTGAGAATGTATTGTAGGCCCTCCAAAACATCTGAAGATCATGAAGAAGTGGGACCACCTGGAACTTCGAGAATGGATAGGATTTGAAGAGATGGAATGGAAATGCAATCAATCAGTAAAGATTTATTGGGTAGCTAGGTGGTACAGTGGGTAGATTGTGAGCCTAGAGTCAGGAAAACTTGAATTCAAATCTTGCCTTATACACTTACCAACTTGTGAAATTTAGCATAACCTGTTTGCCTCAGTTACCTGATTTGTAAAATGGGAGTAATAATAGCAACCTTCCAGGATTGTTGTGGGCTCAAATTGTAAAGGGCTTAAGCCCAGGTACTAAGTAAATATTCTTTACTTCATTTATTTATTTATTTTTATTTTTATTTTTTTATTAAGCACTTTGTGCCAGGAACTCTGCTAAAAACTCTGAAAGGCAGAGAATATTCTGAGGGAAGTAAGGAGGATGGAGAACAGCAGGAACAAAGCTAGGAATCCTATTGGTGCCTTTTAACAAGAGGGTTGTGAGAATTTCCCAGGAGTGTCTGGGGAAACATGGAAAAAGGTAGGCTGATATGAAATGACTTGACAATCGTCTTAGAAATCTGCACTTTATTCTGAAGGAACAGGGGAGACAGCTCACAGTCTTTAAGCAAGCAACTAGCAGGGAGATACCAATTACATTTATTTAGAAGTGCATAACACAAAATCTTGGGAAAAAATGAAAGTTGATTATTTTTACATGTATTTGGAAATATAAGATATTGAGAAAAAAAATAAAAAGTGCATAATTGAAGAAGATGGTTAATTTCAGTTGTCAAAATAAATTTTCTCATACAAATTCATGAACCACCTGAGATTTACCCCATGCTAAGAACCCTTGAATTAGAGTTATTGCAAGCCTGACCAACCGTGTGGGAAAACCCTAGATCCTTCTTCTGACATTCAAGTGACCTGTGAAGGAGGGAGATACCTAACTGAAGTGAGACCTGGGTAATTAACAACCACAATTGCTTGGGTCTTTCCAAAATAGCAGCAATAGTTTGCATCCTTCTCAGACTACTTCCTGAGATCTTTGTCATGCTAAATAATTGGAGGGGAGGTCCCAAGTCAATAATGGTTTTCTGTGGTGGTTAGTATATTGTATTAGTACTAGGAGGCAGTAGTTGAAAAAGCCCTTAACTTGTAGTCATAGTCATTTAATTGTTAGTCAGTAACCATTTATTAAGCACCTACTACTAAATTCAAATTTTAATGCTGTTCTGTCTTGCCTGCGTGATCTTGGACAAGTCCCATACCCTGTTTGGGTTTCAGTTTTCTCATGTGTAAAATTAAAAGGAATCAGACTAGATGATCTCTAATTTTTCTTATAGAGCTAGATATGTTTTCTGATCTTATGATACCATAACTTATTGAGGTGATTGCATTGTGGAGAGAAGACTCAGTATTTTCCATGGATAGTTTTTATGTGTCTCATTACTATTTTAGGGAACCTAGATTTTCTATTTATAGTTCTGGACCAGGACCAGATGGTAACCAGGTCCAAGGTAACCAGGACCTTAAAGATGGAAAGAAAAAGACAGATAGGAGACATCAAAAATTATTTACAAAAATTTCAGAGGAAGAAATGATAGGACTTGATAGCTTTGGAATATGAGAAGTCAAGTCTAAAATATCTCTACTAGTATAGGCCAGAAACATTAATAGAAATAGGGAAGTTGGAAAGTAGAATGGAAGAAGATGAATTTAGTTTTTGAAGTGTTAGAAGTGGTTACCTGCAGGACCAGGATTTAATTTCCATTTCCAGGGGGTTGTTTTCTATACGATAGCTTCTAAGGGCTGGATTAGAAGACAACAGTCGGTTTGAGATAAAGGCAGGGTTTGATGTAAGATCAGGACTGGAGAGAGGGATAGGGGACTTGTAGAACCAACAGTATTCTCATAGAAATGAGAATCATTATCCTTTCCTGAGATAAAAGCAGGAGATAAATCAACCAAAAAAGGAGACAAAGAATGGGTGGCCAAAAAGGTAGATAGCAGTAATCAAATTAGTGTGCTCTCATGGCTGTCAAAGTAGAAGAGAGTTTTGAAGTGAAGAATGCTTCCAAAGAAGTAGGAGAAGATTGAGATGATGAAAATGTCAGAAAATAAAACCTTTAAACCATATTAAAATAATTGAGAGCAATTTGAAGAAGAGAAGATTGGAGAAATGTAATTGGTTCTTGTTGCAAGTTCATGAAGTATGAGTAGGGTGATGATCTTAATGTAATCAATATGTGTATATAAAATGCTTGATGATATATAGTACATGTCCTCAAAGCAAGCCAGCAAGATATGAATCACCCCCATTTTTAAGTCTCAAAGTTAAGTGATTTTCCAGTGGTCATAGGATTAAGAAAGTATAGTTTTCAAATCCAGGAGAGAGAAGTTAGAGATCACTCACTAGAGAAATCCTTAACAACAACTCTTTCCTATGTACAACACTTTATTCTTTCTGGGATGGTTTGAGTTGAACTCATTTGGAGGCAGGGGAAGGGAGTAAGTGAGCTTTTGAGAACTCTTTCATTCCAATAGCTGGGATGGTCCTTTTGTTGTCATTATTTGTATAGCCCTACATTTAAGTGGAAATTTGCTTTGAGAACATTTTTTTTTACAGTTCAGTAATAAATGTCAATTTCTTTGAGCTCAATACTGTATGGGTAGTGTCTAGGTGCTAACATACAGAAGAAATGTAATTCCTACCCTTGGGAAGCTTTGGCTTTAGCAAACAAACAAACAAAAAAATAAGTGCAAATTAATGTTACGTCTTCTGAGTCCATTAGTTTCAAGAAATTTGGGAATTAATAATGGATAGATGAATGAATGAAAAAAAACACTTATTAAGCACCTACTGTATACAAAGTATTGTATAAGCACAGGGATCTAAAAGAAAAGTGGGAGATTTCTTTGCTCAAGGGGCTAGCATTCTAATGGAGAGATTCAACACACATAGGAATTTTTGTTCCCTCAAGTCAGACAGAAAGATTTCATGGTTCTTAGGGGGCAGTGGCAAAACAAATGGTAATATACCATTTTTTCCACAGAAAATTATTTTTGTCTGTTTCTGATTTTTGAACCATTCAGCAGTGCCAAGAACTTTGGTGATAAGAATTTTATTTTCTATCTTTTCTATAGCTGTGATTGTTAAGGAATTAGGAGCTATAGCACCTACAAAATCTCGTTTCTATAGGGGTTGTTCCCCAGTATTGGTAGTCTGTGAGTCACTGATATTCCTGAGACTCTTGGGTTTACCTGTTCTTCTGGGGTATCTGCTTAGAGATTGGTGTTGGTGGTAGCTAGGATGTGGGCCCCTTCTCCATAGGTATTGTTTTCTACAGTGATATTGATGCTGTTCTAGTGGCAGTGCAGAGAGTTGAGGTGGGAGAATCCCCTTCTAGTTGTGATGAGGTTTAGGTTTTGGGGTTCCCTTTAAGGGAACCGAATGATGAGGTCTACATTTAGGAAACCAAAATGATATTAGGGTTTCTGGTGGTCAGGGAGTTAAATGATAAGTTCTAGTGGCAGGTTCAGGGTTCAGGGAACCAAATGGAGATATTTGGCTCCCCTATATCCCCTTGGGATTCGGCACAAAAGTAGGGAGTTTTGTGGAACCCCCTTCTGGCAGTGCAGAGGTTCTCTGTAAAGGAATTTACAGACTCCAAAAAGCTAGATTGATTAAAAAAAGGTTTATTATTGGCATTGGAAGTCAGCCTTTACTCTGCAAGAATAGAAAGGCTGAATTCCTTAGAGGCAAAGTCTGACAGAGAAGTAAAGTTACTAGTAGAGAGATCCCGACAAAAGGGCATAAATCTTGTTAGGGAAATAGGTAAAGAGAGAGTAACACTGGAAGAGAATAGTATATTCCAGTGGGCAGAGGCCTTCTTGGCCTAGCATGGCATGGCCTAGCATAGCATGGAATTGTTTAAAACCTCTGCAAGGAGTTGTTTCAAGTTGGCTCTTTTTATCTATAAGCTGGGTTTCAGCTTGGGCTAGAATTTGAATAGAATTGAATGAATCTCTTCAATTCAGTAGGGTTAGCTTTGGACTGAACCAACCCCCTCACCTAGATAACAGAATGTTTCCCTCGCTCTGGTCCCTCACTGAGGCAAGGTTGAAGGAAATTCTCCTTCAAGGAGTTTTAGAGTTTTGGGGTCCCTTCTTCAGTTGGGGCAGGTTCAACGTGAAAGAATTCACAAACTCGAATACTAATGGCAAAAAGGAAGATTTATTTTTCACTAAGAAGGTCTCTCTTAGCGGACAAATCTCTTGAAGAGGTTTGCAAAGAATAAATGAACAGAAACTTATTTTATGAGCAGATCTTGGGGGCAGTTTGAACTGATTTCAGACCAGAATCTCTCAATTGAATGAAAATCACTTTGAAGGCTTTTCCAGCCCAAATGGGGGATCCGATTTCAATAGGGGGGGTAATTTGAATGATATTGGTCTGGAAAATATGCTTCTTCCTAGACTTTCTGGAGCCTGGGAGACCCCCAATCTCTCTTCTTTTGCAGGTCAAAGGGGACAGAGTTTCAGTGATTATTTTACACAATTTTTACAGAGTTCATCCATGTCAATATAGATCAGGCTCAAATCGGGGTAGATGAGCATAGAGGTCGCTTCTGTTCCCAGAGCTCTTGGTTTCACACCCTAGACTTTCTGGACCAAAAGGAAGGTGATAATCTAGGTGGTGTATTGGT
The DNA here is from genome assembly GCF_902635505.1 of Sarcophilus harrisii. Lineage (NCBI taxonomy): Eukaryota > Metazoa > Chordata > Mammalia > Dasyuromorphia > Dasyuridae > Sarcophilus > Sarcophilus harrisii. Next base: position 362,007,945 of record NC_045428.1, read on the forward strand.
TTTACCTACCTGACCCCTTGCTGCTCCCTCAAGGTCCTTCACCTAGGTTGGCTTGCCTAGTAGTGTTGAGGGAAGTTAATCAAGTAAAGCTTTCTTGTAGTCAGTTCCCCTGTTTTATTTCTGTGACCACCAGACCCATGGTAGAACTGGATCCTGCTGATTCTGACTTCTTCGTCCTCTGCTGAGCTTCCTGGCTAGCCCTGGAACAGGCCCTTATTCTTTCTCCCCACAAAGGGCCTCTATGGGCAGGCAGTTGCTAGTCTGCCAAGCTATTGTTCAAACTTAGTCACCCTTGTACAACCAGAATAAGGTGTGTCCTGTTCCCACCAGAGCCAGTCCTTTAAGATGCTGCAGAGAAAGTCTGCTGGCCTCAGGGGCTTCTCCTTTCCCTATGGAAGTAAACCAACCTCCTCGTGCAAGGAGAAAAAGCCATGTTCCCAGGACTGGTAAAACTGCTGGGCAGGTGATGCTAGGCTTTGGCCTGGGCCTTTTTTGAATGGTATGGGGACTGGAGTTCTTTTCCAGCCTATCCCTTCCCTGCCCACTCCCAATTCATTTCTGGAGGATAGGTAAATCATAAGTTCGGGCCATGAATGTATCATAGATTTAGAACTAGAAGGAATTTTAGAGGCCATTTGGTCCAACTCCCTTATTTATAATGAAGAAACTAAGGCACAAAAAGGTTTCATTGTCCTAGGTACAATAGTAGTAAAGAGCGGATCTAAGTCCTTTAATCCTAAATTCATTGATCTTACTATACTTTGATTTCTTGGTCTTTGGGTTACTATTAACCTTTGAAAAGAAGGAATCATTAGCCATCTTCCAAATCACCTTAACTTTTGCTCTGAGAACAGTAATCAAATTAGCATTGCCTCATTTCCTCATCCCTGAATCTGTTTAAACTAAAACTACAAAAGTCATTACTTTTCTAAATATGTTGTTTTCTTTGGTTAAAATGTAAGTTGCTTGAGGGCAAGGACTTTTTAGCTATTTGTATTTGTATCTCCATCATTTAGCACACTGGTAATTGAAAGAGTTTAACAAATCACTTTCACTCCTTCATTAATCCATTCATTCATAGACAATAGGAGGTCTTTAACTCTTGGAGGTCTACAATGAAAGATTAGAAAAATTAGGAAAATATTCTGATGGAAGTAATAAAAATTGTTACAGCCTTCATTAAATAGAAACTTTATTACATTAACATTAAGACTTATGAACATAACATTAAGTAAGACTTATATGTTGGGTACACTAACCTGTCCTTTCTGTTCCTTAACTCAGCCGTTTCTGATCCTCCCTCCCTCCTTCCCTCCCTTCCTTCCTTCCTTCCTTCCCCTTTTCTCTCCCTCCTTTCATTATTCTCTCCCTTTTCCCTTCCTCCTCTCTTCCTTTTGAAAAATTGGAATATTTTCTTTTTCTCACTTTTATTTTTTTTTAAAGTTGCAGAAACTTCCAAATTATTTTATCCTCTTTCACAGGAAGACTTTCTCTTATGATAAAGAAGTACAGTTAAACATGATGAATGGGCATATTGGCCATATCCAACAATGTGTGCCTCATTCTGCACTTGTAGCCCATCACTTCTTTGCCAAGAAGTGCGATTCATAATTGCCAAGATATACTTGTCAAGAGGTAGGATATGCTTCTTGTCCTTCGGAATTCAGATTGGTCATTGTGTCAGTCAGAGTTCTGAAGACTTTCAGCCTTGCTTTCCCTTAAGAGATGTCCTTCTCTTGGTTCTTGACATTTGCATCTCTTCATTGGTATGCTTAGATGGTAAGAGGGACCTGCACTCTGGTTCTGCAGGCCCTCTTATCTTCCTGGTTTTCATTTTTCCCTGAGTGCTTTTACATGGTATAGTTGGGGGTTGACTGGTTCTTGCCAACTTTTTGTCTTCTCTGTTTTCTCCAGTACATCTTTGTGGATGCCTATGCCCAATATCTCTGGATTACTTTTGACTTCTGCAGCACTGTACAAGGTTTCTCCATCCCATTTCGGGCAGCTGACCTCCTTCTGCATACCAAAGCTCCCAACCTTCTTCTGGGTTTTGATAGATCTCACCCCAACAAGCAGGTAAGTGAACGCCCTCCCACTCCCTGCTGCCTCAGGAGCCATCGGTAAAGGCTTTTTTGGTTCTCTTCTTACTGCCATCTGGCTGTGTCCTTTCACTAATCCTCTCTCTTCCTCTAGGTTTGGCATTTTTAAGCACTGTCTCATTTACTATTATTATGTAAAAATACATCCCTTGGCGATCTTCTTCTTACTTTTGGCCAAGGGTCATTGCTTCAGCTCCTGACAGACTCTTACTTATTAACCTTATGCTCTAGAATCTAGACAGATATTTTGGTTAGGGGGTTAGGAGGAGTAAACTGAGATGGAGAAAGCCATTACAGCAGAAAAAGCAGGAAACTTGAGCTTACAGATTGTTTTTATATTTCTGAAACCTCTGTGATATGTTTATACCTGAAATATATATTAGCATAACATCAGCTGTTTACACCTTTGAGGAAATGTATTTATTTTCACATTGTAGAGGGAAGAGAGCATGAGAAGAACAGCAAGGGGATCAGTTTCAGGCCTAGAATTAAGTAGGGCAAGGATTCAGGCCTGGTGTAAACCCGTCTGGGTCCTGGCTTGGCTTGGTGATGATTGTGCCAACTATATGTGGGTCATTTTCTTTTTACTTGTAGCTTATTTAATCAAAAATGCCACCTACTTACTTTGGCAAGGTGTTAGGTCTCACATAGGAAGGAATAGGCTTGGCAGGAGTGGCCTGAATATGGGGATCCATAAGTTTCCCAGAGGATTCAGCTATCTTTATTGTTGTCTCTGCTGTTATTCTTCCAGTATTCCATAGCCAGGGATTCATACACCAATCTTCAGGAGGAGCCTCTAGGATGGGGCTTTTCAAGTTTAGGTGATTGGTTTATCCATCATCTGTCGGGGTAGGCCCAGCAAGTCAACTTGCCCATCTATACTGATGGTTCTTTTGGGGAGAAATTCTGTAGTTTCACTCTTCTCCCTTACTCCCACCTTAGTCCCTAAACTCACTAAAGGTGTTCAAGGACATTATTTCTGAGGGAGGGAAACCTAGGACTCCCTGGCTATATTCCATTAACTGAGATATAATCTTAGAAGAAATATCCTTTCTGAAAAAGCAGAACAATATCATTCTTGGGAAAAAAGAAATGGACCCACTCACTTTTTCCTCCAAAAAACCTGAATGTTTGATAACTACAGAGAAGACAGGGTAATAGATTTATTTTTCCCCGGTCCTTAAATGTTTTTTGAGCATTTGTGTTGGCTCCAGTGATCTGTGCCTGTTGTTAATAAGCTCTGGAGTTGTGTTCTCCAAGACTGGGTTTCACAGTAGGAGTTTGATGGTGATTTAGTTGTCAGCAGCCCCAAGTGCTTACATCTCTTTCATCACTTTTATGTTATTGATTTGCAGCTCTGGAAATCAGATGATTTTGGCCAGACTTGGGTCATGATTCAAGAACATGTGAAATCATTTGCTTGGTAAGTTGTACCATCTTAAGAGGTAGGGGCTAATTTTAAAATATCCTGTCCACTTTGAATCCCCTTTTAATTGTAAACATGTTTGGCCCAATCTAGAATTGAGTCATGGGGGAAAAAATTAAAATAAACTCTTGAGAATCTGAGTTGGAGTAGATTTAGCTTAATCTGAATGAGGACTAATTATGAGAGAAGTTCATACCTTTGGTATTTCTCAGTCCACTAGGAAACAAGGAGGATATTAGGGTAGCTGCAATTTTTATGCTTTCTGAAGACCTTTTTTTAGAAGTAGTCTTTTGGAAAAGCTACATTTTGCTGCAACCAAATTGTTAAGCTTTGTCTCTACTGATGTTTTCTATAAATATTTTGAGTTAGAATGTTAGAAGGACCTTTGACATGTTTGCCCAGAAGGGACTATAGGAAAATGAGGCATAATTTCTATTAGTAATGCATCTAAAATGGACTCTTAGGTAAGTAGGATCTCTAAATATCTGAGAACAATTTCACCCTTTCCTTCTTTGCTTCTCCCCCCTCCCAATTCCCCCTCTTTCTGTAATACTGAGGAGCCTTATGCTAATTTGCATAACCACCAACGGAAATGCTCTAATCAGTATTTCTAATTGTGGAGGATAGCAGATTGTACCAACACCCACGCACACATGTACAGGCACACACACACACATACACACACACACACACACACACACACACACACACACACACACTCTTTCTGTCTCTGTCGCTCTGTCTATCTCTTTTTCTCACCACCACCCCCTCCAGAATATCAGAAAATAAAGCATGGTCATCCAGGTATTATCTAAAATACCAGTTTTCTTCTTTTGCTCTTATTAGGAACTTATTGGGGGCTTGTTTGGATTACAAGACAAAAGCAGAAATTTTCCCAGTTGTAATGTCATTCTCTTTGTAAATTATGCCATGAGAACTCTGAAATGAGGCCTGTATTTTGAAAGAATATTTTGAGGGTGTTTCGTTGCGTCCCTCATTACTCAAAAAGACACTAGTATGGAACCACACAAACAGAAGGATAAACAGAAGGATAAAGTGATGGGAGAAGAAGCATACTTGTTCTGCTTGGGCCCAAGGTCTGGAATCAGGAGCCATGGGTGGAATTTGCAGAGAGGAAGTTGTCGGTCTTATGTAAAAGACAACAGGAGTTTTCCCAGAGCTCAGTAGGCTACTTCTGTGGGAAGGAAGAGGAGAAGCAAAGGATAGACGATTATTTTTCATTCTGTGTAGGTCTAGGTTAGACTGGATACTCTCTGAGATCTCTTCTGTTTTTGACATTCTGTGATTTTATTATCTCTAAAACTAAATAATGCTAAAATTCAAAAGTGTTCTCTCTCATCTCAGAAATCTGCAAAGTGAGATGATTTTTTTGTATCTGATCCTTAGCACAGTGCCTACCTAATAGTGGTGCTTAATAAAAACTTGTTCCCTTCCTTCTGTTTGGGCAAGTATTTTCTGAGTACTTACTGTGCTAGTACAGCACTCTGCTAGGATTTCTGGGGATGATGATGATGATGATGATAATGATAATTATAATAACTAGTATTTATATATATCACTTTAAAGTTTATTTATGAACATCTCATTTTATCCTTATAATAATCTGGGAGATAGATACAATTATTATCCTATTTTACAGATGGGAAAATCAAGGAAGAAAGATAAAATGATTTGCCCAGAGTCACAAAGCTAACTAGTTATCTAGTGCAGAATTTGAACTTATGTCTTCTCAATTACAGATCTAGTACCCTATTTGCTATGTCATCTGTGATCCTATTGACTTGCTAAGCAAGTCAATGACATGCTTAGAATGAACCATGACAATGACACGACCATGACAATAAACCATTTTTCTTTCCCACAGGGGAATTGATCCTTATGACAAACCCAATACCATCTACATCGAACGGCATGAGCCCACAGGCTCCTCCACTGTCTTTCGAAGTACAGACTTCTTCCAGTCCAGGGAAAACCAGGAAGTGATCTTGGAAGAAGTCAAAGACTTTCAGCTTCGTGACAAGTATCTATTTGCCACAAAGGTGGTGGTAAGTAGGGGGATGACCGAGGATTCCAGTGATCTGCCAGTCTCTCCTCTTGTTACCAGAAGCTTAAAGCCATTAAAAATAATAAAGAATTTAATTGAATCCAGGAAGACATTAACAAGACATAGCGATGGTTATCTTGGCTACAGAGGTTGCTGGATCCTGAGACTCATTTCCAAAAGATAATTTAAAGTCTTGGTTCATGGAAAAATTTAGGAAAAAAGTTTGGAGAAGGGCCACCTACCTCTTGGTCATAGACTAGGGGAAAAGAGAAAAGGAGTTGATGTTCAGGCGTTTTGAGTTGAGATGATAGAGATTGAGAGAGCCCAAGTCAGATGGTCTCTTGTAGGAGTCAGAAGTACAATCATGGACAGAAGATGTTAGTAAGCTCTAAATGGTTAATCTGCTTCTGGGCATAGCTAATAGGGAGCGGTTGAAGTCAGCCATGCTTTACATAGCCAGGCTTTTATTCATTTATATCGGAGTTTTGAAAATTGTCTGCCCTTGGAAACTTGTGTGGTGACCAAGTCATTTGCATTGGTCTCAGCCGTGTTTCCTGACCTTCCCCTCCGCCTTCTCCTGCCATGGACATGGCCCCTGGTCCTCTCTGACACTGGTCTCAGTGACACATGCATGCACCTGCAGTAGAGACTCACAGTGATCTCCACTGGGACAGGGAAGTAAATTTTTATTGATGAGAGCGGCAGGTGGTGAATAGGCATACTGAAATCTGCCCCGTGCAATTATATGCTGTTATACAAAAGAGTGGGAGGAGCCTGATTTTATGAGGTTTGGGAACTCCTTGGTAAGGAAGCCGCTTCCTATGAATGCAGATTGTTAGTACCTTCTTTGCAATTTATGGTTTTGGAGAGCTGTTGAGAGCATTGAGAAGTGCAGTGATTTTCCCAAATCACACAACCAGTTTGTGGCTAGGTCAGGACTTGAGCCCAGATTTTTGAGACTGGCTCTCTAGCCATGACACTTCTTGTTGAGATACAAAGAGGTAGGAAATCCCAAGTTACCTTTTAATGCTCACACTTCATCTTCATTAAGCTTGCTATATCTGGCTTCTTTGTTTCCCTTAAGACATCAGATTTTCATGACTTTTATTTCTAAGGAATGGTGGGTGAGGTGACTTGTCTCTCCAAATTTGCCACTTTCCAAAGGACGGCATGTTTGGATTTTTTTCCCTAAAAAAGTACACACACACACACACACACACACACACACACACACACACACACGTCAAATCTGATCCTGTTTAAAACTTGTGGCAAAGGAGCCTTGGATTTAGAATCAAAAGATTTAGGCTTTGATACTCACAACTGTGTGAATGTGAACAAGTCATCATTCAACCTATCTAAACCCACAGTTTCCACATCTGTAAAATGGGGACAACAATAGCTGTACTCTGTGCTGCCTATAGCATTGTTATGAGGGAAACATTTTGTGAATCCCAAAACTCTTTATGACTTTCTTGTCTTATGCCCTGCAGAGACTCTTTGAAATCTTGTGATTTCTTTTTTAAATGCTCAATTGTACCTGACCTATCATACTTACAATAAATGGCTTAACCTCCCACTTCACTGAGAAGATTGAGACCAGAGGTATTTTATATATTATCTTAGAGCAATAGAACGACACTTGAATTTATTGATTAGGGGAGTGATAGAGTCAGACCTGTACTTAAGGAACTAAAAGATACAAAAAGATGAAGTAAAATAGAGAAAGACTAGAGGCAGGGAGGAAGTGGTTGTAACAGCTGTTGGAATAATCCATATTTAAGGTGATTATGAATGAAAACAGGAAGGAGGACAGAGATAGAAATGACAGGATTTGACAACTGATTGGATATTTGGAGTGAGGGAGAATGAGAAGAGAATGACATTGAGATTGTAAACCAAGAAGACTGGAAAGATGGTGGTACTCTTGGCAGAAATATGGAAGTTTGGAAGAGGGATGATTATTTTTTGGGAAAGTATCAAATTCTTTTTTGATTGTTTTGAAGTTGAGATGTCCACGTTGCAGCGTCTGTCACATAGTTTGAAATCTCCAGTAAGAAAGTCAGCAGACATCTCTGTCAGTATAATAATATCTCACTTTTTCCTCATAATAATGCAGGGTGCTATTATTTTACTCATTTTACGGATGGGGAAATTAAGGCAGACAAATTAAATGACTTACTCAGGATCACACAGTAAATGTTTGAAGTAGAATTTGAGTTCAGATCTTTGAGTCCAGATCTGTAGCTATGTGCAATGAGTGAGATACATGTGTGAACGGCTACATTCCAGAGTGAAATAAAAACTTCTATTTGTTTAATTGGCAGTCCTTTCTCCGGTGTTGTTAATGTTAGTTATTGAAAAGGGACCATACAATTCTATTTGATCACAAATTACTTAAATACTCAAATGTGCCTGAGAGCTCATCAGTGCAGGTACCCTATCCAAGACTCCTTGGTGTTGTGAATCTGCTCTTCTACTCAGTCTGCTCAGGCCCGCCTTGTGTTTTCTTGGCATCCTGAGGATACAAATGGCGAACACAGACTGTTCATCAAATCAGAAATGACCAAAGAAAAATTGTGTCCCCCTTGTGTGCTTTTACATATAAAATTATGAGCATCCTCCCTATTACCCTTAGCCTTTATTGCAAACCCGCTACCCAGGGAAATACAGAATGGGAATGGTTTGCTCTCTTACTGTAGTTTGTGAGAGTGACTCTGCTCTGATGTAATTAATTGAAGTTCTTTTTCTCCCTGGCAGCATCTCTCAGGCAGTCAGCAGCAGTCTTCTGTCCAGCTCTGGGTCTCTTTTGGCCGAAAGCCCATGCGAGCCGCCCAGTTTGTCACCAGGCATCCCATTAATGTGAGTAGAAATAGGCTTGCCCAGGGAAGGGGTGGGTCTGCCCACTCACCTGCCCCTGTCATGCTTCCTGTGGAAGTTTGGTGATGCTTAGGGATGTCCCTTGTGGTTGGAGATATCGGGGTGGGGGTGGGGGGGGGAGGCTTTGGGCACTTTCACTCAGGGCCTTGTTGTTTGTCTAGGGCAATTTTCCTGTTCTCAATATTTAGGCTCAATCTGACTTGCTATCTGTGTTGCCTCAAGTGGAAGAAGGCTGGGCCAGGCAGGTGATGCTATAGAGCCATTATCAAGGGACAAGAAGTTAGACCAAATAAACACATTTTTTGAAGAACCTGCTTCACACCCAGATTTAAGTATTCAGCCATGATCCTGGCCCTTGAGGGAACTGCTAATATGGTTGAGGAGACAAAAATAAATATAAAAACAATCAGCAGATGATCCAAGATAACCTCTGATCAAGAGATCAAGTGCATGATACAAACTATAATTACTAAAGACATTTGTAGGGGGCAAATACCATAATGGGCTAAGCTGAGGAAAGGGTTTTTATAGGCAGTAGCATTGGTTGTGGTCCTTGAAATATAGCTGGTACATTTCAGGCAAAGGGAGTTTGGCTCTAGCATTTTTTAATCTAGCAGGGTTTGTCTGTATGTGGCTCCTTAAAAGTTAGGATTTAGAATAAATTATTTGGTTTAAAGATTATTCAAGCCTCCCCTCTTACCCACTTCCTCATTCCTTAGTTTCTTTCTTTGTGATCATTTGGGGACTATTACAGTCTGTCATCCACATCAAGAAAAATAGAGGGACTGGGAAGTCTATATATTTTTTTGTTCTTCTACAACTATTTTGTTAAGATTATATTATATATATCACATATATATATATTATATATATAATATAATTATATATGATTATAATATATATTATATATAATTAAGAATATATATATTATATATCATATACAGTTGTTATATATGTGGAAGAGAGATAAATTTAAAGAGAAAAGGAGGTTTGGGGGATAATCTATAAACTCCTCAATCTGGAGGACCCTACCACAAGCCTGGCTAGCTTGCCTGCCTAGTCCCAGCAGGACCAGGGGATTCAAATGACAGCACAAGCTTTTTTGCCAGAGCTGGGGGGGATGTGAGTGCTTACTTCTGGCCACCACCACCAATAGAGCCAGTGGGAAATCCATTATGGTCCAGTTTTGGAGTAAGCAGACTTTTCACTTATTTCTTGGCTTTGTTCCCAAAGGAATATTACATTGCGGATGCCTCAGAAGACCAGGTGTTTGTGTGTGTCAGTCACAGCAATAATCGCACTAACCTGTACATCTCTGAGGCAGAGGGACTGAAGTTCTCCCTGTCCTTGGAGAATGTCCTCTACTACAGTCCTGGGGGAGCAGGCAGTGACACCCTGGTGAGGTAAGATCACAGCCACATCATCTCCCCCCAACCTCAGTCTCCCCACCTCAACTCCTTGGCCAAGAAATCCCTTTGAGGTTTAGGGCAACGTCAGCATGGCCAGACACATTAACATCGTGGTGGATTCTTTGAAGTAATTTAGTTGTTTTGATTTGTTTTGTTTTGTTTTTGGTCTGTACAGCCAGAATGCTGTAGAAAATCAAACATTTGGAAAACATCAGCTAAAGACAAATCAGTGTAGTTGGTGTGACTTGCTTATAGGTAGCTTGGATTGAACTAAAGCCTTTTTATTTCTCCTTTAAATTAAAATTTTTGGGAGGAGGAGATGAGATGGAATCCAGATTTATGGTTTCCCTAGTTTGGGAGAACTCCCTATGTAGAACAACTTATCTATCAGCAATTCAGAACACCAGATTTTTTTTTTCAGTTTATATTTATTTTTGAATTTTTGAATCCCTGAGTTCTTTTAAGATTCAAATTATGTACCATTTTCTGTTATAAGTTTTTCCACTTCAAATCTCCTCCCTCCAACTGTTCTGGGGTCCCCCATTATCTTGTATCTGCTTTATATGAGTTAAGGGAATATAAGGAATTATTTTCCTTTTGTCTATCACATAGTACTATACTTGGTAATTAATAAATGCTTGTTTATTGGTTAGTTGATCTCTTAAGAGAATTTCCTGAAATACTGCGTTAAGTCATTGGCCCTTGGTTACATAGCATAGGTTATATTAAAGGTGGGATTTGAACTTCTAAACACAACTCTATTCCTTGTATTTTATTTAATTAGATTAATTAATAAACATTAATGAACTTTCCTTGAAATTCCTCTCAATAATAACCTCTTTTGGGCCTCATGTAGTTTGAAATTTTTTTGCTCCCTTCTGCCCCTTCCTCCTTTCCTCTGCCCCATCCTCTCTGTCCCTTTCCCTCTGTTCCTTCCTTCCTGTGTTTGTTTGTTCGTTCGTTCCTTCTTTCTTTCCTCTCTCTTATTTATTTTTCATCAAGTACTTATTAATATGTATTCTACTTACCTGTGCCTTCCATGAGACTGAAATCTAAGGTTATGATCAATGTTTTATTTAAATTTATTTTTAAAGTGGTTAGCTCAATTCTCTGCATTCTACAGGCATTACAGAAATGTTTATTGAATTGTGCAGGAAAAATTTGAACTACATTGCTTATATTTCATAAGTTTAGTATTCTCACATAGACCACCAATAGACCGCTCTGATTGACTATATCTTTATCCCCTTTTGCCATGAGGTTTATGCTTCTTTGCTGGTCTTTCTGATAATAGTCAAGGTAACTGGAAGGTTCATAGTGCTCTCAATGAAAACAGAAAGGTTATAGGAGAGGGATAGGGATTTTCTCATCTCTCCCACTCCCTCTTTCCATCTTCTTCTTCTCCCTCTTTCTAGCTCCCCTTCCTGTCCTCTTAGAGGATATAAGCCAAATAATGATTGGAGAAAGAAGGCTAAGAAGGAGTAGTCAGACCTGAAGAAGAACCAAAAGAGAACAAAGTCATGGAAATAAAAGAAGAGAGAAGCTAGGAATTCAAGGATTTCAAAGACAAAATGTTAGTTTTAGTAATCAAATAATCATTGATGTTCTTGGAACAAACAACTTGAGTTGAGTGGAAAGCATTCAAAGCCAGTTTTCGAGAGGATGAGAACATAAATAGGAGATGAGGAAATGGAAGCAATGAGTATAAACAACGTTTTTTGAGACTGTTTGTGAAAGTGGGAAGAGCTATATAGGAAATCTTCTGGGAAAGCAGTTGGTACGGAAAAGAGGACCGATTTGGAGTTAGAGGCCTGGGTACCAAACCCACCTCTGTAATTTAATGTTTGTGTGGTCTTGGGTAGGTCACTTAGCATATGGATCTTAGTTTTCTCCCTGAAATATGAGTGTGTAGCTGTACCTAATGATTAAGGTCTCTGTAATCCTGTCAAGTAATGATCTTTTTGAGGACTTGGGAAGAGGCAGATGGAAGGAATGAGACTTGGGCCTGTTACCTCTCTAAGTTCAGTTTCTTCATTTGCAAAATGGTGATAATATTGCCATAGTACCTATGATTGAAACTTGCTTTGAGGCTTCCAGAGAGAGAAGATATTTAAAGTACATTGCAGTAAACTCTAAAGCACCAGATATCACTTGTGGCAAAGATAGAAAGCAGAGTGTCAGATTTGGAACCAGGTCTCTCTGTCTGACCTTGCTTTCTGACTTGGGGTAAATTATCTAACTGCTTCAGGCACCTCTCCAGGATTTATATGTGGACTCACAGAAGGTCTTTTGTCACTGGAAGCAATCTTCTGAGAGTTTTCTATGCTGACAGAATCAGAGCCTTGGAATATATCTGTATTGATGTCAGTTAGTATTCCTTTTTCTCTTTCTCCTCCTTGAAGCAGCAGGAAAAGAGAGGATAAGAAAGAAGCATGTGAAGGAAGTTGAGGCCCTGAGAAGTTGGGTGTCTTCTCCAAGATGGATCAGAGCCTTGAGCGCCTGCCTCTCAGTTCAGTGTTTTTCCACTTCTGCCTTGCTGCTGTTACAAAGCAGCCTGTCCCATTAATCATTCTTATGTTCTCACAATCTGTTTTCTCTTAGGGCTTGGTCCTATTCTGATAGGTACATTTGGATGGTCCCATGTTGTCTGATTTTTAAAATTGTCTTAGAAGGTGAATTGGCAAGTCATAGAGAAACGCCTTTTGTTGGAGCAGAAAGGACACTGGTTTTGGAGGCAGGAGGATTAGGTTAGAAGTCTCCTGGTTCTGGGCTGCAGTCTCCCTTTTACAGCCTGATGCTGTTATTCTCCATTGATCCATTCTGTCTCTCAGACCTGACCCATTCCAGGTCCCTGAACCACAACTTCCATCTCCTGCTTTACAGTCTTCCCTAGCTGGAATCCTATCCCCTCCTTACTTTTCCCTCTTGGGATCCCTAGCTTTCTCCAAGGCTTAACTTGAAGAGGAATTTTCTGATTCTGTTCCCACCTCCTCAAAATTATATTTCATTTATTTATTTGTATTTATATTTCATTTATTTATTTAACACACACACACACACACACACACACACTCTCTCTCTCTCTCTCTCTCTCTCTCTCTCTCTCTCTCTCTCTCTCTCTCCTGGAGGAGGGAGCTGTTTTCATTGTTTTGCTTTTGTGTCTCCAGTACCTGGACCATGAGAGTGAGATGAGTCTGGATTTAGGATTTCATTGTGATAGTGAACTCTCAGTGAGAGAATTTCTTCTGTTAATTCAGATTACTACCTACTCAGCAAGATACATACACATATAAATGTAAATAAATATTTGTTTACACACATATAAGTTGCCTGGGCCACTGAGATGTTTAAGTGACTCAGGCAGGGTCACCCAGAAAGTGGGACTTGGATCAGGTCTTTCTTACAGTGAGTTGGCTAATTGTCCACTCTGCCATGCCATTCAACAATTGAATTGTGTGAGGGTATGCTGGTTGCTTCCCTTGGACTTCACTTTCTGCATCTGTTTAAAATGAAGGAGATTACAGTAGGCAGTCTTTGAAGAACTTTTAAGTTCTAAACTTTTAAGTCCATCCTGGCTTAGAAGGGAAATGGGACCTGTCTGAAGTGGATGCTCAAAGATCCTGAGCTCTAAAGACAGGAGACAGAGCTTCGTAGCTGGTCACTGGGAACAGTCCTGTTTTAACTTATTCTTTTAAAATGAGAGAAAGGTACTTTTCAGTAATGGAACAAAAGTAGGTACCTGCTGAAAGCTGTGCTTGTGCTTAGCAGCATTTGCAAAATGAGGTGTTGGAAGAGCAGCAGTAAGGAGGAATCGTTGGGTCTCAGTGACTCTGTGTGGTTGAATTGTAGAGAAGATGGAAGGCTGGCTGTGCCTGGTTGTTGCCTGCCGGCTGGGGCTGGATTCTATAGTCGGTGCATCTGAGGGCAGCCTGCAGGGCAGTGAGCTGCATAGCAACTACCCTTGCTGGGAGGCACTCTGGGAAGCCATAAGGACAGTGTTGCAAACAAGGGCAGACCAGGGAGGAAATAGAAAAAAGAAGCCCTCACACCACACATGGGATGGGATTAGGGATTTCTCAGAAGAGAGAGGCAGGGGCAAAGAGAAGAGAGATGGAAGGATGGCTTGGGAAAAACATGGAACATCATGACGTATCGGAAGAGGACGTGTTTGTGCTTGGAAAGGAAAGATAGCTAGTTCAAGGAGTCTGCACTGGAGCTTGGTATAATTAGGGAAGCTCAGACCTCCCTGACATTTGAAAGAAGCTATTAAATTCGAGGTAAATCAATTCATGATATAGAATAAAAAATAGGTGGAGAAAATGGATGTAAATATGGAACAGCAAGATATTAAACCTTGAGTAGACTTCACGGGAGGTAAATGAACAAAAATAATTGAACTACACTGTCTCCCTCTTGTATATTTCCCCTCTTTAAGATAGGAAACCTTATTTCATTAATATTTAGGCTACAGTTTCTGTATTTTACGTGGATTTGAATATTCTCCTTCCTTAGAGAAGAAAGCTTTTTTTTTGGCTTAAGCAAATGTTACAGAGTTTCTCTGTGCCTGGAGAATAGCATAGCAGCTATAAATTGTTAAAGAACTTTTATAGTCAAATTTTTATTTTTATTCTTTTAACTACACCTGTGATTTCATTGGGAGAGGGAACTTCGAATGAGGAATTCTTGTTAGCAATATATACTAGCACAATCTCCAGGGCACTGAGAATAATCCCTAATAATAGCTAACATTTATGATACTTACTAGGTACTGTACTAATTGCTTCATAGTTATTATCTCATTTGATCCTTACAACCCCAGAGAGGTGGGTACTAATATGATTCCCATTTTATAGATGAGACAGTTGAGGTAAACAGAGGTGAGGTTACTTGCTTAGGGTCACACAGATAGTATGAGTCTGAGGCTACGTCTGAACTCAGGTCTTCCTGATTCAAAGACTAACTTCTTGTTCACTGTACGCCACTGCCTCTCATATTTGAACAGTTGAAGGTGGGGGGGGGGATGTAAAAAACAAAAACATTGTCATCTCAAACTTGTAGTTAAGTATCTCTGAACTCCATAAATTAAAAATATAGAACTATTCAGAAAGATCTTCCTGAAATATTTATGTAATCTCAACCAGGATTGTAATGTTTATAATTTGTCTCCTAATTTGAAATGAAATAGCTTTCTAAATGTAAAGTACCACAGTGAAACTTATGCTATTCTGTCTCTGGTAGGCCCCAGAAGGAAGGTGGGTCCATGAGATCCACTTATGACCAATAGGTATCTGATTATATTTAGTTTAGTATTATTCAGCTCCATGCCAGCCTAAGCCTTAGACAACAAAAATGGAAAACTAGTAGGACTTAGCATCTGCCTTGACTCTGTGCCTACCAAACCCTTGGGCACTGCCATTTATCTAACCTAAAATATAATCCTGGAGCACTTAAGTTTTGCCATATTTCCTCTGCTTTTGTATCTTAATGATTCTCAGACCTCATTATCCTTCCTGTAATGGATCTCTCTTATATGTATGGCTTCCTCAAGTTATCGAGTAACCTCCTTGAGAATAGGACTGTTTGTATCTTTTTAATACAGAGTTTGGCATCTAATGAGTGCTTAATAAATGCTTTTTAAAAAATTCATGTATTCATTCATTGTAAAACAAACTTTCTCTAGGCTGATCCCACAAGAAAGGAAAAATGAATTATTCCCCTCCAGACTCCAACATAAATCCTTGGAGAGATTTGCTTGGAGCTAAAGTTAGAGAATCAGTTTGAATGTTTTGGTGACAGTTCATTCAGACTTCAAGCCTTTCCTGTGCATCAGTGCTGGTCTATGTGTCTAGAAACCTATCTTAAGATCCTCAACATAGAACACTAGAACATAGAATTTTGCTAGTGGACTATTGATGGTATTTCTCAGCTCTGTTTTTGAATAATGATGATGATACTGTTATAACAACTCATTTCTGTAGCTCTTTGGTTACAACTGTATAAGTTGTATTATTTTCTGGATGAGGAAACTGAGACTCAGAGAAGTTAAAGTGACTTGTCTAATAGCCATACAGCTAGTGAATATCTATACCAGAATGAGTTTAATTCAACAGACATTCATTAAATGTCTACTGTGTCAGGCTCTGTCCTAGGTGCTGACCCCAGAAGACCAAAAATAAAACAAGTTAGTCTTTGGCTTTCAGGAGTTTGTTATTTTGGGATGGAAACAGCTTGTGGGTAGAAAATGGCAGATAAAATAGGTACAAAAGAACTTTTTCTAGGAGCATATTAGCAATTGGGGGGGGAGTGTTAGAATAAGTCTTATAAAAGGTAGCAAATTCAGATCTGGAGTCTCCTGACTCCAGAGCCAACACTCTTTCTGTTATCCCATGTAGTTTATCTCAGAGGTTTTTGCAACTGCTGATTGGTTCAGCATCCTTCAGCTTTCAATAAAATAAATGGTCTTTTCCCCATTTGCCAGTTCTTTTTACTTTCTCTGGTTACAGGTACTTTGCCAATGAGCCATTTGCTGATTTTCATCGAGTGGAAGGAGTCCAAGGAGTTTACATTGCTACCCTGATTAACGGGTCTTTGAGTGAGGAGAACATGAGATCGGTCATCACCTTTGATAAAGGAGGAACCTGGGAATTCCTTCAGGCTCCAACCTTCACTGAATATGGAGAAAAAATCGACTGTGAGGTATCAGCTGCTTAATCTTGTTTTCTGTATTCACAAGGAGAGAAGGGACTATAAACTACAGTGGTTTGTCTCTTCTCACCTATAAAAAGGAAAATACAAATCACAAAAAAAGGCTGTATAATAAAAGAACTCCATTAATATTATACTATGCCGGATTTTATCAATACATAATACTGTAGTAATTGTAATTTCTTACATAATTTCTTTGATAATTCTGTAGTCAGATGCATATATTAGAATTCTTTCTACAGTTTATCCTGCCTGTGACCCTCATTTGTCTTATTTTCTCAGAAAGATACCCAGTAAGGTTTTTTTAAAGCTTTATTGATGCTTTAGGTTTCATTTTTTATATCACTGTCATTTCCCATTAACTCTACTTCTCCTTTATGCTCTCTTGTAACAAAAGTAAAAAAAAGATATATTGACTGTGTCTGACAACAGATGCCTCACTCTGTTCCCACAGTTCACCACCTCTCTACTAAAGTCATATTTCATCACCAATCGTTTAGAATCAAATTGGCATTATTATTAATCTGAATTCTGATGTCTTTTCATGTTATTTTTTCTTTACATTATTGTGAACATTTTAATATATTTTTAATCTTGCTGTTGCTTACTTTACTCTTAGTTCAAATGAGTCTTGCCAAGTTTCATTGAATTTCTCATATTTTTCTTATAGTGCAATAATATTCTACTGCAGATAGACAGTATCACAGTTTGATATGTCTTTCCCCAAAGGGCATCTATTTTGTTTCCATTTTTTTTTTACTATCATGACATATTTTGAATGTGTAGGTATATATCATCAACTAAGTTTTAGTTGTAGGATTTCCCCTGGGTGGGCTTCTTTTACTCCTATATTTGTAGTCTTTTTTCCTCCTCTTTCCCTCTCCCTGTGTTCATATAATGCTCGTCTTTGCATTGTGACCTTAAGGAATTTGTGTCTCACTCCCTTTATCCCTGCTGTACATGAGGACTTGGGACAATGGGATGAGCTGGGCAAGAAAGAACAAGGAGAAAAAAATTTAATATATATTTCAAGGAAGCAAATGCATCTACATTTGAAATGTCTGTCTGTTGAAACAGGCATAATTTATATGCATATGTTCATGTTTACACAGCCTCCTTTTATACCTGAATGTGTGACCCTTTAAAAATTCTTTTAAAAAAATTTATTATTATATCTTTTTATTTACAAAACATATGCATGGGTAATTTTTTCAACATTGACCCTTCTGTTCCTTCTTCCTTGGAAGAAGGTTCCTTGGAACCTTCTGTTCCAAATTTTTCCCTCCTTCTCCCCACCCCTTCCCCTAGATAGCAGGTAGTCCAATACATGTTAAATTTGTTAAAGTATATGTTAAATCCAATTTATGTATGCATATCTATACAGTTATCTTGCTGCACGAGAAAAATCGGATCTAGAAAGGAAAGAAAAAACCTGAGAAGGAAAATAAAAATGCAAGCAAATAATACCAGAAAGAATGAAAATGCTATGTTGTGATCCACACTCAGTTCCCATAGTCTTCTTTTTGGGTGTAAATGGCTCTCTTCATTATTGGATAATTGGAACTGTTTATAATCATCTCATTGTTGAAGAGAGCCATATCCATCAGAATTGATCATTGTATAGTCTTCTTGTTGCTGTGTATAATGATCTCCTGGTTCTGCTCATTTTACTTAGCATCAGTTCATGTCAGTCTCTCCAGGTCTTTCTGAAATCATCCTGCTGGTCGTTTCTTATAGAACAATAATATTCCATAACATTCATAGATCATAACTTAGCCATTCTCCAGTTGATGGGCATCCACTCAGTTTCCAGTTTTTAGCCACTGCAAAAAGGGCTGCCACAAACATTTGTGTACATACAGGTCCCTTTCCCTTCTTCAGTATCTCTTTGGGGTATAAGCCCAGTAGTAGCACAACTCCACCAACAATGTATCAGTGTCCCAGTTTTCCCACATCCCCTCCAACATTCGTCATTATCTTTTCCTGTCATCTTAGCTAATCTGACAGGTGTGTAGTGGTATTTCAGAGTTGTTTTAATTTGCATTTCTCTGATCAATAGTGATTTGGAGCACCTTTTCATATGACTAGAAATAGTTTCAATTTCTTTGTATGAAAATTGTCTGTTTATATCCTTTGACCATTTATCAGTTGGAAAATGGCTTGATTTCTTATAAATTAGAGTCAATTCTCTATATATTTTGAAAATGAGGCCTTTATCAGAACCCTTGACTATAAAAATGTTTTCCCAGTTTATTGCTTCCCTTCTAATTTGGTCTGTATTAATTTTGTTTGTACAAAAACTTTTTAACTTAACATAATTAATTTATTTATCTGGTGTTCAGTCATGAGTTCCAGTTCTTCTTTGGACACAAATAACTTCCTCCTCCACAGGTCTGAGAGGTAAACTATCCTTTGTTCTTTTATTTCCTTTGGACATTCCTAACAAAGACTGTGTCCCCAAATCTAAATCCTGTTCTTTCCACTTTACCTGGCATCAGGTCCTAATCTGTCAGTGTGGTGGTTTTTTGTTTTCGTTTTTTGTTTTTTGTTTTCTGCTGAGGCAATTGGGGTTAAGTGACTTGCCCAGGATCACACAATTGGGAAGTGTTAGGTGTCTGAGGCTAGATTTGAACTCAGGTCTTCCTGACTTCAGGGCTAGTGCTCTATCCACTACTGTGGTGTATTATAGAACAGAGACCTATGATAACTTCACACAGACCCTTCTGAGTTTTAGGGATGGGATTTATATGCTTGGCAAAAACACTATGGCTGTCTTTACATTTCAGCTAAAGTAAAAATACCTCACTTCTGCTCCTAAATTGTATTGCTTTTCTTCTGACAAATGTATTTATTTAAGAACTGCAAGGTTGGCCATTAATCAGCTTTTAGTTTCTATTTGTGATGTCAAATAGTGAAAGCCAGAATGTGTAGGAGCAGTTAAAACCTGATTGCCCTTGGATACAGGAAAGCCATAAATGAATAGATTTCCTTGCAGGTGAAGTAAAAAAATGAGCCTGGAAAAAAGGGATTTAACAAATAAATATTTCTCTGAGATCCTGCTCAAGTTGCTGCAGTTTTTATTCCCCAGTGATGAAGCTGGCAAGTTAAATAGCCACCAGAGAGACCTCTTTGAAGCAAGATTTTGTAGATCAGAAAATTCTTGCTCTGGTTATTACCTGCACTGTAAACACATACCTAGTTTTTGTACTTGGAAATTCTAAGCTTTCCCTTGAATCTGTTACCTAGCCAGTGATCTTTAGGATTGGGTTTTTGTTATGTGTGACCTTAGCAAAATACCGTGTTTTGATTTTCCCCTTTGCCCTTTTCTGGCAGTAAAGCCTGAAGGCATAAATCTGTGTTATGGCAGTTTTGAAGAATTTGAAAGTCTCATATTAAAAAGGTTTTTTCCTTATGCAACATGCTTTATTTTTTAATTCTTTGCAAAAAGGGTGTACTTTGTATATGACTGCATTGCCTGCATTGGTCTGTGCAGTAATTTATCAGCCAGGGCCTTTCTTATTTCTAGTTTTTGGTTTTCATTCTGTCCCTGTCAGAGTGATGTAAATCACATTTAAAAATCTATCTCCACTGACTAAGAAAATAAAGACTATGGAATCATTTTATTTTTCTTTAGTTCCAAGCCACTTGAGAGGTTATCTGAGGCAGAAATGTAGAGAATTATATTCCTCTCTCTATTTGAGTTGGTGGTGATTCTTACTGGCTGTTCTTTAGGATTTTCTTTGAAGAGGTAGTCCTCTCAGCCCCTCTGTCTCCATACCCTCCAGCTCAAGGGAGGAACTGGACCACTCTGCTCTTTGCCTAGAGGAATGTGAAGAACATCTGACTTTGAGTCTGATTTCCTTTAAGTGAATTCTTTTCCTTCTTTGTCTGGCCCTGGTGCCTTTATACTGTGAGCTCAGTCTTCAGAAGGAAATCTAAGCCTTTTATCAGACACTAACAGGTATCTGGAACTTTTGTCTTAAAGCTTTCTCATGGCTGTTCCCTTCACTTGGCCCAGCGCCTTAGTCAGCTGCTGAACTTCCAGCTCCGGAGAATGCCCATCCTCTCCAAGGAGTCAGCTCCCGGACTCATTGTTGCCACGGGTATGTCCATGTTTACCTTGGAATGTAAGCTGCCTTATCATTTGTAAATGGATACAGATTGTTTTTTGATGTGTTCATCACAAAAGTGATAGTATTGAGAAGTACAGTGAGTTGCTTATTGGATGCAGGTTTCAAAAATTAAAAAAACAAAACAAAAATTTCTTTTCCTTCCATTTTAGGTTCAGTTGGAAAGAATTTGGCAAGCAAGACCAACGTGTATATCTCTAGCAGTGCTGGAGCCAGGTGGAGAGAGGTCAGGATCTTTCCTTTATTCCAGCCTTTGGTTTGTCTTTGGTCTATAAATTTGGATTCAAAACAAGTATAATGTAAAAAATGTTAAAGCAAGAGTGAATTGCCTATGACAAAGTGTATGAACCCAATTAGGATAGTGCTTGAGGAGAGCACGGTGAGGCTTGGAATCAGGAAGACATGATATTATTTATAACTGGCATTTACATAATTCTTTAAGGTTTACAAAGCTCTTTTACATGCACTAATTATTTTATCTTCACAAATAATTCTTTGAGGTAGGTACTGTTATTTTCCTGTTTTATACATGAGAAGACTGATGCTCAGAAAATAGAATACTTTGCTCAGAGTCACATGTTACTGAGTATGTGCAGCAAGATTTGAATCCAGGTCTTCTGACTCAGTCTACTAATCTTTCCTACTTACAAGGAAGAAATTATTAATGATGCAAAATAAACTTAGAAATCTGGTGTGTGTGTGTGTGTGTGTGTGTGTGTGAGAGAGAGAGAGAGAGAGAGAGAGAGAGAGAGAGAGAGAGAGAGAAAGAGAAAGAAATTGATTGATTTTGGAGAGCTTGTTAAACATTTACCAACATACCATGGTATAGTCCCAGGAACTGAAAAGACCTTTTTATTGTTGTTGTTTAATAATTTTTTGATTGTGTCTGACTCTTTGTAACCCCATTTGAGGTTTTCTTGGCAAAGATATAGGAGTACTTTGATGTTTCCTTTGCTAGTTCATTTTACATATGAGGAAACTGAGTCAATCAGGGTTTTAAGTGACTTGCCTAAGGTCACACAGCCAGTAAGTAACTGAGTCTGGATTTGAACTCAGAAAGATGACTCTTCCTGACTTCAGGCCTGGTACAGTATTCACTGTGTTGCCAGTCTGTCCTGGAAAGGGCCTTAAGTAATGTTTAATCTTAGAGTTCTTAACCTTTATTTTATATGCACAAACATGGGTCACTCTGATATATGACTTACATCATACATGCATTAGCTCTATTAAAAATAAATGGGCTTTTATATATTTCTGTGAATCACTGCAATAGTCTTTTTTTTTTAAACCCCAGAAGATTATAATAGCGTATAAGCTCCTTGAGGACAGGGGCTGTGTTGTTTTTGTACTTCAGAGCCTGGCATTTCATAAATGCATGCTGAATGAATGAATCCTTTGTAAGGCGCACTGCCACCAATACAAGCTGCTCTTTAGGTAGCTAGTATTAAATAAGCATTGGAAACTGAAGATTAAACATCTCCAAATATATAAGAATTATTTTGCCAGCCTGCCCAAGTTTTACTGTTACATCTTAAGAATACCCTAGGGAAGACACATCCGATTTGCTCAAGCCCTTTGTATTCCTTTGGTGAACAACAAGAACCAGTATCCAGCTAGCACTTTTCATATATTACCTCATTTGGTTCTCACTTTGGTATCAGTTGTGAGATGGGCGATGCTGGCCCCGAGGGTGTGCCTGCCCCAGAGCAGGCACTGTGCTCTGGGAGCACGGAGGAAACCTGAGATGCGCAGATCCGGAGCCATCTGCATGCTGAGTGCTCCTGTGGCCTGTTTGTGCCAGCCCGTGACAGGGCCTTTGGGGCTGGCGGCAGACTCGACGGGCAGTGTGGTGGCGTTGATCCTTTTGGAGGATGGAGGAGAAGCAGCTCACTGTCATCCTCTGAGAGGTATTACCTGGGTGTTCCAGAAGTGAGAGTCAGAGAGGTTCAGCTACTTGCTCGGGGTCACTCAGCTGGCCAGTGTCTGAGGCCAGATTGGAACTTGGGAAGAGTTTTCCTGACTCTAGGCCCAGCTCTCTGTGCCCTGCACCACATAGCTGTCGTGGGAGGTGGATGCTGTGATTATGCCTGTTTCACAGATGAGGAAATTGAGGCAGATAGGGGCCAAGTGCCTTGCCCACGGTCATACAGCCAGTAAGTGTCTGAGGCTGGATTTGAACTCCAGTCTTTCCCATTCTAAGCTTGTTTCTTGGGGCACCACTTCAGCAGCTGATATCTGCCCTTGCAGCCATCTTTTGATAGGCACCCTCTTACAGAGCAGGGGACAGGGAGGGCAGCATCTGGTTGAGAGTCACTGTGAAGTAAGTATTCATTGGATCTGGAGCTGGGAGAGACTGCAGAGACCTCCTGATCCAAGCTGCTCCTCGAGCAGATGGGGAACTGCAGCTCCCCCTGAAGCCCTCTCTCAGGACAGTTTTACTTGCCCACATGCGTTTCTTCCCTTGCAGAAGGTTTCCTCACCAGCTCTACGTCTGTGATTCTGTGGTTATTCAGGGTAAGATGGTGAGCTCTTACATCTTATAGGGACATTGCACGTCCCTCCAGAGAATTCAGAGGAGGACGATCAGCTGGGGCTGCAGCAGGACCAGAACACTTGTCAGATCTGTGGGCTGGCTCGCCTGGACCACTGGGGATGGCCCAGCAGCTGCTTTTTCTTTCCCCGGCTTTATGTGTTCCTTTTGAAATTGGGTGTTCTCTCCTCTGGCAAGGCTTGTGGTTTGCTTCTCTGGTCTGATGTTGGTGTAATCTGGTATTTGAACATCTGGGAGCAATTTCCTCTGGTGAAGAAAGAGGTATCTTTCCCATCCCAGCAAAGTGGTGTGGTCTGGTGAGTTCTGGGGCTGTTACAAGTGTCTCCCTCCATGCTGTTGTGATTTCTACCAGTGAGTAGCCATTGTAGGAAGGGCTTTATTCAGAGACCCAGAGAGCCCAGAACTGTGGGTGGGAGTAAGGAGCAAAAGTGTGAGCTTGCATTTGTCTGGGAGGAATGCTGAGGGATGGACTGCAGCCTTTTCTTCCAAGATAGCTTAGGATAATGGAGGAGGAGGGAGGTAGAACTTAGATTTATTGAGAGGCAGTATGGTGTATAAATGGTCCATCAGCAAGCAATTATTAATCTCCTACTATGTAGCAGACTGTTTTATAGAGATAAGCAGTTCCTGACTCGCTTATATGAAAATGAATTAAAAAGACTTTATTAAAAGTACTCATTTTATGCAAAGTACTCTGCTAGGGTTAAGAATAGACAAGCAAGATGGTCCCTGCTCTCAAGGCGTTCCCATTCTAATTGGGATGTGCATACATCACTTATGGAAGGTGTTTGGGTTTCAGCTGCAAGTCAAATGGGAAGGTCCCACAGTCCTTAGGAGGCCGAGGCAAATGTTGACCCATTTGGCAATGTCAAGGACTTCTGGCTCAGCATCTAGTGCTTGTATTTTTGCTTTGTGTCATGGTCTTTGTCTGTATATGGTGAAACAGAAGAAGGCAGCACAGTTCCTGGTCCTGAGAGAAATTTTACCATCTAAGAGAATCAACCCCGACACAGATTACATACTGACAAACAGACCTTGACTCTGAAGTGAACAAGTAAATAATGTATTAATGTTGTGTGTGTGGCCTAAGTGGGAGGGATGAGAATTGTGCATTGAGATGGATTGGACCCACTAGGAGTTGGAAAAGGCTTCAAGGTGGAGATGGCCTTTCCAGACCTGCTTTATTAAAAGAAAGATTGAGAACAGATTGTCAACAACCAACTGAAGTGATGAAAGAGTATATTAATATAGGAATGATAGCCTTAGCCCTATTTGATTACCTTTTAACCTTGCAGTCAGTCAGTCGACAAGAATTTTTAAGTACCTGTTCTGTGCTAGGTGTAGGGGATGAAACTTCCCCCTCCTCTTCCTCCTCCTCTTCTTCTTCCTCCTTTTCCTCCTTTTCTTCTTCCTTCTCTTCCTCTTTCCTCTTTTCCTCTTTTTTTCTTCTTCAGTTCTTTTATTAACTTTGTTATACAAAATTTTAGATAGTGACATGTATGTGTGAGTCAAACACAGCCCAGATGAATATTACTTCACCCATTCTTCTCTGGTTGTTGCTTCTGGTTCTGCTTCTTCCTCATTCTCCAAAGCTCTCTTCTTGCTTTATAAATTCCTTACCTCTTTTTCCTCCTTCTGTCCTTTCCTTCTTATCCCCAGAGCTGTGGTTTTTAACTTATTATGTTAAAAGATTTATTCAATTTAATTCAACATTAGGCAATGCCTACTTTGTACTAAGTGTGAAGATCTAAAAACAGAAATGGAATAGTCCTTGTTCTCAAACAACTTAACATTTTACTGAAGGATAAAGAGTAAATCCATCCTGTGTGACTTTTGTCCATGTCCTAGAATAAATGATGAGGAGACTGGGAAGAAACACATGGGAAAACATGGTTGAGGAATAAGGAATATTATTAGAAACTAGCAATTTGTAGAGTATCTAGAAACTTACATGCCTCTATATCATGAACATTTTTTAAAAAAAGAAAAGATTCAATAAGTGCTGAATAGTACCAAGTAATATTAAAATATATGTATTTTAATAGACAAAAAAAGGATTGTTACTTGCTATTAGTTATCCCCAAATCAGGAATTTGTATGTAATTAGACTATTGACTTTTCAGAGCTAATAACAGTATTAGTAAAAAATTATAATACTACTTAGAAAAATATATAATGCATAATTAAAAGAATTTAACTCTAAATTGTTTAAACAAATAATTGAAAGAATTTAACTCTAAATTGTTTAATCAAATAATCGAAAATCAGAAATGGAAAATGGACAACAAACGATATTAAAACTGGCTATAATATTTTTATCTTCAAGTTTAATCATTGTAAATTAATTACCAGCACAAGAAGATTGAAATACCTCAGAAAGTGCCTTAGTTGGCAAATATCTGACTTCTTTGTCAAATGGAGATAGATGGCTGCTGAAGACAATTCTTGGGTTAGAATATAAACTAGTTTGCAAAATCTTATGAAGAAAGATGATGGATGATTATGAGAAATATCATCTCATAAAAAAGAGAGAAGCAGTGGTGGGTGAAACCAATTTAAAGAAACTTGGCAGACTATCCAACAAAGTCATTTTGAGGGCAGTTATGAATGAAAAAGGAGAACTGCAAACAAAAGAAAGATAAAAAATATTAGCAAAAGTCCTAGCAAGCTTTTCTTCATCAAGGACATCACATTTGACTCCAATATCACAATGCCAGATGGGGTATGGAGGGAGTAAGAAATGCTTTAATGAGAACAAATATAAAAAAAGAAAGCAGATTGGACCAAGTATTCACAGAGGAAATCTGTGCTGGAAGTGACAAATTTCAAGGACATTGAGGGTCCAGTAAATAAGTTATTTGAAGAAGGGGAAAATATCAAAGGAATGAAAAAGAACTGGGCTTTATTAATATCAATAAAAAGAAACTCAGAGAACATTGATAACTACTGAGTATAGCTATATGTGCTTACTCTTCCACCAATACAAAATCTTTATGAGTTATCTGTACATGAGTTGAAGGAATCTTCAATAAAGGTATTAATAGGAAATTAGGAAGTTTCACAAGCAACATTCAAAATTAATTACATTTTACTGTTTTCACAATTAACTGAAAAATGTAGAGAAAATAAGATCTCATTATGTTTATTATTTGTTGTCTCTTTTCCCAGAAAAAAAAGGTTATTGACTTGTTAGAACTAAATGCTACCTTACATGTTTTTTTAATTACATATTCTTTTTCTATACATCCAAATAAATGAAAATTTCTTGAATTATGTAACATAAACAATTCTGTCCAGTAATCCTCTCATTACAAACATCAAATGAGAGGTATGCTTGCCAAAGATGACTCACCACTATAATGAAGGTGATGCAGTGGAGGGTTCAGATTGAAAAGAAATTCTCTGGATGGTGAGGTCCTCCAAGTGTTATACATTTTACTTTGTTTATTACACTGAGACTTAGAACAATACAGAGCCTACTGGAAGATTTCTATAATTACTCTAAAGAACCTGGTATGACATTTGCACAAGAAGGACTTAAATGAGGAAAATCAGGTTTTATCTCCCCTTTCCTCATATTCCAGTACAAAACTGTATAGTTTAAACATGAAGTAAGGAGGGCCTGCCCCAGGGTATTAGCACTGTCAGCAGGCAAGAGACAAACATACATGGGAGATGTTGCAAAGGTAGAATTGACAGGACTTGATCAATAATTGGATATTGACCAAGGTGGGATGTGGGGGGGCTGTGGGATAAGAGAAAGTAATGTGTTAAGACTGATCTGTAGGTTGCAAGCCTGCATGACTAGGAATATGGTGATTCCCTTGACATTAATAGAGAAATGAGGAAGATGGGAGGATGTGTATGGGGGGGAAAGATAAAAAGTTTAGTTTGGACATGTTTATCTTAAGATACCTAGTTTGAGATGTTCAGTAGGCAATTGGAGGTGGATCAGGAAAGAGATTAAGATAGGGACAAATCTGAGAATCATTTACATGGAGATGATAATTGAATTGTTGGGAGCTGATGAAAGCACTAAGGGAGATAATATAGTGGGAGAAAATAAGAGGGTCCAGGACAGAGCCTTATGAGACTCTCATGGTTAATGGGCATGGCTTTGGATGATAATTCAGCAAAAGAGACTGAAAAGGAGTATTCAAACAGGTGGGAGAACCATGAATGGAAACCTAAAGAAAAAGAAATGAGAAAGATGAAGAAGGTAATTGACTGTGTCAAAAACAAAAGAGAGAATGAGAAGGATAAGGATGGAGGGAAAAAACATTAGTTTGGGCTGTTAAAGAGACTGTTATTAACTTTGGAGAGAACTGTGAAGATGGAGGTCAGAAGCCAGATTGCATTGAGAAGAAAGGTAGTAAAGGCAGGGATGTGAACAATGTTCTCAAAGAGGTTGGCCACAAAAAGCAGGAGAAACAGATGATGATAGTGGTGATGGTTGGATCAGGTAAAGATTTTTTTGAGATTGAGGGAAGCATGAGCAGGTTTGTACGCAATAGGGAATCAGCCAGTAGATCAAGATTGAAGATAGTTAAGTTTCCTTATTTTTCAAATGAGGAAATTGAGACTCAAAAAACTTTAATGACCTGACTATTATAATATTAGTAGCAGTTTCAACTGAAGTTCTTCACTTCCCTTCTCAGATTAATTATTGCTTAGAGTTTTGTATAGACATTCTTAATTTCAGAGCTAGGTTTGTGTAGTGGAAGGTAATCTGAGCTAAAAGGGAGAAGCTCTGGGTTCTAGATTTACCTCTTATTAGCTTTGGCAAGTGACAAACAGTCCAGTTGTCTGTTCTTTCATCTATAAAAAGTGGAGCTAACAATATCTTCCCTGCCCATTTCACTTCATTATTGGGAGACATTTTGACATCCATGTGACATGTTCATTCATTCTTTATTATATTGTTGCTTATTATGTTTGTATATTGTAAACTGAATTTGATGGATTTTTTTTTTCATCTTGAAAAACCCAATATTCTTAGCCTTTTAATTACAGAATGGAGTTGACCTACTGTCTTTTTTTTTTTTTCAGGCCCTTTCTGGACCTCATTATTATACATGGGGTGATCATGGAGGCATTCTTATGGCTATTGCTCAGGGGATGGAAACCAATCAGCTGAAGTAAGTTAATTTTTTTCTGTTTTTTCTTTTGTCATTGAATCACTTTCTAGAAATCTAACTCAATGAATATCAATAGAGAAGAGACTCCCAATTCAAGGCTCTAGTCTGACATTATATACTGACTGTGTGAATTGTCATGGGTCATTTAAGCTTATTTTTCTTCCCTTCTCTTATCTGTGAAATGGGAATGGTTCTACTTCATTTCCTTCAGTGTTGTTTTGAGGATTAAATAAGCTAATGAATGTGATTTTCTTTTCTTTTTTGATGGTGAGGGACATGGAAGTACTTCTGATGGTATTGGACATCAGTAGGCTGCTCCCAGTGTGGAAACTCTCTCCACATTTGTAGATCAACAACTTATCTGACTTTTATAGTTTTAGAGACTGTGTTTTGAACTGAGAATAAGTGACTTGCCTTTAGTCACACAGATAGCATATGTCAGAGAAAACCCAGGTTTTCCTGATTCCATGGGCAGCTCTTTATTCTCTCTTACCGATGTGACATTCTTTTGAAAATGAAAAAATGTACGTTAACAATTAATGTTAATAATTTTCACTATTGAATATGGATAACTTGTCTCTTTTTGCTCATGCATGCATGACATGGACTTAACACTGTGTAATGTTTGAATGAATTAAAAAAAAGTATTGTTGTCCAGGTGTTGAAATACAGACAGACATTTCTTCTCATGGAATTTTTGATCTAAAAGGAATCATTTACCCTAATCCCCTTTATATCACTGATGATCCCAAAAAGGGTATGTGATGATTTCAATACACTTCAAAAATTTCATTTTCATTCAACAAACATTTATAAACCACCCATGATTTGCACATCAAATGTACAGATTTACCTGCAATTTATTTATGACAACTCTTTATACAATTAAGTATGGCACTATCCTGATTTTTAGATTTGTTAGAAAATGACTGCTTTGCAGCCAACTTTCAATTTTCTGCATGAGGTTTATAATAAGAGAGATGATGGTGATAATGATAGTAAGAATAGTCTCTGTTCCTAGAGACTTAAGGTTTGCAGAATACTTTGCACAAATGAAACCAAGACTTTGGAACTTAAATGACCACTTCCTGGTCATAAAGGTAGAGTTTAAGGTTGGATTTGAACATTGATCTAAAGATTTGTACATATTATGCCATCTTGCCTCTGAATTTTCTTATCTCAATGTTGTGAATTCAAGGTTATTTGCTATTCTGGCAGGAAATGTAATTCTGGGCTACTTTTACAAGACAATTATCTAAGGGGGTTGTGTGTGTGTGCACTTGTGCTCTGTGTTGCAGGATTGTAGAATCATTTCAAAATTTCCTGGAGAAACCATTATTAGAGAGATAATTAGTTTTCAAAAACAAATAAGACCTCAAACAATAACCCAAACTATAATGTCTCCCAGATGCAAATGTAAATGACTTTTGGATTATCTGCTGTTTGGGATTATTCAGATCAAATCTTCTTTCTTATTATTGCAAATTACTGATGATTAAACTACAAAAAGGAAGGTTTAGGGAACATATGTTTGTATCTGTATATCGTGGTTTCTATATATACACATATTAATATATGTATGTGCATATTTTCTGCATATAAATATATGTAGGTATATATGTATAATATATACTTATATAAATGCATGTATACACACACATATACACTTATAAATAGAAGCTGTATTCAAGTATTTGAAGGGCTGTCATATGGGAAAATGGATTAGAACTGCTCTGTTTGGCCTCAGAAGAAAGAATGAGGAGCTACGAGTGGAAAGTAGAGATGCCTTGATGGTCGAAAAGAAAAACATCACAACAATGAAAACTATTCAGAACTGCAATGGGCTGCCTCTGGAAGTAGAATGTTCCCCTTCTGTGGAGGCCTTTAAACAAAGGCTCAGTGATTACTTTTTAGGAATGTTTTTGTGGGGAGGGGAGTCCTTTTTCAGGTCTGTGTTAGACTAGAAGACTTCTGAGGTTTCTTGCAATTCTGATTCTGTGTCTTCAAATCAGGTACTTTTTCTTCAGTAATCTAGAACTACACTGAAGTCCCTGAAGATGTCCTAGCTTCTGTCTCCAAAGCTGAAACAGGCCCTGATAGCTGTGTCTTTTGGACTAACTTCAGGCTTCAGTCAAAAGTGGAATCCTTTCTAGTCTCCCTAAGTTTTGAGACAAGGAGAGGATTCCCCAAGCATAGTGTCTTGTGTACAGTAAGGGAGTTTCTCTGTCCTGAGTTCATTTTTTGACTCTTGCTCACTTACCCAGTGGTCTGCTTTCATGTGTTGGGACCGTTACAGGAGAGGCTGGGGATATACCCCTATGAAAATCCTTCCCTTCTCTTTGAAGAATTGAATACTTTTGGCAAGTCAGAAGTATTATTATTAAGTTTATCTTTATGCTGAAGGCAGACTCTATAAGAAAAATTGTTCTCATCTTATGATCAGGCTGGAAAATCAAAACTTGACCTGTGAATCATCAGTTGTGATCATTTCTTTTTATATTCTGAGTGCCAAAGCATTCTTCCTGCCTCCTGTCCCTAGGAACAGTGCCTGTGGACAGAGCACAGGATGCTAACATCTCTTCCAGTCAGCTGTTTGAAATGAAAGAGGAAATGAATCATCAATATAGGATTCTTTTTTTTTTTTTTTTTTTGCTCAGACATAAAAAGTACCAGTTATTCCATTACCTGTTCTCAATACCAATGAACAGAAAAGATTATAAATTGAGACATTGGGATAACTGATTGAATTCAAAAAGCAAATTAGAATAACTTCAGCTTTTTCTTGTTTAGCTGTATGTATTATATATGGTAGGAATTCAGAATACCTCAAATGTTCATTTTAATCAGTAGATCTATCTTTATTTTCTGTTGTCATTGACCAGAGATGCTACTATTGGTATCCCAAAGACCCCAGATATCTTGCTGTTATCAAATAATGGAAGCTATGGAGGTATACTACTATAAGACAGAAAATCAAACCTGATAACCCAGTCTACTTCTTTCCCGTCATGAAGTAGGATGGAAACTAAGTGCTGTGTTTATAAAAACAGAAGAGATCCTAGCCTCTGGCCTGGAGAGTTGGCTAATTCAGCGACAAAACTTTAGAAAAACATGCTTCCAAAAGTTTAGGGAACAGATATTCTTCCATCAGAGAGGGTTGGATGGAAAATGGCTCACAAAGGAGAAGATAATCTTAAAAAAAATAAATTCTGCTAATGCAGTTTTTCTAACTATCCCCAATGAAGAAAGGAACAACTGGGAGCTTTTCAAGCAGACTAGGTAGATGTGTATTTCTCAGTTATACAAAGGGATTTCTTGTTCAGGTATTGTTTAGACTAAACAGTCTCTGAAATTCCATCTTTTGAGCTTTGGTGATATCTTTGGAGTATATTCTGTTATTCCTTGGAAAGTCAAGTCAGGAAATAGAGTAGCAAGCTACTTGATGAGCTGCTGAAGGTTTTGGAGAAAAAAAAAACACACCAAAAAACTTGAGTGATGATAAATTTGTGTCACAAAGTCAGCAAACTTTGGTGACCCCTTCTAAACCCTTTCCTATTCTTTCAATTCTAATTATGTCAAAAGTTAGGGAATTCTTGTAGAATTAGATGAAGCTTACCTGTCTGAGGCTTCAGTCTCCTTTCATCCTGATTTGCTTTACCTTTCCTGGGATCTCAAAATTAGAAGGGATTGTAGAAGTCATTTAGTTAATTTTAAAAGCATTCTCTTTGATAGAAACATATGATAGGAATTGAATAATTCTCATCTTTTTGGCTGGCGTCTCTCAGCATTATGCATTTTGTCTCAAGCTATAGATTTTCCCTTTTCTTCATTGTCTTCCTGCTCTGAAAATTGTTTTAAATTACTCTTGTTGTACCATACTTGAAAGTACTCTTGCAAACCTCACTTTATTTTGGGTCCATTCATGTTTGGTGGAGTGCCTATCCTTCTGTTTTGTGTGTACCTACCCTTACGTGGTAAACTTGTTAGGGGAATTCCTGCATCATGATTGTGTAGTTTTCTTTGTCTGTAAATAGAAATATTCCTTTACAAGCTATACTTGTTCACGAAGTCCCTCTATCATGTCATAAACAGATGTCACAGACAAACAGCAACCTCTAAGGTTTCAGAGGTGCTCAACTTTGGTTAGGTTATGAATCTCTTTGATAATTTGATTAAGCCTTTGAGCCCCATCTCAGAAAAAATGTTGTTAGATTTATAGGATTAGAAAAGAAATCAATTACATTGAAATACAATTATGAAAGTGTTAAATAAACAAGTTCACAAACCCTAGGTAAGAACCCCTGCTTTTTATGTAAAACCTTGTGGCTGAACAGCTACTGTTTGACTGCTCTAATTGTCAGGAATGTTTTTCTTATTAAAAAACCTAAAACTACTTCTCTACAACTTCTACCTACTGATCTTAACAAAGTAAGTTCTACTTCTATCTAACAGCCTTTCAGATATTTGAAGATGACTGTCATGTTTGTTCCCTCTATCCTTCTCATTAACCCAGGCTTTTTTCAACCAAAGTTCTCTTGTCAGAGTTTTCAAACTCATCATTTTGGCTACCTTTTTCTGAAATTTCTCCAGTTTGTAAGTATCTGTTCCCAAAATATAGAGCCCAGAGTTTTAAGTACAGCATTTCAGATATGTTCTGACAAGGAAAGAATATAATGGGACTATCATCTCCTTCATCATAAGGTGCTGTGCTTTTCTTAATGCACCCTTAAATTATATTAGCTTGGTTGGCTAACATGTTTTTCTTCTAATATTGAACTTAGCAATCAATTAAAATCCTAGTTCCCTTTCACATGAATGGTTGCATAGCCATGTCTCGACACTGTTGCATGTTTGAGAAGTTGATTTTTCTTGAACCCGTGCATAAGATTTGAACCTCAATAAGAGTAAATTTAATACCTATTATTCTGCCCTATTTAGGTCTTTTTATGTCTAACTAGTGTCCCTTTTCCCTTCTTCATTGGGAATAATTAGAAAAATTTTACTATCAGAATTTCATTCTTAAGGTTATCAACTCTTTTGTCAACCATTTTCTAATCTTCTCTATTATAAGGCTATCTATTCTTCAAACTGTTGGAATCATGTTTTGCTAAAGGAATTGTCACTGAACTACCTGATTCTCAGTGTCAGAGACTAGAACTTCTATTTTTATATCTATTTATGTATATAAATATATAAAATATATTTTAATATCTGTTTTTATATTTATATGTAATATATATTTTTAAAATATATTTTTATATGCACTTATTATGATGGCTTACATGTAATAGGTGCTTCTTAGAGATGTGCCAGATTGATTGATATAGAGTAGAGGGAACATTGACTATGAATTAGAAGAGCTGGAGTCAAATGATGTCTGGTTATTACCACTTGTAGGATATTGGACAAATCATTTAAACTTGGGCCTCAGTTGCTTCATCAGTAAAATGAGAAGGGTGGGCTTGGTAAGTTCCTTTCAGCCTTATACCTTTGATTTCTAAATTTAGGATTTATATTTGATGGGGTTTGTTTTCTCAGGTATTCTGTCTAAACCTCATCGGCTTCTCAGTCTAAGGCTGGGCCATGTTCCCATGAGGTTCTCTTAGCTTCCATTTCATTAATCTGTTCCCATTATTAGTCTGAATTGATAACAGCTATAGTTTTCATTTATGTTAAGGTTATGAATGCCCCTTCTTATGCCATCTGTATTTGTTGTAGCAACCCCATCCCCCCTTTTTAAAAAGAAATTCTGGGAAATAGTTTACTTTTAAATGAGCAGTTTTGTTTGCGGCAACAGGCCCGTGCTTGACCGTATTGCTTGTTAGTCTCATTAATGCATTATTGGTTGGGCCCTTCTGGAATCTCCTCGGAAATGAAATGATTCATCTCTTGAGGTTAGATAGAATTGGAGAACTTATAAATAGAAAAACTTATAAATAGAAATAATTAGGCAATGTGCAAAAAGCTGGATTTCCAGCATTATCATATAGCAGACAGGCGCTGCTCATCATTTCTACTGAGCACTACATCATTAGATTTGTAAATACGTGAATGGATATTAAGCTTTTACAAAAATCAGTGTCAAAGTAGGGGATTGAAAAGGCCACCTCATCCCATTGTCTATTTTCATCCCAGAAGATGAACATTTCTCCTATTGTTAAGACCTTGTAGGAAGGCATTTCTTTAGTTTCTTTCTACCATTGCCTAATGATGCTCACTATTATAAGATTCTCTAGGTTAAAACTAAATCCTTCCCATTATGAAGTGCTATATGTGAACAAAAATCAGTACAATAGAAAGTACTGTTTTGTGAGAATTTGAAATGATTGCAACAAATATATATAATTTAAAAAATCACACGCAAATATATGTTACAAATATAAATATAATTTTTAATCTATAATTTATAAATATATGAAATATATTTCTTATGATCTTATGCCAGACCTAGTGTTATTATTCTCAGTCATTCAATAAGCATTTATTAAATACTTTTATGTGCCAAAATTTTTATGAAAACCAAATCATTCCTGTACTTAAGGTACTTAATTTTTTTTGTGGGGGGAGACAATATGTGCATATATAAATATATTAAAAAATTTAATACAAAGGGGTTTCCACAAGGGAGACATAAGTGATTACTTCCATGAACTGTTATGTAACCATGCTTCTCATTGTCCTATCCTTGTGAGCATGATTTTCTTGAACCTAATAAAATTTAAACTTTAATAAACATTAATGTAATACTGTAATGTAATTATGTAATGTTATTCCAATATGCATACAATTTTTTGGATACTGCATGTGATTATCCAATATATGAGCCTTCTCCCTATTTCTCCTTCACTGGGATCATGTATAAAACTATATCATGAGAATTTCATTTTACATACTGCCTCATCCCTGTGGGTCCCTTTCCTCGGAGTCAGGAAAAGCCTCATATGCCAGGTAGTGTTTGAGGCTAGCTTTGAAGGAAATTAGCAATACCAGGAGGTGGAGATGAGCAGTGGAATGCAATCTAGGCATGAGTGTAGTGGGCTTAGAGAGGACAGGACACAGCCTGTGCAAAGATATGGAATTTTGTGTATGCATTCAAGTCTTGGCCACTTGGCCAGACCAGGAAGAATGTGAAGGGAACTAATGCATAATAAGCCAGCAAAAGCAGGTTGGAACTAGGCTGTTAAAGCTTTAATGTCAAACAAAAGAATTTGTTTTGGGTGCTCACATTCTAGTGGTGGATGAAGATCTGTACAGCAGTCAATAGGATACAAAGTAAAATGTTAGAAGGATAAAAGATAAATTTTGCAAATTTGCTGTAAGAAATCTGAGAAAGAAAAGATCATTTTCACCTGGAATATATCAGAGAAAATTTTATTCTGAAGAACTAAATCTATTATCTCAAATACATATGAAAAATGAAGACAGGATGCATTTTGTATGTAATTTGAGATAAAAAAAATGATTTTAGGATGGTTCCTAATCCTAGTTCCCTCATAAGCTCAGTGGGGAACTAACCTTCCAGGTAATTTTTCACAAGGACAAAATTTAATATTGTTATAATAAATAAACAAAACATTGTCTGTCTTTCTGGGCTTGCTTCCCTGCCCTGGGGCTGCTTAGTACAGGGAATTTTAACCTTATGAATTTCCTTGTTTTTGTTTGGGTAGGTACAGTACCAACGAAGGGGAGACTTGGAAAACATTCAGCTTCTCAGAGAAGCCTGTGTTTGTGTATGGGCTTCTCACTGAACCTGGAGAAAAGAGCACCATATTCACTATTTTTGGGTCATATAAAGAAAATGGGCACAGCTGGCTGATCCTGCAGGTTAATACAACAGATGTGCTAGGTGAGTGAATCTTCCAGGGAGTCCTTATCTCCAGACACTATCTTGGGAATTATTACTGTATGGTTTAGTCAGTAGTGATTGAGTACCTACTGTATACATAAACCTAAACCAGGCTTCTAGAGAGATTCAGAAGGAAACTATCCTTATCCTCTAGTTGCTTATGGTCTGATTGGAGAAGGTGATCATAGGTGTAACAAAACAAAATATCAGAAATCCATAAAGAAAACAGTGTAGGTTAAGGCTCCAGAGAGAGCATCAGGGGAATTCGAGGAGTGAGTTAAGTGTTCTTCTATATTAGTCTTACAGTTTCTGTCTTTTACCTTTTTCTTAGGGTAAGTAATGTTCTTTCCAAATGGTGAAAGTAGGTCTAGTGGTTCTGTGAAGCCCCTGTGCTATTGAGATCCCATCCTACACTGTTGGATGAATCAGTCTTTTAAGATTTGCCAATTGCCTTATATAGATTTTCTCATTTGATCCCCATGATGACCCTGAGGGAAGAGCTGTCATTATCTCCATTTTATAGGTGAGAAAACTGAGGCTCTGAACAGTTACATAAATTACCTAAGGCCACAGAACTGGTATCAGAGGCAGGGTACACTCCTGAGTCTTTCTGATTCTAAATCCAGTCAGTATGCTTCTCTGCCAGAACCTGTCTGCTTCCTCATCTGTAGACACTAATCATTGTTGGTATCCACATGACTCTCTGAGATTTACAAAGTACTTTCTTTACAATGTTGTAAGCAGTCACATCCCTGTTTTATAGTTAAGGTGCCTGGGAAGCCAGGTGGCTTGTCATGGTCACACAGCTAGTGTCTAGTCACACACCAGAGTCAGGGTTCAGCCCCAGGGATCCTGATAGGTCCAGGGCTTGGACTCCTAGGATGCTTTATCGACATAAAAGATGGTTATCGGGAGAATTGGAATTCACTTTTTTTGTGTGTATATGGACTTTGGCTGTTGGATGAAGTCTGTGGTTCCCCCAGAATACTGTGAAATGCATAAAAGAAAATAGATAAGATTACAGAAGAAATCGATTCCACTGAAATATAATTGTCAAAATATTTTAAAAAATTTTTACATTTCTCCTGAAATCTCTTCACAGATCCCTTAAGGGGAAGGTACATAGATCCAAATTTAAGGACACATATAATAAGGAAATTTCTTAGATACTTATGGAATTCTTAGATTCAGAATGTCCCCTTGGACTTAGATTGGTTGGTAGATTTGTAGCCATTATACAGTGGCTAAATGAATTGTTTGATTCATCAAACATTTAAGTGCCTACTATGTACAAGGAAGATACCAAGAATGCAAAGAAAGACTACTATCCCTGACTTTAAGTTATTAAGATTTCATGGTGTGTGTAAGAGAGAGAGAGAATAGGAGATTTACATTATGTACACAAAAAGGTATTAGTTCAGGGAAAATTGAAGAAAGAGAGTACTAATAACTGGAGGGCTCAGGGAAGGCAATGAGTCTTGAAGGAAGAAGAATATTTTGAGCAGTTGTATACAGATAAATGTTTAACAGCCAGCTCCAGGATGGGGTGGGGAGAAGGGTAGAAATGTGTATATATAATACACCTTTATGTTTATCTGCATTATTTAAATTTTTCTTAAATCAAGTCAATTGACAAAGTGATAAATGAAGCCCTATTTATAGTATTCACCAAGTCTTGAGTGTAAACACTCACACTGAAAATTTAACAGTTGGCTTTTTCTAAATTCTAAGAGGCAAATATAAAGAAAGACTGCATTTCAGACAAGAAGAGTGATCTGTGTGAATGCATGGAAGCAGGAAATAAAAATAGAAGCAGGAAAAATTAAGGGGAATAGTAATATTGAATATGTGACAGCCATATATATTGTGGAGGGCCTTGAATGCCATAAGAAGGAATTTGGGTAATGGGTTTTTGAGTGGAGAAGAAAGATCAGATGCAAAAAGATATTATATAAGTAGAATTGGCAATACTTGGCAACTTACTGGAAATGGGGATGGGGAATGAGGAGGAGAAGTCAAAGATAACCAAGTTTTTGAGCCTAGTTAACTGGAAGGTGAGTTACGATTTGGGGCTAAGATGATGAATGAGTTAGGAAATTGGAGCATCTCATACTGGTGACTTTCTGCTACAAATTTTTTTTGCTCCCTCCTCAGGGGTTCCTTGCACTGACAATGACTATAAGCTGTGGTCACCATCTGATGAACGAGGGAATGAATGTTTGCTGGGGCACAAGACTGTCTTCAAACGGAGGACTCCACATGCAACATGCTTCAATGGAGAAGATTTTGATAGGCCTGTGGTGGTGTCTAACTGTTCTTGTACAAGGGAAGACTATGAATGGTAAGTACCAGGAGTTCCTTAGTTTGGGACCCAAGGAGAACCTCTTCCCACAGCAAATCTGTAAGAACAACGGGCTGTGGAATGGACTGCCCTTGTGGTGAGCTAAACAGGGAAGAGAATGCTCTGTTTTGTTTTGTTTTGTTTTGTTTTGTTTTTACTAGAAACTCTCTTGGTAGGATGATAAAGAACTTCAGTCTCAGTCAGGAGACCTTAAATTTAAATCTTAAACTCTGATGCTTTCCAACTCTGTGACCATTTACAGGGGAGGAAACCAAAATTCAAGAGAGATGAAATTGTTTACCCATTTAGGGTGTGTTTGAACTGATATTCTAGGCCAGGTGTCCTGGACCCAAGACCAGTACCCTTCTCATTGCATTAATTTGCCTTCCTGTGAGTCTGGATGCTCAACAAACTGGAAATTTGCTTCTGAACAATAAATACATTTCAGCTTTTGAGTTCATCTTTAGATTGACAGACTCTTGAGAGGTGTTCAGATATTCCAAAGGTATGAATAAATTGAAAAGTATTGCTAACTATTGAAAAAATAGCTATAATACCAAATCTTTACATCATAAATAATTTACATATAAATAAATAACCTGTGCAGA
Source organism: Sarcophilus harrisii (assembly GCF_902635505.1). NCBI lineage: Eukaryota > Metazoa > Chordata > Mammalia > Dasyuromorphia > Dasyuridae > Sarcophilus > Sarcophilus harrisii. The sequence goes on from NC_045428.1 coordinate 362,047,143, forward strand.
GCTACCCAAGATTTAAATTATTTTGATGGGCCCATATTCACATAAAACAATTGCTCCTGAATGCTCACTAATGTATTTATTCTTTCTCTAGTCACCCAGAAAACACAGTTAATTCAAAACAAAATAATTTATTGAAAGAGCTTAGTAAGAAAAATCAGAATAGACCATTCCCTCCATAAACTTGAGCTACATATACAAACGTAAAGGATATCAGTGGGGTCAGTTAGTATATATAGGAATCATGCACAAGGGCACATGTAGAATAAATATATAATAATAACTAATGTTTAAATTAAAATTTAATAATTATTAATGTTAATAATTAACAGTAATGTAATAAAAATCAATAAATGAACATTTATTAAATAGCACGTGCTATGTGCCAGGCACTATGCTAAATACTTTACAAATATTATCTCATTTTGATCCTTACAACAGCCTTGGCTGGTAGGTGCTATTATTATCATCCCTGTTTTACAGTTGAGTAAACTGAGATAGCGATTAAATGACTTGCCTAAAATCACTTAGCTGGCAAGTATCTGAGATCAGATTTGAACTCAGATCTTATGACTGCAGGCCTCTGCCCACCACAATGCACAGCTGCCAACTCTTACTGATAAGGCTGCTGGCCCACTGATAATTCCTGATGGTGACATTGTACTGTGCTCATTAGGCCTGCTCTTTAATAAAAATGTCTCCACTGAGCATGGCGTCATCTTTCCCCCCGTTCTCAAGGTACCTCAGAGTGGCTGGTCTTGTGCCGAGCGTGGTAGCGTCTGTGAACATTGTTACTCTCTACTGTCAGCTTCTGGGCTTTATCTCTCCAGGACCAGCCTCTTCCTGGCCATCATGGTTCTGGTCTGCCATCCAGGAGAGTGGCTGGATAGTGGCTAGATAGGAAGTAGAAACGTCTTTAGTCATGACCACCATACCCATCTGATTAATTTCTAAGCCTAGAGATCTGAGTTCCCTCTTTTAAAAAAACTTTTTCATTTGATATATTCCCAATATTATCTCTGGCTTAGTGTGCAAGCAGAATGGAATCAGAACCAGAGTTAAGTCCAGGTGGACACATCTTTGTCTTCCACCTAAATCTAGTCCATATTCCTGCCTTTTTAGGCATATCTTATAGCAGCAAGTCTCCATTGCTTTAGTTCTGTCTTTTGGAAAGCAGAGAAATCTAGTTTTCTTCTTGAATATGTAACATTCACACACAGGGAAATTCTATTGAGGTACATAGATTTAATAAGAATAAATGAAAATTTTTTGTTAGTGTGCATTTATGGGGAAATCCCATTTGACTCAGAATTTAAGGACTAAAAGGGACTTTAAAGATTAATCTTATTCCCAACATCCACTTCCATTCACAGATGAAAAAAATGAGTTTGAAGGTGCTGTGCTATCATAGAGAGATCCATGTTTGAGGATCCCCCAGCCCGTCCCAGAATATCAGATCTAAAAATGGCCTCAGCAGCCATTTAATCCATTAATGGGCCACAGCGGGCAGTGCTGGGGACCAGAGGCCTATGAGGCCTGCAGAAGTCCATTCATTCTCATTCATAAATGTATATTGAGTACGTGCAGACCTGGGGACCTAAGGCCTATGGAGATTCCTTTATTCAGAAAGGGCACTTTTTTAGTACATGCCATGTGTTCACTCAAGTGATATTAGCACTGCAAATATATGTATCTACATTAACAGGTATATAAAGTCGAGTAATGGGTTTCCTAATCCCTCTCACCTCTCCTTTTCCCTCCTCCCAACCTTAACCCTTTGTCTTTTTTTTTTTTTTTTTTCAGTGATTTTGGCTTCAAGATGAGTGAAGATCTGTCGTTAGAAGTTTGTGTTCCCGATCCTGAATTTGCCAATAAACCCTTCTCCCCTCCTGTACCTTGTCCGGTGGGCTCTACATACAGGAAGACCAGAGGGTACGTGTGTGCTATGAGTTCTTGTAGCCTCATGTCGGGAGGAGCCTGGGGTTCTATTGTCATAGATGGACCATTCTTGGGAGTCCCCCAACCTGTCCCAGAACAGTAGAGTGGGAAGCAATCTCACTTCGTTCCTTCCACGGCTGAAGAATCAGCATTGCAACAAACTGTCTCCTTGTCATCTGAAGCCTTTATTTGAAGACTTCTAACAAGGGGGGGCTTGCTAGGCTCACTCATTCTACTTTTGGGGGATTTTAATTGTTAGGAAGTCTATTCTCTAGATAGAAAGTCTACAGTTCTTTGTTTTAAACTTCTGTCCAAAGTCTTGATCCTCTTCAGTCCTTTAGATAAAAGATAACTTGTTGCTACAGAGGCAAGAGCTTTGGACCTGGAAAGATAAGTTCAAGTCAAACCAAGTCAGTGCCCTGGTGTGATCACATCACTTCTGCCTGCCTCTGTTTCTTTATCTGTAAAATGGGAATGGTGATAACACTTGTCTCCCAAGGGCTATGGTGATGACAAAAAGAGTTAACGTTTTAAAAATTCATCACAAACCTTGAGGCCCTGTGCTAACTGTTACAGTACTCTTCTCCCCCACTTCTCAGCGAGCCATTCCCGGCTTCTTCACTGTTGCCCTCTGCTGGGCGCTCTCTGAAATAGGAACTCTTTAAAGAATGGTGCCGGGTTCCAGATGATAGCCCGAGGCCTGCTTGGCTGAAAGGGCCCCAGAACCGTTGTGACCTTCCTGGTTTGGCGGTTATCACACTTGTAAATCAGCTCCTTAATCTTTTTCACCCAAACTTCTGCTCAGACTTGCCATCCCTACCTGGTTCTGTGGAAGTCAGGGCTTGAAATCCAGCTCCCGGGATCTTCCGGCTCTGTGCCGTCTGAAAACTTAGTGAGCCCGCTGTTTGTGCCCTTACCCAGGTTCTGGGGCCAAGCCCCGGTCCCTGGGACACTCACGGGGTACTTGTTTCCCAGTGAATGTGAAAGCTTTAGGGAGCCCACTCTTAGTAGTTCCTGATCTGTCCCATGTGCTGTCAGCCCCACGGCACTGCTTTTCCTACCAGGATCTCATGGGAAGCTTTCTTATTAAAATCTAGGTAAACTAGATAGGGAGTGTTCTAGCTTAATAAATGCTGTCCAAGAAGGAAATCAACTTAATCCGACCTGACCTGTTCTTGAAGAACTCAGGCTGGCTTCTGAGGGTCAGCGCTTTCTTTCTCAGGGGCTGGCTGACCAACTCATGAATCCCGCGGCCTAGAATTTTGCTGGGAATCAGTCAGCTTCCCGTTTTATAGCTTGGAGCCTCTGTTCTTTTTTGCCTTTTTTTCTCGCATTGGAACATTTGCCCTCCCACACTCTAGCAGTGCCTCCGCTCTTCTCTCCCGTGCTTCAGATATCCCACTGACTCAGTAATCACATCTGCCAGTTCTTTTCAGTGCCCAAGGATATAGCTCATCATGGCTGTACTATGATATTATTATCTCCTCCTTCCTCCCTCCTCCCCTGCCAAGTTTTTATCTTTTTCCTTGGATAGTCCCAGTTTTTTAATTGATTCTCATTTGACATAGACTTGTGACTGTTATTTTTCTTGCCTTCTGCTAGACACTGTCTAAAATACTAGTGTCCTTCTTGAACCATGGTGCCAGGATCTGAATACAGTGCTTCAGATGTGGTCTGGCCAGGGCCCAGTAGGGCGAGAGTATTGTGAGGAAGGCCAGGGCATAACATGGCGCAGTATGGGTCACTCGGCAACTTGAACTCCTTGCGGGTGGATGGGTGTTCTCTTTTTCTCTCCCAATTTCTCTTGGGTGGCTTCTCCTTGTGAGTCATTTCTATCATTTCCAGGGCTCAGGACATTCTTAGCAGAGAAGACCAAAGCTAAATAGTATCTCAATAGCCTGATCTTTCTCTGTTGTCAGCTGACATCCCATTTGCCCCCAAAGTCCTTTTGTCCCTTTTCTGACCCTCTTCTTTTCCCCAGCCTAACTTAAAAAAAGGTCTTCTTTGGTGGTCTTTACCCTTCCTCTCCAGCTCTGCCTATTCTGAGTGCTAGTATTTCTGATATTATTTTCAGAACTGTGCTGTGCTTTTGTATTCAACCCCTATTATATCCCCTTGCTTCCATTTTCTATCCATATTTTTTGAAAAATCTGATGCAAGTTCAAATTCAGCTGCAGACACAGGTTACAGAACCTCAGGCAGGTCATTTGATCTCTTAGTTTCCTTATTTGTAAAATGAACATAATAGCACCTACCTCATGGATTATTGTAGGGATCAGGTGAGATCATTGTAAAGCTCTTGCCAGAATGCCTTATAAATTATCATTATTAGGTATGAAAGTGCTTAGCACAGTCCCTGGCACATAGTAGTCACTTAATAAATGCTTATTCTCCACTATTCCCTCTATCATTTCTACCTTAGCACCCAGATTGTTTGTGTTAGGAAGAATGAAATGCAGAATAAAATTCCCTCCTTGCTGGTTCCTTTAATTTTTGAGGACTGAAATCATCATTAAGGAAATTGACTCCTTTCAAATTTGGTCCCAAGTTTTTATTACCCTTTCTTAGTCTTCAGGACATACATCTTTAAAGCAAAAGCCTTAAGACTAGTGTCCTCTCCACTTTATGAATTGACCTCCAGTGAGCAGAATTGATATTATCTTTAATCTTTAATTATGTTCCTATCACTAATAATCACTTCCAGTTTTAGAGTGCTTTTATTTTTGAAATATCTTCTTATCTTTTATGTTATTTGTTCTCACAGTGACCCTGTAGGTTGTGGGATATAAACAATTCTTCCACCAGAACAGGCAGAAACTCTTTCTCCTAGCAGAATGAAGCCCCCAGTCCAAGAGGGCATAGATAGCCATGGAGCCTGAAAAACTCCATTTCTGAATTCTTTCTCTGCCTGGGTCTTTTTCTCTTTGCTCTTCTTTGGAAGAAGCCAAATAAGCCATCTTTGCATTACCCCCTTCCTCTGCTCAGGGATAATAAAAGTGGGCCCTTTACAGTCATTTGGTAATGCCTTCCTTAGAAATGTAAAGTTAAAGAGATAATGGCTATGGGGAGCTCTGTGCAATGTATGTCTCTTTGTCTATATCAGGGGATCTTTAACCTTTCTTCTGCCGTGGGCCTCTTTGGCAGTCCAGTGAGGTCTATAGACTGCTCAGAATCAGTGTTCTTTAAATAATCAAAGGAAATGCTAACTTTTAGATATTTGGTGAAAATAAATTTTTAAGTTTTCTTTTTTCATCCAAGTTTCTGTAAACTTCTAAAATCTTTCTAAAGACCCCTTGGAGGTAGTTCTATCGCTCATGTATCTTAATGAGTCACACCCTCCATTATGAAATAGAACTTTAGGTTTTGCTAAGCACTTTATAAAGATTATCTCATTTTAGCTGCACACCCTGGGTGATAGGGTCTTATCCTGGCTTTCAAAGCTTTCAGAAGCTTGACTCTCAGCCAGGGATGTGCTAGTGAATTTTTAACAATTGGATCCCCGATAGGAAAAATGTACTCATGAAAAGCTTTTATATTTAATCTCCATTTTTAACATTTTCTTTATGTTCCTATTAAATCTAGTCAGTCAACAACATAATAAATCAAGCCCTGATATGGAGCATTTGCTGATTTATGAGATACAAAAGCTCACGATGAAAATTTAATAATTGGCTTTTGCGAGTTGGCTACAGCATAACCCTCATCTTAGCTCATATTCTTACTGCTTCTCTTCTAGGACAACTAGATGATACAATGCAGAGAGTGCCAGTTTTGAAGTCAGGAAGACTAATTTTCCTGAGTTCAAATCCAGCTTCTGAGACTAACTAGCTATCATTTAACCATTTGCCTCAGTTTCTTCATCTGTAAAATGAACTAGAGAAGAAAGTGGCAAACTGCTCCAGTAGCTTTGCAAAAACCAAACCAAACAAACAAACAAAAAAACAATCACCACCACAAAAAACCAAATGAGGTCAGATCACAAAGAGTCAGACACAAATGAACAATAACTGCAAATCTATTCTAAGACAACTGTACTATTTACCAAACTCTGTTTTTGTCTTTCCATAAGGTTCACTTGGAACACATATGCACTAAGAACACCCCTAGAAGTGGGAAAATCAGGACTTTGCAGCACTTAGATATGAGTTGTCACCTTGACTCATAGACCAGTCACAGAATTTAGAGTTCAAAGGGACGTTTAGGACTGACTTTCTTATTTTACTTCTAGAGAGATTAGAGTTTCTCTCTCTCTTTGCATAGACCCTCTCAGAACCCTGGTATGGCCTCCTCCCCACTTCCATCACCATTCAAATCCCTTCTTTCCTTCCAGGCCTACTTCACAGGCCACCTCCTCCACAGAGCCTTTTTTGATTTCCCTCTAGCTAGAAATAATCAAGCATCTTCAGATTTGTCACAATACTTTGATTAGTCTTTGTCTTAGCACTTCCTCATTTTCTAGTTTGTGCTTTTCCCCATTGGTGAACATGTCATATTCTTACTATTAGATAAATCATAATCTATCTAGCTTCTTCAGGGGAAGGTCTCTGTCTTCTGTATTTTGACCATGCTGTATGTTGTGTTAGACTTAGCAAGCATTTAAGAACTATTTGAATTATGTCAGATTAAATTTCTGAATCTCCCTAGAAGGATGCGGCAGGACTGTTTTTTGTGGTTTCAGGAAGTAAAATTCTTAGGACCAATTCTTAGGACAAAAATTTGAATATTATATAAGACAGATAAATGAAAGCTGCCCAAGAGTGGAAAAGTTTCTCCAACATAGAAACTCCTTTTTAGCTGGACTAATTAAAATGGAGGCTAAATGACAACCTGTCAGGGATATTATAGGAGGGACTTGTGCAAAACCTGAGAGGTTTGATTGGAATGCACCAAAAGTTTCTTTGAACTCTAAATTCTGTAATTCTCTATGTTCAGGGGAGCTAGGGTGGTGACTCTGAGTCTTAGTCTTGAAAAGCCCTGATTTTTAAATATTTTTAGGGATGCTCTTATTGTATGTGTGTTCAGAATAGAAGTGCTCTGAGTTACCCTGAATCCGGGTCTCTGAAACTGTAGGTACCATCTTGTTATTAGGTGATGAGAATGGCGAGGGGTTTCAAGCATATGTCCTAGGAAGAACAGCATGAGATGGTTAGCCTGGAGAAGAGAGAACACACTGGGGGATCATGATAGCTATCTTTTGGTCTCATTCTGATTGCTCCTCCTCCCCTTCCACCCCCCCCCCCACACACACACACACACCCAGGGAGGAACTGGAAGTGATGGGAGGAAGCTGTGGGTCGTAGGCAGACTTACACTGCTTATGAAAAAAAGTTTCAGAACTTTTACTCCCTGGTGACATGGGCTGCTCTGGGAGCCAGTGCATCTCCTCTTAGGAAGCCCAGCTGGAGATGGCTTACACCCAGTGACTTCAGAGATCTCTGACTGAACAATCTTCATAGCATTTGGTCCTAGGGGTAATTCCCCATTTGGAACCATCAGGCAGTGGGCTAAAACACAGTCTCCAGGATGTGATGAGTGCATTAGCACCCTGGGTACTTTAGAATCAGCTGGAGTCAGGATCAGCAAAAGTCCTCAATCTTTATTCTTTGTGAACGTGAACGGAATGGCGACACAAAGTGAGAGGAATCGAGACACGAATCTGCCAGGAGAGACTCAGCCCATTATCCAGGAGAACTGTCCAGGCCTTTCTGCCTGTGGTCCTGAGTCAGAACGTAGAAATGGTGAAAACGAATTGCATGGAGTCTCTTTGGAAGAAAGATATTGGGGATCTCATACCTTTAAGAGTGATTGTTTTGATGATATTATTTACTGACTTGCCTTTTTTCTTCGTTTCCCTCTTGTTTGTAATGCAACCAGATACCGAAAGATTTCTGGAGACACTTGTAGTGGCGGAGATGTTGAGGCCCGCTTGGAGGGAGAATTAGTTCCCTGTCCCCTGGCTGGTAAGAGAGCTTTCATTTCACATTGCCTTCCCACTCGGGCACCATTTCTTCCTTGTCTTGGCAGGTCTGGAGACTTAGCCAACAGTAGAACATGGCACTGAAATGGCTCTGACGCACCCAGGAATGTAGGAAGCCACAGAGTAATGTGGCTAGGTGGCTTGCCAGAGAGAGTGCTGGGTCTGGCGTCAGGGGAACCTGAGTTCGGATACATCCTGAGGACTGACTATCTGTACCACAATCCTATGAGATAGAAGCGATTACTATCATCCCCATTTTACAGATGAACAAACTAAGGCTAGCTGAGGTATTGTGACTTCTCCAGGGTCTCCCAGCTAGTAAATGTCTGAAAGAGGATTCAAACTCAGGTTTTCCTGACTCCAGCATTCTGTCTGCTGTGTCACCCAGCTGCCCAAGTGTTTGTGTTCCCCAAACCGTGTGTGCTTAGCACAGTGCTTGGCACATAGTACGTGCTTGATAAATGTTTGCTGACTGACTGCAAGATGCAGGGAAGGGAGAAGCTGGTGGAAGGCAGCTACCTTCCAACTCTCAGATTGTGGTGTGGGTTCCTTAGGCCTGAGGCCACTTGGCAGAGGTGTTGGATCGGCAAGCCAGATGGCAAAGATGAGGAACATTCCTTCGGTTTTAGATCTGTCCCATGCATGCTAATTGCAGAAAACTCCGTGGAAAGGCAGCCTGTTACAAAGCGGAGGATGCCCTGAAGCATGCTCCAAGTTGATTTCGAGATACTGCTTATTGAGGCCTGTGCAGCATAGATGTGAAGTTATGACAACTTTAAAAACAGAATTCATCTTGTCCCGGCTTCTCAGCCTCATTCATTTGTTGACTTTTCTTTGATTTCTCAAGGCACTATTTTCCCTTCTCCACTCTCCTCTGGATGAAAGAGAATGCTTAATGCTGCTTTCCATTAGGGAATGATGCTTTCTCATGGAACAGTGACAGGGGCCAAATAAATCACAAAGGCAGCCTGACCCTGCAGAGGATAGTGATGGCATCCCATCAGCCTGCTGGTTGCCAACATGCGTGGATGTTGTTCATGTGAAGCTCACTGGTACTTTAATTTCATCTTCCATCATTAGCAGCATAATTAACATTGCAGTCACACTGGAGACTTTTAAAGAATACATTTTCAGCAGACTCCAAAAAATGAGCAGATGATACATGTTCTCCTTACCCTCTTCCCCCCTTGCCTCATCCATAAGAGCTATTATTAATGACAGCTTTGGTTAGTAGGGTTTAATATTTTTCTTAAGGAGCTGGAATATATATTTTAGCAGAAACTATATCTGAAAGTAATTCATTTGGAAAAAAGAAGCTCAGTCCATTTATAACAAGGGCCAGGAACCCTTCTTTCTATTCAGCAGGATCCAACAGTTCTTATTTTTTTTATATGTCATGGATAACTTTGTCATTCTAGTGATGCCTTGTAGGACCCCTTCTTAGAATAACATTTTCAATGTACAAAATAAAATACATAAGATTATTAAGGAAACCAGTTCCATTAAAATAGTTATGTTTATTTAACCTTAGGCTAAGAACCTTTGCATAGAAGACAGGAAGAGAAATAGAACTGTTAGTTTCCCTTGTGACCAAGACCATCTTTTAAATGTAAAAGACACCCTAGTCTAGCAGACAAAGTTGTAACATTAAAGAGAAATGTGACTTCTTGGAGTTGATGGAAAATAACTGCCTCTTTGCAAAGATGAGACATATTAGATGTCTTGATGGGTTTGTAAATATTCTATCTCTTTTTATGATTGCTGTCAGAGGAAATGTGTGCGATCAGACATGATGTGTGGCTTTGTACCGGCTTTGGACGGTCAAGAACTGGGCATCATTGTTCTGTTCCATTTTGCAATTTCTCACAGCACCTGCAGGTTCCCACTCTGCTTCATCACAGAGGCAAACAATCCTGGACTTAAGCAATTTAAAGACATTAGGTTATCAGAAGCAAACCAGCAAAATGAAATTTGCGTCTATTTATGTGGTAAGAATATGGATCTCACTGAGGAGGATGAATTCATCCTGAATGCTTTGATTATAACTTTATTGTGAAGCTAGCCCCTGACCATTAGGATAGCCATAGTTTTTATGTTCCTTTGCCTTCTTGCTGGTTCTCTTTCATCCTTAGGAGAGACTGAAACTGAGACTTCCAACAGGAAGATCTGGTTAAAAATCAAAAAGGTTTTAAATAAAGAGAAATAAAAAAAAGATGAACTGGAGCCTAGATTGTTTCCAGAGCTAGTATCTATCATCTCAACACATTTTTTTAAAGCAATTTTAACAAGCAGTTATTTTTTCCCTTCCACTTTCTTTCCTTATAACAATTGCGCAAAAATAACAACAACAAAGAAAACTCATAACAGTTATGCATAGTCAAGCAAAACAAACTTCCACATTAGCCACGTCCAAACATTTTTGAATCATTTTGCCTTTAAGTCATAACTTTTCTGCAAAGAAACCTTTACTTTGATCCTCTAGAATTGTGTTTTATCTTGCATTAATCAGTGTTTTAAGCCTTTCATAGTTGTTTTTCTTTAAAATGTTATCATTGTATAAATTGTTCTGGTTCTGCTCACTCTGGTTCTGTGCTCATCATATTGCACAAGTCTTCTCAGTTTTTTGCTGAACTTGTCCATTTTGTCATTTCTTACAGCACATTCATATTCCATTATATTCATATGTAGCCATTCTCTAATAGGAGAGCATACCTTAGTGTCTGTTGTTTTTATTACTGCAAAAATTGCTGCTATAAATATTTTTGTACCTGAATCTTTTCGTTCTTTCTTTGATTTCTTTGAGAGATATTACATTGCTTTTACACATAGGATTTGCTTTTGTGTGAATTGTCCACACTGCAGCAAGAGGAGCCTTATCCAAACATAGCCCTGAAGCAAGTGATTGTTACAGGTGTCACTCGGCAAATATATGCCAAAATTTTCTGTAGTATACTAGAAGCTGAATTTTTTTTCCAGATTATTCCCTTTCACATTAGTACTTACTCAATTATAGAAGACTTACAGGTTGAGAATTCATGTCTCATTTTGATCATTATTAATCTGGTGTTGAAAAGAGTTCAGATAGTTCACGTTAATACTGGGGCATGGGGTGTTGGCCATATAGTTAGTTCCCAAAGGCAAGATGAGAACCAGCTGAAGCTCTCATGTGAGCAGTAAGTTGGCCATTCTATCCATATCAAAGCTCCATTGTACTAGGGTATTTAAGAAGAGAAACCTTGCTAAACAGCGCTGGGGTATTATGACAAGCTTCCTCATTCTGCAAGGGTGAGCATCTCAGTGCACAAGGGAAGAGAAGGGTCAGAGGCTGTGCACAATGGAAAGGGCAGATTCCTTCTCTGTCACCACTAAATGACCTTAGACAAGTCTTACCCCACTTGGGTGCTGTTTCCTCATCATAAAAATAAGGAGCAAGATATCAGGGGTTCTTAAATTGGAGTTCTAAGAGAATAGATGGTGCAGTGGATAGAGCACCAGCCTTGAAGTCAGGAGGACCCGAGTTAAAATTTGGCCTCAGACACTTAACACTTCTGAGCTGTGTGACCCTGTGTAAGCCACTTAACCCCAATTGCCTCAGCAAAAGGAAAAAAAGAATAGATTACAGGCAATCCATTAATTTTTTTCCAAGTCATTTGATAACTATTTCAGGAGATTTGCTTTTCTTTGTAATTCTTTGTATTTTAAAAGTATTATTCTTAAGAGTCTATAAGTTTCACTGGAATGTCATGGGGGTCCATGACACAAAAGAAAATGAAGAACCTCTGGATTAGGGGGTCTCTGAAATCTTTTTCTGCTCTGGTCTGTTAGCAAAGCAGCACAGATATAGGGACTTAAGTTTCTCAGCCTTCTGCCTTTCTGTGTGTCTATCTAGGGAAGGGATTCCTCTTTTTTCTTTTAAAATTTATTTATTTATTTGTTTTTCCCCCAGTCACATTTAAAACAATTTTTACACTTGCTTTTAAAACTTTTGAGTTTCAGATTCTTTTCCTTATCCCCACCCTTAGTCCCCATTAAGAAACCACATGTGAAATTAATGCATAACATAAGTCATGTTCTAAAAGAAAACATAGATCTCCTACTGTAGAACAAAAATAACCTCAAGAAAAATAGAGAGAAAGAGAGAGATTGAGAGAGAGAGAGAGATTATGCTTCAATCTGTATTTAGACACCACAATCAGTTTCTTCTCTGGGTATGGATCAGACTTTTCATCATAAATTCTTAAGTGCATTCATGGATCATTGTACTGCCAAGATTAGCAAAGTGATTCACAGCTGATCATCCTATATCATTGCCATTACTTTGTATACATTTCACTGTGCTTGAATTCATGGAGGACTTTTCAAATTTTTTCTTAAAGAGCATCCTGCTTATCATTTCCCATAGAACAATAATAACATTCTGTCATAAGCACATAGCACAATTTATTCAGCCATTCCCCAATTAATTAGCATCTCCCCAATTTACAATTTTTTGCCTTAAGAAGTGAGCTGCCATAAATATTTTTGTACATATAGGTTCTTTTTCTTTTTTTAATCTCTTTTGGGATTCATGCTTAGTAGTAGTATTGTTAGGTCAAAGGATATGTATGAATTTATAGCCTTTTGGGCATAGATCATATCTTTTTATTATTTATCAGTTGGGACATGATTCTTATTTTTTTTTTATAAATTTGACTCAGTTTCCTCAATGTTTGAGAAATCAGGCCTTATCAGAGAAACTTTCTTCAAAATTCTTTTTACAATTATTATTGCTAACTGAATTCCCCCCCCCCCACTTATTCCATCCTCTTTCCTTTCATCCTGTCTTCCCTTAAAAATTATTTGTTACTGACTACTCTCTCCCCCAATATGCCCTGTCTTTTATCACTCTCCCTTCTTCCCATATCCCATTCCTTCTCTTCCTTTCCTGCAGAGTAAGATAGATTTCCATACTGGGTATATGTATTACTCTCTTTGAGCCAATGCTGATGAGAGTAAGGTTCATTCATTGCCTCTCTCCTCCCCTTTTCCTCCTCCAGGGTAAAAGCTTTTTCTTGCCTTTTTTTATGGCAGGTAATTTACACCATTCTACTTTCCCCTTTCTCTTTCTCCATTACATTTCTCTCATTCCTTAATTTCATTTTTAAAAAATATTATCCCTTCATAGTCAGCTCACACCTGTGCCCTGTGTCTCTATATATATTTCTTTTAACTGCCATAATAATGAAAACATTCTAATGAGTTACAAGTATCACCCTATCATGTAGGAATGTAAACAGATAAATCTTATTAAGTCCCTTATGATATCACTTTCCTGATTACCTTCTTATGTTTCTCCTGAGTCTTGTATTTGAAAATCAGATTTTCTGTTCAGCTCTTGTTTTTTCATCATGAATGCTTGAAAATCCCCCATGTCATTGAATTTTTACCTTTTTAGGGAAGGAATACTTAACCCTTGTGGTATCATCTTTGGCAGAACATGGAACCCTTCTCAGAATAATGTTTTTACATGATGTCTAAAATAAAATAGGTGGGAGTAGAATGCAAAGAAACCATTTATATTGAAATACTAATATTTAGATAGAAATATTTGTATATCCATCTATATATCTCTGCACTTATACCTGTGTATACAGGTATGTGTAAATATACACACATGCATATGCATGTTATGTAGATATCTACACAAACACATATACATGTTCATATATACATATATGCAATTCACACATATGTATAAATATAAACTAAAATTTTACATTAGAATTTCATGCATTCTTAAATAGAAGTCTAGAGTTTTATTTAAAACATACGTGTTATTATGTGTGCTTATGTGCGTGTGTATGTATAAAAATTCCTGGGGCATCTTTTCTTTCAGGCAGAGTTATTAGTGCTGTTGGTTAATATGTGCAGGTTTCTCTCAAAGCCTCTCAACTTAGCTGCTTCAGTGATCATTGGTGATGATTCTGGGCTTCTCAAGTCTTCAGGGGAAAGCAGAAATGGAACCTCTTATGCAGGGGTCCTCAAACTACAGCCCGCAGGCCAGATGCAGCAGCTGAGGACGTTTATCCCCCTCACACAGGGCTATGAAGTTTCTTTATTTAAAGGCCCACAAAACAAAGTTTTTGTTTTTACTATAGTCCGGTCCTCCAACAGTCTGAGGGACAGTGAACTGGCCCCTTATTTAAAAAGTTTGAGGACCCCTGCGTTATGTCCTGAGACTCTTCTTGCTATCACTTTAAGGCTGAAAAGTTTAAAGTCCTAAAGACCACAGAGGGGAAAGGCAAGAACAGCAGCGGGCTCTGATACATAGCTGTGTGGTGGGAGTGGAGAGAGGATGCATTTCCTTGTTTGATGATGATTAGTAGAACATGAAAGCTGAAAGGGACTTTTCAGTGCTACTATTAGTACTGAAAGTTCATTTCACTAAACATTTTATAGTTGTTTTTTTAGGGGAATATGCTTTTTTTAATAGCACCTACTATCTGTGAGGCACCATGCTAGAACTTTACAAATCCTGACTCAGGAATAACTCTGTGAAGTACATACTGTTATTCTCCCTCTTTTACATTGAGGGAACTGAGGCAAAAGGCATAAGTGACTTACCCAGGATTGCTCACCTAGTGAGTGTCTGAGGTCGGATTCGAACTCAGGACTTCCTGACTTCAAGCCTAGCACTCCTATCTACTGTGCCTTTAGCTGCTTCTCTCTATTAAAAAATGGCTTTCCAGAGAGTATAATAAGCTCCGTGAAGGCAGGTACTGCTGTTTTTTTTTTTTTTTTTTTGGTCTCAAGAGTCTTGCATGATGTCTGACACACAGTAGGTGCCTCAGTAAATACTTTCTTGTTTCCTCCTTTGATTATATCTGCCATGGAACAGGCCGGGCGAGTGCTGTGATGTATTCCCATTTTGCAGATGAGAAAACGAGGCCTAAGGGGTGAAGGGACTTTCCCAAGATAATAGTGGTACTAGGCCTCCCCTTCACCATCTGCAAAATAAGGGAGCTGCAGTAGGCTGGTCTCGGTGGTTGCCTCCAGTCTGAGGACCTGTGATCCTCTGGAGGCATGGCCTGCACTTAAAGTCAGGAAGGCCTGTGTTTAGATCCCCTCTTCACATACTTTGTTGCTTGTGATCTTGGGCAAATCATGATCTCTCTGCACTTTAATATCCTCACCTTTTAAGGAGGAAAATAGCACCTACCTCATAGGGTAGTTGTAAGGAACAAGTAAATAATAAGACATGATGATCTTAAAATGACATGTAGATGGGAGCTTTTTTAGTTCCACAGAATTCTGACACCCTCTTCCCCATTCCCTCCCTTCCCATCCCCAGCTGGGAGGACTCGGGTGTGCTGGTGCTCCCTCCCTTCCCATCCCCAGCTGGGAGGACTCGGGTGTGCTGGTGCTCCCTCCCTTCCCATCCCCAGCTGGGAGGACTCGGGTGTGCTGGTGCTCCCTCCCTTCCCATCCCCAGCTCTGCAGACTGAGGTGTCCTGGTATGTTTGTCTCTTTGCACAGAGGAGAACGAGTTCATCCTGTATGCCATGAGGAAATCTATCTACCGCTATGACCTGTCTTCCGGGGCCATCGAGCAGTTGCCTGTCACAGGGCTGCGGGCAGCTGTGGCTTTGGACTTTGACTATGAGCACAACTGCTTGTACTGGTCTGACTTGGCCTTGGACATCATCCAGGTGAGCTGATTGGTAGTGACTGGAGAGCTTAAGCTACCACAGATTGCCTTTTAACTTCCACATCTGATGAGACTTATTGTAACATGCTGAGAAGTGGTCAGAGTTTCCACGATTTGGAAGGAGAACACTCCATGGGGTCATCGCAGTCTGATAGAGCATGATTCCCAGTGTTAATACATAAAGGTGAAAATCTGTCTTGTGGCTTTATCTGTGGAGAAGTTCCTCATGTACCTTCCTCAGTCCTGGGGAGGGGGGAGGGCCATACTTCATTACTGTGGGAACATAAAGTGCGGAATACACATGTTTACTCTCTATTTGTCCTTGCCTTTCGTACTCTAGTCTAGAATACCAACTGTTGGGGCACAGCCCAAAACACAGCAAAGAAACACACAAAAGCCTCAGAACTATCTAAAGAAATGTTGATATTCCAAAGCTCGTATACATTTAAGTAATGATAGCTTCTCACCCAGAACCTACTTATTCTTACTTGAGAGAACTACATAGTTCTAGTAAGTTTAGTTATCTGGTTATCCAGAATAAAGTATATTGGCAGCAACATTTCAGGAAACTACAACTAGGAAGAAGTGTATAAAGAAGAGCAAGAAGTGGTGAAGTTATAATAAGGAAGGCAACAGAAAAGTAAACAAACAAATAAATAAAGAGCAAACCCAAGAACTTTTTATAGCATAGATTTGAGTAACAAGTCAGCCATCTTGCTTGCTTCAAAAGAACCTGA
This sequence comes from Sarcophilus harrisii, assembly GCF_902635505.1. Lineage (NCBI taxonomy): Eukaryota > Metazoa > Chordata > Mammalia > Dasyuromorphia > Dasyuridae > Sarcophilus > Sarcophilus harrisii. The sequence goes on from NC_045428.1 coordinate 362,063,479, forward strand.
GGGCAAGTACTGTATAAATGATGCTGAAGGTGGTGACTTGGAGTCTCCAGTCTTTCAGACACCTGTGACTTCATCAGTGTGGAACCTTCTCCTCCCCAAAATAGATTATAACCTCTCTAAAACTTATTAGTTGGTGGTTTGTGCTTGAGTAATCAGAAAGAAGCTCATTTCTTTCTTTTATTTTACTTGTTGTAAGAAGGCAGGGAAGTATGTGTTGTATTTTTTTTTTTTTTTAGATTTCCATCAAAATTTAAGGCAATTTTGGGGCTAAAATGTCACTCAAAGGGATTAAATTTCAGCTAACCAAGTAATTTTTATATGTGATTACTATTCTTCTTGAAATATAAACATGTGACAATTTGTTTTTTCCCCCTCTTTAGCGTCTTTGTCTGAATGGGAGCTCTGGGCAAGAAGTGATCATCAACTCAGGCCTAGAAACAGTGGAAGCTTTGGCTTTTGAACCTCTTAGCCAGCTGCTTTACTGGGTGGATGCTGGGCTGAAAAAAATCGAGGTATGTTTGTCCCTGCTTTTATTTGGCATTAGAAAGAGTCTACTTTGAATTATGCATGATTCAGAGCATAGTGATAGCATGGTGTTCAACAAACACCATCATGAAAAGAGCATATGTTGCTGGTCTTTGGGGGGAGATAATAGTGTGTGTGTGAAAGGCTTCACAAATATTATCTCATTTCATTCTCACAATAACCTCTCAGGTTGGTGACACTTATTCCCATTTTACAGATGTGAAAATGAAGACAAACAGGGGCTGGCTTGCCCAGGGTCACACAGCTAGTAATGTCTGAGACAAAATTTAAACTTTGATCTTTCTCCATAATTTTGCTTCTTTCATATTTTTCTAGTCTCCTTATGTCTTGTCCCTTGTTAAACCTGTACTCTTCAGTCTAGTGCAGCAGCGTCCTTGCTGTTCATTAAATATGACAGTCCATCTCCTGATTCTGTGTTTTCTCCCCTGGGTGGGTCTCTCTCTATCCTCATTTCTGCCCCTGGCTTTCATCAAGCCTCAGCTAAAGTACTGCTTTCTTCAAGAAGCCTGGTACAAGATGGCACCCTGACCTTCCAAATTAGGCAGTTAGGAGGAGGGGGAGGTTTTGGGGGAAAGATAATGAATTTACTAATGGATATGCTGAGCTTAAGATGTCTATAAGATAATTTTCAAGTCAGCCAAGCGACTCAGTGATAGAGTTCTAGACCTGGAATCAGCAAGACCTGAGTTCAAGTTCCTTCTTAGATGCTTCCTAACTGTGTAATCCTGGGCAGGTCATTTAATGGCTGCCATTTGCTTCAGTTCCTTCCTCCCTCCCTCCCTCCTTTTCTCCTTCCCTCTCTCCCTCCCTCCCTCCCTTTCTCCCTTCCTCCCTCCTTTCCTTCCTCCCTTTCTCCCTTCCTCTCTCCCTTCCTCCCTTCCTCCCTCCTCTCTCCCTCCCTTCCTCCCTTCCTCCCTTCCTCTCTCCCTCCCTCCCTCCCTTTCTCCCTTTCTCTCTCCCTCCCTCCCTCCCTTTCTCCCTTTCTCCCTTTCTCCCTTCTTCCCTCCCTCCTTTCCTCCCTTCCTCCCTCCCTCCCTCTTCCCAGGGTAGTTATGAGGATCAAATGAAATAATTTTTATGAAGTGGCATATGGTAGGTACTTACCAATGCCCAATCCCTTCCTCTCTCCCTTCTCCTTAGGTCATGATGTTTAATAGGTGGTTAGAAATTTCAGATTGGAAATCAGGAATGAGGTTAGGACTATTCAAATAAATCTAAGAATTATCTTCATATTAATGCTAGTTGAATCCATGGGAGCTGATGAAATCACCAAATGAAATAGTGTATTGGGAAAAAAGAAGAGAATCTGAGACACAACCTTGTAGGATACTCATGGTTCATGGGTGTGACATCATTGATGATCCAGCAAAGGGCATCAAAAGGGGTCAGTCAGACCAGACCAAAAAAAGGAGAACCCAGAGAGAATGTTGTTAGGAAAACCTAGAAAGAAGAGGGTGATTGGCAATATTTGAGGCAACAAAGAGGTCAAAAAAGATGAAGATTGGGGAAATAGCCCAGGAAAAGTGCTCCCAGAAACTCCCTAAAAGTATGATTTGCAGGACAAAGAATGATAAATAGAATTTCCATATCTAGGAATTTAGTTCTCTGTACCAGTGGAATCAGAGATCCAGTACCAGAAAAACCAAAAATATAGAAGGCAGGAACTATATTATAATGTACCTTTGTGTCCTCTTAGCACCTAACCCAATGTTTAACATTTAGGAGGAGCTTAATGTCTGTTGAATGGAGTTGAAGTGAAAAGATCTAATGATAATCTGAACTCATGTTCATACCTTTAACCATACATTAGTTAATTTGTCTTTATGCAGTAGCAGCCTAAGACAGTACCAGGTGCCCTAGAGAAGATAAATGAGAAAAAAAAAACTTGTGGAAAATGCACAAAGCAGACAGTTTTAATGAATATAATTAAAAAGTAATCATGCAATGAAACTTCATGTATCAAGAATTCCTCTATCTAATCCTACCACCAATTCAGAACATTAAGAACCAAGAACCAAGCACAAAAGGCTAGCTAAAATTGAATTCACAAAATAAAACTGTAAAATCCAGAAACTTAGCACAAAGGAGAGCCCCTCAGGCCACAACTCATTTATTTTTATTTAATATTAAATTATAATACATCTGTGTTATCTGGCTTCCTAGCCCAAAGCAGATCAATGAGGAGGGCTGTGAAGGAAAGGACATTGACAAAACTGAGAAAGAATAGTAGAAAAACATAAGACTAAGATTCAGAATAGATACAGATAAAAAAGTGCATTCTTAAATTTGTTGTTGATGCTAGAAGTCTTACACAGTCTTAATTGGTTCAATTCAGTTCAGCAAACAAGAATACTGATAAAATCAACTGATGTGGGGGCCAAGCTTCTGTTAAAAAGATCTCACGTAGAGGAGCGGTATTGCTGTGGGACTGGAGAAGAGTCACTATTTTACTGATTTAAAAAAAATTTAATTGGGACCTCTAGCTAGTTAAGTGGATAGAGCCCTGGACTTGAAGTCAGGAGGACCATAAGTTAGTGAGCTTAAATTTTGTTCCTAGAGAAGATCTAGAATATATTATTATTGGGATAGGTTATGAGTGGTGGTGATCACAACAACCAGCCTGGCTTCATCAGGAGTGAATTGTGCCAGACAAATCTCATCTCCTTTTTTGACAGTGTTGTTAGATTGATAGATCAGGAATGGTTTACCCAGATTTCAGATAGGTGTTTGAAAATGACCCATGATGTACTTGGGAACAAGATGGAGAGAAAGGAGATAGATGATATTATAGTTAGGTAGTTTATCTAATTTAATTAAAATGACAAAATCCAAAACATCTTTGATGACAATTTGCAGTAATTTTCCTAACAGAATATCCCAGTATATTCTGTTAGAAATAGGTCCCATTATAGGACCTATTCTTTTTCACATTTTTAACAATGATTTGAATAAAGCATAGCTGTCCTGGTCCTATCTCCAAAATGGAGGACACCGAGAGAAATGTGACAGTGGGAATGAGCATGGTGAAGGGATATTCTGGTGTACATATGACATTTGCAAATGACACAAAGGTTGGAAGGAGATGTAACACCCAAGATTCAATTTAACATAGATAAGCATAAAGTCATACATTTGAGTTTTAGTAAAAGCTTTATTATTATATGGAGAAAGTGAGGCTAGAGAAAAATTCTTGTAGAAAAAGATATTGCTGTCTTAGGCAACTGGAAGTTCAAGTCTAGTCAAGGCATTTAGTAAGCACTTATGGGCCAGGCAAAGTCCTGACAGTGGCAAAAACAAACAAGAAGAAACTTCTCAAGTGATTTGCATTCATGGGAAAAAGACCACAAATAGGAAGGGAGAGTGGATGTCCTATGACTCATCAAAAATTATTGTAATTTTGGACTGTAGTGTCAGAGCAAGGGGGTGATAGTCTCACTGATGATATATAGTCTTGTTAGACTGCATTTGAGATCTTCATGGTGATGGAATTAGATATGGATATGCTGAAGCAATAAATACATTTAGCCTGCAAGAAAGAGAAGTCTAGGTCAGGTGATCAAAACGACTTATCTTTCTAAGTACAGTTCTTGTAAATCTATCCCATAGGAGAGAATTTAAGCTTGTTCTGCTGGGCCCCAGAGAACAAAACTGGGAATGATCTCTGAAGACTGTCTAAGAGCAGATTTTAGTATAAGAAAAAAATTGTAATTCATTTTAAGCTATCCATAAGGGGTCTGGCTTGCTTCTGTGGGGGAACTCTCCAGGGGGACTTTAAGAAGAGTCTTAGATAACCACTTCTTATGGTTTTGTAGAGAGGATTCTTATTCCGGTATATAGGGATTCAGTGACCTCTTTCATCCCCTTTTTTTCTGGGATTCTGTGTGTGTCTCCAAGGTGCTGGGTACTGGAACTGCCGAGATTGATATGACCCAAAACAGAACAGTAACTGATACACACACACACAACAATTCAATAAAGTAGGTGCTATTATTATCCCCATTTTACAAATGAGAAAACTGAAGCTTGCCCAGGTTTAAGCAGCTGGTAAGTGTCTGAGGCAGAATTCAACTCAAGTTTTTCTAACCCCAGGCCTAGCATTCTATCTGTTGCACTATCTAGGGAGTTTCATCTATGTAATGATGCTTTCTCAAGAACCTTGACTTTCCAGTTTCTCAGGCTACTCGGTTGCCATGACCTTCATTTCTTCTCATCCTATGATCTTGCCATCACCAACAAGTGTTGATTTCTGTGTTTGTAAAACTGTGAAATTCCTTTATTTGATCATCATCATTTAGCACTGTCTTTTCCTCTGCCTTACAATTCTTATCCACGTCCTTCATGCTCATTCTGATCTTTATTCTGTCCACCCCTGAATTCTTTACCAATCTATCACCTCTTGCCCTCTCTTCCTATCTTAGTCTCCATTCTTTGGTCTCAATTACCACATTTTCACTTTGTTTCTAAGAAATGTTATTATTTTTAATAAGAGGAGAAATTACTGCAAAAATCTTAGTCCTTTGTGAAATGCATCCATCCAAAGATTACCTGTCTTTCACTTAGGTGGCCAATTCGGACGGAGACTTTCGACTTACTATTGTCAATTCCTCTTTGCTTGATCGGCCAAGGGCTTTGGCCCTTATTCCCAAAGAAGGGTAAGTGTTCAGTTCTGATGGTAAAAGATATTGCATGGTCCCTTTGAGTGATCTTCAGAAGATGCATCCATTTTGAAAAATTTCCAAAATAAGCTTAATATTTTGCCCATCTGTTAGCTTTGTGGCTAGAGATGATTTGCAAACTGGAATCGTTTGGAATAATAGAAAATGACATAATTCAAAGGGTTATAGATTTAGGACAAGAAGAGACCTTAGAGGTCTAGTCCCTTCATTTTACAGATGAGGAAATAAAACCAATTAAACAGGAGCGGCTGTGTGCTCAGTCACCCAGTTCAGAAATGTCTCAGGCAGGATTTACTCCTAGGCCTTTCATCCAGCATACAGCAATATATGTAACATACTACAGAAAAATTTAAATATTAGTAAAATTTTTCCCCACCTACTACATCCAAGCTTTTTGCCATTTCTTCTAGCTGAAATGTATTCAGAGAATAAAGTCATTTAACCTAAAGAAAAGATAATTAGGGGGCTGATTTTGAGGCACAGCTCATGCACACACACACACACACACACACACACACACACACCACACTTCATTTGAAAGCCAAGAAAATTATTTTGGATTAGTCTCTCCATCATACCACTCCTATAGCATTGTAGATATTTTTACTTTCAAATACCAAGCAGGAGGTAACAGTAGCTAACATTTATATAGCTCTTTAAGTGTGCTTAGTGCTTTATATATATTATCTCATTTGAGCTTCACAACAACCTAGTCAGATGGGTGTTATTATCCCCATTCTACAAATGAGGAAATTCAGCCCAAGAGATATTATTTTGTGTTTTGCCTGCAATTTATACAGCAAAGTAAATATCTGAAGAATGATTTGAACTCAGACATTCCTGGTTCCTAGGTCCAATACTTTTGCTGTCTAAACCTGGCAGATTTGTTCTTCAGAAACTTGTTATCTCTTGCATCAGGTTTTTGAGAGCCCATTTTCTTGGTTCTAACAAAGATGTTCCCTTTCATGGATTTGAAACCAGGTTGATGTTTTGGACTGACTGGGGTGACCTGAAGCCAGGAATTTATCGGGCCAACATGGATGGATCCTCTGTTTATCGCATTGTTTCTGAGGATGTAAAGTGGCCCAATGGCATCTCAGTGGATGATGATTGGATCTATTGGACAGATGCATATCTGGACTGCATTGAACGCATCAACTTCAATGGCCAGCAGCGCTCCATCATCCTGGACAGCCTCCCTCACCCCTATGCAATTGCTGTGTTTAAGGTGCTTACATGGAGTCTCCCACTGTTGGGCAGACAAGTACTTTACATAGGTTAAGGGGGCTGGGGGTCTTTGTATCTTAGTTGGAGTTGTGAATCTGCCGTTCAGGTCAATGTAAGTCAGTGATCTCTAATTGCTATACTTTGAAGCATGTTTGAATTTGGGGCAGCTGATTCAGGTCCTTTCCAGGATTTGACCCCTCTCTTGAGTAGATTGGTTATGCAGACAGGGATGAGGAAACTACTTCCCTCCTCTAAGCCCTTACCCCACTGAGCAGTTTTTCTGCAGTCTTCTCATTCCATGTTCTATCTCCTTAAGAATATAGCCTGGTCTACCTGGCAGTTTGACACACGTTACTGGCAGGTCTCTAGAGGACAAAGTTGTTTTCCTTAAAACAAGACCTGTTTTATAGTACCTTACGATTTAAAAAATACTTTTCTCACCAAAAAACAAAATGAGAAAACCATGAGGTCACTAGTGCAAATATTATGATTTTATTATCATTCACATTTCACAGATGAGGAAATGAAAACTGAAAACTGCCTCTGATTCCACAGCTAGTCTGGATTAGGGGAAGGACTAGGGTCTCTCCTGACTTTAAGCTCACTGTTCTTCCCATTGTCCCATGCTGCCTCTCCCTTGCAGCATTTGGTGGGTGGAAGTCCGGGGACAAAAAAGGAGACAGGTTGCCACTGATATGTTGTCCACACATGTGAAGTTGCATCTGGAGGCTTAGTTGCTTCTGTCTTAACTGCACCAAGGGCTTGGGGTAGTGTGACAGCCAATAGTCTCTCCAGGGGCAGATAAGTTTTCTTCTGCAGGTCATCAGACATCCACAATAAACTGGGGAGGGCGTTTGGCTCTGTCTGCCTGGGAGGAAGGAAGAGGGAAAAAGAAAGGAGAAGTGAGCCCAGTCAGCACCCTGGCTAAAGAAGCACGCTTTCCTTTTTAGAATGAAATCTACTGGGATGATTGGTCACAATTGAGCATTTTCCGAGCTTCCAAGTACAGTGGGTCCCAGATGGAAATTTTGGTTAGCCAGCTCACAGGCCTGATGGACATGAAGATTTTCTATAGAGGAAAAACCAAAGGTAAGGCAGAGGTTTTTTTCATCACCTGTTCAGAAGCTTCCTCAGAGGGTGGGCAATTTTTTCACCTGAGCAGTAAATGCCACTGTGAATTTTCAGTTGTCACAACAACATACACATTATTTAATTCCTCCCTAATGACATCTTAATTTCTTTTTTAATGATGTACAAACAGCTGAAGACAGCATGATCTTGCCTCTTTGACTGGCTGATGTTGGGTGGATAATTACATCCTCCTACCCTTTACTGATTGGTGGGGGAATGCCTAGGCCTGCAGCTGGCCAGCTCTCAGCATGTGGCTTCTCCCAGTGGGGAGTGACATAGGGTGGGCTGGGCACAACTTGCTGTCAGGCTTATTCGGTGCTGCATTTTGGCCCTGTGCATTCCTTTTTAGGGAGAGGTAGGAACCACATACAGTAGATTCCTCAGGCCTTTTTGTGGGGATCAGCTCCTTTTCATTCCTATAAAATCTTAGGGTCTCTGGGATGGTAATGAATTCTAGGGAGTACCAGTGGTGATGCCCGTGATCGTGACAGCTTGAGCCAGTGTGACACTGCAGAATGACTGCTAGATTTGAATTTGGCTTCTAATACTTCAGTCATAAGATTTAAAGCTGGGATGATCATAGAGGTCATAGGACTCTGGAGTTAGAGCTTGAAGGAGCTTCATTTTATAGATGAGAAAACTGAGAGGTAACATGCTTAAAGTTACTCAGGAAGTTAGTGACCATACTAGGATCCACACTTGGACCCTTTGACTCCAAATGCCACTTCTGTTTTTACAGATCTCAAAGTGTTTTTTTAAACTGAAAAAAATGTTACTATCTTTTGTTTTTATATCACCTTTACTCCCCATATGTTAGTCTTCCCTCCTCCACCCATTGCATCATTTCTTATCACAAAGAATTTTTTAAAAAAAGAGAAAAGTGCAGCAAAATTAATTATCATCATTATATCTGATAGTACATGATAGTGTTCCATACCCCCCCACCTCTGCAAAGAAGGGTGAGAAGTACATTCCCACATGTCCTCTTTGTTCTCAGATTAGTTGTTATAATCACACAATATTCAATTTTCATTTTTTCTTGTTGTTTCTATTTACATTGTTGTAGTTGTTACAGATATTTTTCTTTTGTGCTTACTGCACTTTGTATCAATTTAGACGTCTCTCTGTGAATCTGTATTCTTTATGAACATCATTTCTTTTAGGATGATAACATTCCATCATATACCACAATTTGTTTTGCTACATATTACGTTTTCATTCTTATTATTTATTTGACTTTCCTTCATGAGCTCTTTTTTTCCGGCTAAAATAGATTTCTAGGTATATCCTGATCTCATTTGTGATTTCAGCATTTTTTTTTTTTTACTGTGAAAGAGTAGTCAGATTCAGGAATGGCCTGAATTATATCTCAGTGGTCTTCTCATTATGGATTATTATCTTTGCTGATGGACTGGGTCTCTTCTACTGGAAGTTCCAATTATATATGTTTCACAGCATAGAAAACTTGTGAGGAGGAACAACAAGGACATTTGGTGCCATGATTGCCTTAGGGTGTGGTTCAGTGCATTGAGAAAAAAAAAATTACGAAAAAGTGAGCATGGAAGAGACTGTAGTAATTCCTTTCCTGAGCCTGTGGTGCTTATATGGGTCTGATTCTTCCTTTCAAGTGGCCAAATTCATCCATAGGCAGCTGAGTTTTTGCAAGCTTTCCACTGTAGACACCGCTGTTTTATCTCCTTAATTGTTCCCACTAGATGCTAGCTTTAGAAGATGGCAGCTCAGTTGCTAGCTATGTAGTTCTGGTCCTTGTGCTTCCCCTGGCTTTTGTGCAGACAATCTTTCTGCATTTATCTAAATATAAATAAATTCTCTGCCCCTCAGAATCTTTCTTGTACTTTGTACTTTTAATCAGACTTAGTTTTTAAATATATCTTATTCTTTCTCTTAAATTGAAATTTCTTTTCAATGGGAATAATTTTGCGGTTTTGTATTTCCCAAAAATACAGTGTCTTTCACATGTAGCTAAGTAAATGTTTGAATTGTTCAAGAGAATTAGATTGACTTCAGTAACCTTGAAGACTTCTAATTAGTTCATCAGATTATCCATACCATATGTGGCATCAGAGTAGATGGGACAGATAGCCCATACCTTTATTTCCACCTGGAATCCTGTCCAATTGCCTCACTTCCTATTGAAATCATACCCTTACTCAGTTCAGATTTCATTTTCTCCGGGAAGCCTTCTTTAGCCTAGGTAGTCCAAAATGATCTCCCTTTCTTCTAAATCTGTGACAAAATTCTATCACTTATTTGACTGTATTCTTTACCCTCTTTTTCCTTTAGCTATCTTAATGTGTCTTAACTTCCTACATAGATTGTCAGCTCATTAAGGCCAAGGAACAGATTGTGTACCTCTCTGTAATCACTCTAGGTCCTAGTACAGAAGCTTTCTAGATTTTTTGATTGATTGATTTTTTTTTTGTATTTAGAAAAATGAGGAATATATAATAGGTACCCCATAAATAAAGGATTAAGTGAGTTTTAAAATTAAAGTTACATGATGATTCCAAGGAAGCCATTCATAAAAAATATTTATGTTGGATGAAAACAAAAGTATTTGAAAGCCTAAAATTTTAGAAGGGCAACCCCTATTACCACAATCATTTGTGACCTCCCTGAGACTTATCAAAGATTTAATGTGTGTTAAAGCCTGGGGAGCTACAGAAATATAATATTTTGGGCAAGTCATCATATCTCTAGGTTTTAGTTACCTCATCTAATCCATCATGGAGTGAGATAAGATAGTATAAGACTTTAGGATCCTCTTCCAGGCTTGGGAATCTGCAAACATGCTCTATAATTTCACCAAAGATTGGTCCTATTTTAGAGCAGGGATTAAGACTTTTTTTTTTAAATTACTAGAACCATATCATTTTGACATAATGGAAATGGGGTGAAGTGAAAAGTTTGTTTTCATGGTATATAGTTTTTAGAAATTGAGCAAAAATGTTCCATAATAGGAATGAAGAAGAAGCAATGAAGGACTGGGTTCATACATTGTTCACATAAACCTAAAATATTTTTTAAAAATAAGAAAGAAAAAGTGCAATGCTTTGACAATAGCTTTTAACACCCTACTTCATTTACAAAATACCTTATGCAACCCACTGAATTCCTTGGACTGACATTTGGATAATCTTATTCTTAAAAATGCTGCCTAAACTTAACTGAGTGTTACATATCCTGGGATGCTCCTCAGAAGCAGACTGACTAATGAACAAATAGAAAATAGTCTAGTCTTAAAAATCATGTGACTAGCTATTGTTTACTCATGTTATCTAAAAGGACAATTTTCTTATGCTAAAAATATAGCATCATTGATCCTCCGAGTTGTTGGTTACTGATCTTCTACACAAGTTACAACCCCAAGTTGATGAATTCTTTAAAGAAAAAATTTAAATATTTTATTCTTATATCATCTTTATTTTCTACTACATTCCCACATATAGAACAATCCCTTAAGACAAAGAAGAAAAAGGAAAAAGGAACTAAAAATAATTCAACAAAAATAATCTGTAGAACAATCAAGTCCCAACTGTCCAGATAGTGCCCCACATCTTTAGGCTTCTGCTTCTGTAGAGAGGATAGAAAGATACATTCTTTTAACTGTACTTTGGTGCTAAGCTTGACGATCATAATTATTTGTTTTAAGTTTTTATTTTGCTTCTGTTATTTAAAGTTACCTTAGTGTATACTTGTATGTAATTTTTCTTGTTCTGATTACCTGGTTTGGGTCAGTTTGTACACATAAGTTTTCTCATGTTTTTCTGTTCATCGTAATCATTTCTTATGCTATAATAATATTCCATTATATTAATGCTACCACAATTTGTTTAGCCATTCTCCAATTGATGGAATTCTATTTTGTTTCTAGTATTTGGCTACTCTTTAAAAGATGCTGCCAAATATATTTTTGTGTATTATTTATTTCGTGTAAAGCCTTTTGTTTTATCTTTGTCTTCTTTGAAGTATATGCCTATGTGTGAGATCTCTGGGTCAGAGAGTATGGACATTTTCTCATCATTCTTAATATATTACAAATTACTTTCCAGAATGGTTGGTCTAATTCACTCATTAGTATATCCTCTCTTTTTCCACAGTCTTTTCAACATTAACTGTTCTCATCTTTTGTTGTCTTTGTCAGTTTGCTGGATGTAAGGTGAATTTTCCGAGTTGTTTTGATTTATATATCTCTCATTATTAGTAATTTGGAATAGTCTTTCACATTTTTTTTAATAGTTTGTAATTCTTTTGAGAAGTACTTTTTTATAAGAGGTACTGTAGTATGGTAGAGATAGAAAACTGACATCAGAATCAGGAATACCTGAATTTGGGTCCTGTGTCTGACACAAAATCACATGACCTCTTAGGGGATTTAGACAGCCTTTTAAAACTAAGTTGAAGAGAAGGTGATGACTTGATTTGGTAGAAGGAATTTCCTTATTTAGGAGTTACTAATACCAGTGAAATCACTAAGTTAATCCCTACTCTTACTTCTATCCATTGAACACTTATTTATTTGGGTAATGACTCTTTCTTAGGTTTTATATAAGTTTTCATATATCTTTGATCTCTTATCAGATATTTGGTGCAAAAGATTTTTATTTTCCAATTACCCTAGTTGTGTTGATTTTAATCATGTAATCATTTACATTAATCATGTAAAACATTACATTTAAAGAAGTTTATTTTATCTTTTGTGATCATCCTATCCTTTGGTTAAGTATTCTTCCCCTAGACATATGTGCAAAAAGTGATTGTTTTGGTTCCCTTCTAATTTTTTTTTAATGGTGTGACTTTTACTTACTAATCATACTTATATTTTGAACTTATTGTGATATGTGATGTAAGTAGATCTAAGCCTATTTTCTTCCAAATTTTATTTCAAGTTTTCATAGCAATTCTTGTCAAATAGGGACTTCTTCTGGAAGCAGTTTACATTCTTGAATTAATTGAATTCAGTAAGTTCACTTGTTTTTGATTTTTCTAATACTACTAATCTACTTTTTAAAATTTGTTAACTACACTGAGTAGTTTTGATGATTCTGCTTTATCATGTAATTGAAGATCTGGGAGTGCTATTCTGTCATCCTTCCTGTATTTGATTATCAGTTTCCTTGAGAGTCTAAACCTTTTGTTCTTCCAAATGAAATTTGTTGTTAAATTTTGTTTCCATGCCTTTGTAATTTGACTGACAATATATCAAATCTGTAAATTAATTTAGTTGGCATTGTAATTTTGTTATATTGAGCATTAGTCATAAGCATTGAATATTGTTCCAGTTATTTAAGCCATTCTTTATTTCTTTCAATGATGTTTTGTAATGTAATTTATATATGTTGAGTGAGCTCTATATATTTTATGCATTTTCTAGTTATTTTGATTGAGATTTTCTTTTGTATTATTTCCTTCTGGATTTTACTGTTGTTATATAGAAATGCAGGTGATTTTTATGTGCTTGTTGTATGACTTCCTATTTTAGAAAAGATCCTGTTTAAGTGATTTCTTTGTTGATCTTAGTTTTCTGTGTAAGCCCTCAGTTCCCAAGCCATCAGGAGTAATTTTATTATACCTTTAATTTTTACCAGCTTATTGCTGTCACTCACATTTCTAGAAGTGCACCAGATGAGTCTCTCTACACCTATTGAGAAGACTTCTGTTTCCCCCTACCCAGACCATCAGCTTTTGGGTTTAGTTGTTTCACTGCCACGAAAAAGTCGTCCTCCGCCTGCCTCGCAAGGCCCAGAGAAGTTAAAGTGACAGGTCTAAGGTCACGCTGTCTCTAACGCTGCGACCTTGGGCAGGTCACTTAACCTCTTTGGCCTGAGTGTCCACAGCTGAAAAACGGGGACCGGAATACGTGCACCACCTGCTTCCCAAAACTGCTGGGAGGGGGTGTTGTGTGCGAACATAAGCCATTAAGCCAGGGATTGAAGAAAGAGGGCTGCCGCTTCTCCGGGCGCCCACCTGGGAACTCCGACACTCAGAAGACCCAGCATGCTGGACGCTCTGGGAAGGCCGGATGCTCCTGGAGGGCTGGACACCTCCGGAGAGCTGGATGCCCTTCACGCCTCGTTAGGCTCTTTTCTATGAAAAGTCTCTTTCTCACTTGCCTTTCCTAGCCCCGCTGAGTGTTGGAGCTGGAAGGAACCTTAGAGTTCAGCTGATCTGGACTTTTCTTTTTATGAATTAGGAAAAGGAGGCCTTGAGAGCTGGATTGGCCCGACCAAGGCCATGAAGCTTGGGAGCGCCGGGGTTTAGGCCCAAGCCTTCCATGAGGTCTTATATCCTCACCAGCTGTCAGCCTGAGGAAGTCACGGACTGCTGCCTGCCTTAGTTGGTTCATCTGTAAATAGGGATGATGATAGTATGTGTCCCAGAGGATGCTGTCAGAAGCAAATGAGAGAATATATGTGTAAAGCACTTTACAAACCAAAGTGATATAAAAATACTATTATATCACAACTCCCCAGTGCAGTGCCCTTTGCACTATGCTGCACCCTCCCTTACCTTGACCTTTGTCCTGAACATATTATTGATTCAAGAGGGAAATACGAGTATTCTAGATGTTCTAGAGAGCATATCACTATTAAAAATTTCCCACATTTCTCAAGATTAAATATCATTTTAGGTCTGTTGGATTCACTTTGATTGAAAGATTAAAATATATAGTTCTTGGTTTGAAAGAGCATCTGCCCTTTGATTTGTGTTCCAAAGATGGGCTTGGGTAAAGGAAAACTTGAAAGGATTAGGGCAACAGAGCCATACAATGGCATAGCATGTTATACTTTTCCAATGTACATATGCTCAGTTACTTATAAGCACATTACCTTGTGGCAAGCAGACCTGAAAGGAACCTTCAAAGACTGCTTTGTTCAGAATGCTCTTGATTGATCATATTTAATCTTGTAACTGAAAGACCATTGAAGACCATAGAGAGCCATACAAAGTTTCATGGCATCATAATGGCGGCAGAGACCAGCATTAAGAGCTAGTGCTCATAGTCCAGGGCTGTACCCTCCCAGGGGCTCAGTGAATGTTACCTCAGTGATCTCTTTGAGGTATGGCAGATACCTCATTTCTGATTAATTCCTGATAACAAGAATGGCAACAATAATAAAATAATTGTAAACATTTACATACGATTTTAAAGTTTGCAAGGTATTTTACATGTTTATTCATTTGATCCTCCCAACAATCTTGTGAGGTGGATGCTATTATTATCTCCTTTTTACAGATGAGGAAACTGAGGCTGAGTGGGTCACACAGCTAAAACGAGTTTGGAACAGGTTTTGACTTAGGTCTTCTCAATTCCAAGTCCCACACCTGTCTACTCTACCACCCAGCTGCCTCTATAGTCATCTACAGTGAGCTTATGAAAAGCTAGTAAAAGAAGCTAGTATTTGCTTCATCTTCAAATTACCCAATTATTAATTTCTCCCTCCCTCTGCCTTTTAAATCCCTGGCATCCTTTAAAACTCAGCTGAAATGCCACTATCTGCAGAAGGGTTTTTATTAACTACCAAATGCTGGGACTTTTCCTTCTAAAGTTACCTTTCATCTGTTCTATCTTGTATATATGTATATGTTGTCTTCTGTGTTAAAATGTAAGCTTTTGGCAGAGTGATACATACAGAGTAAAAGTAAAAGGCTGGAGCTGAATCTGTTATGCTTCAGATGAAGTAAAAAAAAAAAGCAGGGAGAGCCATCTTTATCTCAGATCAAGCAAAAGCAAAAATTGATATAATTAAAAGAGATAAGGAAGGAAACTATATCTTGCTAAAGGGTAGCATAGATAATGAAGCAATATCAACACTAAATATATATGCAGCAAGTGGTGTAGCATCTAACTTCCTAAAGGAGAAGTTACGATAGTTGCAAGAAGAAATAGACAGGAAAACTATAATAATGGCAGATCTCAACCTTGCTCTCTCAGAACTAGATAAATCAAACCACAAAATAAATAAGAAAGAAATTAAAGAGGCAAACAGAATACTAGAAAAGTTAAGTATGATAGATCTTTGGAGAAAATTGAATGGAGACAGAAAGGAGTATACTTTATTTTTGGCAGTTTATGGAACCTATACAAAAATTGACCATATATTAGGACATAAAGACCTCAAAATCAAAAACAGAAAGGCAGAAATAGTAAATGCATTTTTCCAGATCATGATGCAATAAAAATTACTCTCAATAAAAGGCCAGGGGAAAATAGACCAAAAAGTAATCGGAAACTAAATAATCTCACCCTAAAAAATGAATGGGTGAAACAGCAAATCATAGACACAGTAATTTCATTCAAGAAAATGACAATAATGAGACAACAAACCAAAATTTGTGGGATGCAGCCAAAGTGGTAATAAGGGGAAATTTTATATTTATATATAAGGTGAAAGGTAACTTTAGAAGGAAAGATCCTAGCATTTGGTAGCCAATAAGAAGCCTTCTGCAGATAGTGGCATTTCAGCTGACTTTTAAAGGATGCCAGGGATTTAAAAGGCAGAGGGAGGGAGAAATTAATAATTGGGTAATTTGAAGATGAAGCAAATGAGGCTTTACTTGCATAAAATTAGAATGTAAGCTTTTGGTTGGCAAGGATTGTTTATTTTATTCTTTGTTAGTGTATAATATATGCTCACTAATCAAGTAATCTCTTTACTTCTCTGAACATTCATGGTGCCCTCCACTAGAATGTAAGCTCCTTGAGGGTAGATACAATCTCTATATTTCCAACACTTTAGCACAGTGCTTTGCACATATTAGGCACTTAATATATTCAACTCAGCAAAATATTTCTTATCCCTATCCCTTTGTTCCACTTGATTTTTTAAAGGAGGAAATTAGATCCATTTGTAGATATGGGAAGGTGGAATATAGAGTGAATGATAAGAAATTTACCTTGAAACTTCATTTTTTTCTTTAAAATCAAATGTACTATAAAAATTTGGAATCTGTATGCTCATAGAAGGGATTAACTTTGCATACTCTGGCTTTAACTTGACAATAGCAGACACAGGTTGCATACTTTCCCAGATGGACATTGAAGGAGATAGAGCAAAGTGTAGGAGGGAAAGCCTCAAATAGGCCTGGTGAAAATACTCTCTGGCTCTGTTTCATGATCTTATTAAGCTCTCTTTAAACATCACAGGGGGTAAGAGCATTAAGTGGTTCCTGAACAAGGGAAATCTCTGAAAATCTATTTATTACATGGAGTATGGTGACCAGCTGTTCACCATCTCCCTTAAAACAGAATTAGAGGAAATGGACTAATAGAATAGTGCTAAAAGGGTTGTAGAGTTAGAAATAAGGAAAAGCATTTTTATGGGGGATTGCAAGATTCAATTTACCAAAGGAACTTGTGGAATGTCATTTCTGAGGTGCCTTTAAAACCAGAACACATTCCATCATTCTAGGCCAAGTTCGGTTTGGGGAATAGACAGGACAACCATTTCCAAGCAGTAGTTGCTGACTCAGAAGTCATTAGGAACAGGAGGATAGAGAGAAAAAAAGTGAAAGCTTGAAATACTCTGAGTCATTTTACCCACCACTACAGGATTTATTAAGGTTTGGCTTCAGCCCAGCACAGATGATGCCAAAGAGCAGATTCCCCCAGATGACCCAACGTCAGAATGTAGGGAGGATGTCTTTCTGGTCTTCTGGTGTCTGGAACAAACTGCCCACTTTCCAGACACAGAGAGGCCATGGCACTTTGCACCTCTGCACCTCTCTGATTCTAAAACTCTGGCATGCATCTGCAGGGATCTACTTGCGCTTGATAATTCTTTGTTCAGATATCTCTAGGTACTCTGAGTTAACCTGAGAGAAGTACAGTAATTATAGGAAGCTATGAAAAAAAAAGTTAAAACAAAACCAAAAACTTTCCATTGATCTTTAAGGGGAAGGAGAGGGAAGAATATGATTGGACCCTGCTTCTTAATTCATAACTTGAATCCCAGAGTTTGCCTTTGACATGGGAGAGCATGATCTTCCCAGTAAGAGGAGGAGAATCCTGAGATTGTCTTGTCCACAAATCTCTCTCACAAGTGAATGTTCAGAAGGCTGTGTTTGACAAGCATTTGACAGGCAAGCTTTTACATATCCCTTTTACAGAGGAAGTCTTTGAGCTCCCTACTTTTTTGATGACCTAATATGAACAGTTCCAGCACTGCTTGAATGCCATTATTTTGGTGTGATTTAAGAAAAGGTTGCTGAGGGAATTGGTAAAAGGCATTAATACAAACTCTGGTTATAGCACAGGCAAGCCTGCATTTCTCACATTGGGTTGATTTCCTCTTTTTGCTGGAGAAAGCTAACTTGGATTATACGAAAGGAGCAGTTCTCAGATCCTTTGTGGGTGTGTGGGTGTGGCCTGGAGACTCTTTCAGGGAGAGCCTGCAGTGTCAAAACTAATTCCCTAATACCATCAAGATGTTTTAATTTCTAATATGATAAATATTGACAGATACAGCCTACATGAACAAAAACTCTTGAGGGGAGGAAGTATCCTCAGTAATTTTAGACTTACTGCAAAGGGTGAGTGGGTGCTAAGACCAAAAAGTTTTAGACTTGCTATACTACCATGGGTGTTGTATGTGTGTGAGGAAGAGGTGGGAGGAGAAAGTGACTGATCTTATAATTTTTATCCGGAATTCGGAATTTTTAAAGGAATCATTTTGTGTATGTATATTATGCAAACTCCCTCAGCAACCATCCTTGGGTAAGACCAGAAATAATGACATTCATACAGTGCTGGGATTGTTTGTGTTAAATTTTCAGGAAAGCAGGGAGCCAAAAATCATGAATTTCATCTGAGTTGGGGGAGCAGAGACTGTGGATGGAATCTGGCTGTTGCCTTTCATAAGCTTTGTTCTAGAAGGACCTCAGAGGTTAGAGTAGTCATGTCAGTGGCCAATTTTTGATCCTCACAGGAACTTTTTGAGGTAGGTAGCTAGCATAGGTATTGTTAGAATCATTTTTTCAGACAAGAAAACTGAGGTTCAAATCGGCTGATGTCTCAGGGCACCTGTCAGAGGTGAGACTTTAACCTGCTTTTTTCACTGTGTCAGCATGATAGAGTTTATCAGAGCTTTTAGTTTATAGAGCTATCAGAGATATTTGATGCAAAATCCCATGCCAATTGATAATTTTCTTTTTTTAACTTAGTTGCATTAATTTTGTTCATGAAAAAGCTTTTCATTTTACAGTCCAATCCCGAATAGAGGCTCCTTCATCTGTAATAAGTTGTCATTTGGAACTCAGAGACCACTAGTGACAAGTAACTTGTAATCTCTTGAAGTAATTCAGTATTTTTGGGGGTAGTTTTGATTTTAAGAAAGTGTCTCCACTTATATCAAGCCTACATCTGTCTTTCTCTAACATCCATCTGCTTATCTTTATTTTACCCTCTGTTTCCTATTTTGCAATACAGCTTTTCAATTCTTTAAAGACAGCTAACCTGTCGTCTCTCCCCCTTTCTGACTGATTCACACTCCTAGGGCAGCACAGTTTGAAAGCCCTTTATGGTTCTGTTCTCCCTCCTATGGACCTGCTGCTTATCATCAGGGTCTTGTTGAAAACAGCTGGCTCTCAGAAAATAACTCTCATGTCCTGAGCAGCCCAAGATTATATTAGTTTTCTATCACAGTATTGACTATTGAGCCTAGTACAGATTAATAATTTTCACCTGAAAGTAATTTTAATTTAATTTTTAAAAAATTAAAATTTAATTTTTCAGTGAACAAAAATTTCATTTTTCCTCCTTCTGAAAAATAAAGTGAAACTATTGGAACAAATATGCATTATCAAGCAAAACAAATTCCTTCATTGGCTATGTCTAAAATTACATGTGTTTCAGTGTGCATTCTGAATCCTTCATAGTTCAGTTCTGTGTAATCATGGAAGATACTTGGAGCGATGACCTGCTTTTCAGCTCCTCCCTGAGGCCATTATTGGAAAGTTCATCCTTTTCTTCAACCAGCACACATTTATTTTCTTTCTTTCTTTCCTTCCTTCCTTCCTTCCTTCCTTCCTTCCTTCCTTCCTTCCTTCCTTCCTTCCTTCCTTCCTTCCTTCCTTCCTTCCTTCCTTCCTTCCTTCCTTCCTTCCTTCTTCTTTCTTTTCTTTCTTTTCTTTCTTTTCTTTCTTTTCTTTCTTTTCTTTCTTTTCTTTCTTTTCTTTCTTTTCTTTCTTTTCTTTCTTTCCCTTTTATTTACAGGTTATATGTATGAGTAACTTTACAGCATTAACAATTGCCAAACCTCTTGTTCCAATTTTTCACCTCTTACCCCCCACCCCCTCCCCCAGATGGCAGGATGACCAGTAAATGTTAAATATATTAAAATATAAATTAGATACACAATAAGTATACATGAACAAACCGTTATTTTGCTCTACAAAAAGAATCAGACTCTGAAATATTGTACAATTAGCTTGTGAAGGAAATCAAAAATGCAGATGAGCATAAATATAGGGATTGGGAATTCAATGTAATGGTTTTTAGTCATCTTCCAGAGTTCTTTCTCTGGGTGTAGCTGGTTCAGTTCATTACTGCTCCATTGGAAATGATTTGGTTGATCTCATTGCTGAGGATGGCCAGGTCCATCAGAACTGGTCATCATATAGTATTGTTGTTGAAGTATATAATGATCTCCTGGTCCTGCTCATTTCACTCAGCATCAGTTCACAGCACACATTTTCTAAGTACCATCAGAGTCCTGTGTTAGGAACTGAGCAAAAATGAATGTGTCCCTGGCCTCAGGCTGCTCACATGCTATCGGATCTTGGAGGAGTGCTGTTATGACAGTCCAGAGTAGGTCAGAAAAATCCTGATCAGTGACTAATAGGTGATCTACTCACTTCACATAGTTAAACATAACCACAGGTGATCCATATTGCCACCCTGAATTAGAGAGGTAGGTATATCTAATGCCAGTCAGCCTGCTCTAGGATCCTTCTGGCTTCCTTGAGACACAGAAGCTACTGCTGGCGATTGCCAGTATTATTCATCCTCCTTCAGAATCATTTCCCGTTCAGACAACAGAAGGCTAGTCTGAGCTACTCTTGGGGTGGGGGTGGGTATGCGGGTGGCGCATCAAGAATTCTTAAAAGGATCTGAGTTCAAGTCTTTATCTATTGGCACCTGCCACCTCTGTGACAGCAGCCAAGTGAGTCTTAGTGTTTTAGATGCCTCATTTGTAAAATAAGGGGTTTGGAATAAATAACCTCTGAGGATCTCCCAGGTATTAAATCCTGTGATTCCACATCTTCTGCCATGATCTGGGAGTGAATCCTGGTTCTGTGACCTCATGCAAATCATGTAAAGTATTTGGCCCTCAGTCTCTTTAGTTGTAAAATAAACTAGATCTCTTAGGTTCTCTCTATCTCTAAATCTTTGATCCTAAAACATTGCTAGCACAAGCTGCTCACGCTTAGACAGCAATACTGAAATTAGCCTAGTTTTTAGTAGTTTGGGCTTTGCTGTCAATCAAGTACATCATCAGTGACATCAGTCACATCTCCTAGTGATATGACAAGTACAGAGGCATTGCTTTTTGAATCTGTACCAATATATAATCATCACTTCATTTAATGCATTTCTTAACCAGATATTTGATCGATAAGCTAATAGTTTTTTTGCCTCTGTATACATGCTATACATTTAGAGTAATCAATTTTTTTTTTAAAGAAACATATTAGAACTTCTACATTCAGTTGAGTGTTGTCCCTTTCAGAACCTTTACCTTGAGAGGCTTTACATTTATTTCAAATTCTGCTGTTACTGTTTTAATATCAAGCAAGCCAGAACACCAACCACATGTCTTTATGCTCCCACTTTGTACATTTATTCTTTATTTCATTGCTTTTCAGAAAGGAATCATGTTAGAACCATGTCAGTCCCCTATCTTTGGTTGATGAAGTTTATACTATTGATTACAATTAATCAGACCATTATTTTTTAGTTATTTTTTCCATTTGCCCTGTTGGCGGGGTTTCCTTCTCTCTTTCCCAGCTGCTCTTGTAAACAATTTGCATGTTTATGTAAAAAGATCTCCTAGAGTGAGAGGAGGAGAAGTATGCAGCTGCTTTGGCCCATAAAGGATCCAACCTATGACACTAATCCTTCCCCTCTGGCACTATGCTTTCTAAATAAGTGGAACTCCTACTCTAGCAATAGACTCATTTGTGCTTGCCCAAACACTCTGAGCCATAACTTCTATTCTGTAGCTGTCACCTTTCCTTAAATGTTTTCTGTTTCCTGTTTTTAGGATAGTATCAGTTACTTTACACTCTACAGCATGATACTGCTTTGATGGAAGCAACATTGGCCACCACTACTGTTTTACCTTTTCTCCTTTCTCTTTTTTGTCCAACCAATTAAAAACTCCACATTCACAGGATACCAGAACCTTGTTACTGTTAGCAAGTTACAGTTATAACCTGTCGTTACAGGTTACTGTTCAAGCCAGCTGTACCAACACAGATCACACATGATTACTGTTACACCTGGGGTTGATTGTCCAGCTTGTGCAGATTGGACATGTGCATATCTCTAAAGACCAGCCTCCCATGACTTTATGTGCAGGGAAATAATAGGTGAGAGGTCTGCCTCTCCCCTCTCCATGTCCTAGAGTCTACCTGCAGGATGTGTCATAGGAGTTAGGCAGTGGCCCAGTTTGATGGGCAAACTGTTGGGTAAACTGACATTTACTAGCTATGTCATCTTAAAAAAAAAAGTCATCTAATGTGTTTTAAAGTCTACTCATTTCTAAAATGGAATTATAATAATACTTCCACCCCCCCTCCATTTCACAAGATTAGTGCACTGTAAATTTTAAATTGTTATGTGAATATGATGTATTATTATTTTTAAGTTGGGCTGTAGGAAAATATGTGGGTGTTTAACAAAAGAAAGTTTCTCCTTTCTTCCTTTGTATTTTGGAAACAACAATAATAGCTCACTTGATATAATGAGCTAAAGTTTGCTGAGGGCTTTATAAGGTTACTATGACTGTTTACTCTCAATTTACAGATGAGGAAACTGAGGCATGGAGAGGTTTAATATGAATTCCAAGATCACAGACTTAGGTTTTTTTGAATTTGGTCAGGTCTTCCATGTCTTTGTGATATGCTGCACTTCAGAGGAGAATTGAAGAGGCTATTAATAATTATCATGACAAATACTACGAGAATATAGTTATCCCTTTCACATCATGACTTTCCCCATTACAGTTTCCATATATCCCAGGTTGGCATAAGAAATTAAATGGGAACTTTGGGGGAATTTTGCAGAAGCTGCTGAAAACACACAAAGGCCAGCAGATGACATAGGAAAAAGTTTAGAAACTCAAAAATGCATAGAGTATATATATACATATATATATATAGTATTATATAACATCAACATATTTTATCTTTTAAATCATAATAATTAGACTTTTTTCTGGTATTAAGGGAGGACTAAAAAAAGTTTTATGTGGATTTTTCCAGATGGCAAAAGCTTTGCCTCCCAACGCCCATGAAATATTTCATTTCCATTACCACAATTTAAGATATTTGATATACTTCATTTAGAACATAAGCTTCTTAAATAGTGATTAGTTTCTTGCATTGAGAGTCTGGCAGCTCAGTAGAAGTAGAAGACTGAAGAGACACAGAAGACTTAGATTCCAGTTGGACTACTTTTCAGCTGTGTGATTTTAGGAAAGTCACTTAAGTTCTATGATCTATCACATGAAGGGGTTGGGCTTTGCTTTTTTGTTATTGTGATCACCCCAGTCTGGGTAGGATTTGCGAGCTTCTGGGACCTCGGGTCCCAGTCATCATCCACCTACCACATTGCTATCTCTTTTCCTCCACCCAGGAAACAACGCCTGTGAATCCAAGCCTTGCAGTTTGCTGTGTTTGCCCAAAGCCAACCACAGCAAGAGTTGTAAGTGTCCTGAGGGGGTATCCAGCAGCATCCTTCCATCTGGGGAGCTAATGTGTGACTGCCCTCGAGGCTATGAGTTGAAGAATAAGACCTGTATCAAAGAAGGTAAGGCTTTTTTATATCCTCATCTGTTTGGCTTATTTCTTTTCTTACTCCATCCCCATCCCCAATCTTTTCCCCTTGTCTTGAAACCCTAAGGGTAGACCCTGCCTCATTTTCCAAATCTGAAGTATTGTTGCTGTTGACCCCTAGAATGAGATCCCTGTTTACAGATATTGTGCTTTTCTGTTTAATGTCAGAATTAGGCCTCTAATTTTTTCACTCTGACCCTGATCTTTTTACCATTCCTTCCCCACCTCCCTGGCTAGATGGTACCAGTCCATCTTTGAACAGTGAATCTCACCCAGTAATTATTTTGAGACTGCTCTGACTGCTGAGTCATTGTTGAAGTGCCATTGTCAGTGTTTACAAAAGGTCCAGGCCCGCTGTGAACTTTGTCTTACATTAAGTTCCAGTCTATGAGTCTCTAGTCTAGATAACCCCTCCGCTTCTCTTTCTCAGCCCATGTGTTACCATGATGAGGAGCTGACCTACTAGGTGACCAGTCCTTCTCCTGATGGATCCATGTTGATGTCCAAAATTCCTCCTTTGCATTTGCCCCAGGTGGCGTTTTCTTTGTAATCATAAGCTCCCCTCTTAACCGCAGTATTAGAGCCTGGGCAGCTAAATATACAATGGCAGTACTTTAGATTTTTTCCTAAGAAAAATAGAGAAAAAAGACAAACCCTTTTTTTCCCCCTCCCACTGAAAAAGAGCACATATTTTGGATTCTATATGGCATCTCAAAGGTATTTGAAATTTAATAGAATCAGCACCATATGTGGGAAATATTCTTTCAGTATCTATTACCAGAACATAACCTGGCTATTGAAAGACAAATATCTATGAGTTGCCTCAGCCTCATTTCTTTAAAAAACAAAACAAAACAAGTGCATTTTTTTCTGTGCAGGAAGTAGAGAATACTTGTTTGTTTTATTAAAACAGAAAGTTACCTCAGAAAAATAAATGAGATATAATTTAAATAATTAAATTATATATAATTTATAACATATTATATATATATATATATATATAAAACATATGTATGTTATATGTAATTTAAAAATCATCTGACAAAAACCAAACTATCCAGTAAGTTAATAAATTGAAAAAAAAATTTAATATAGTTTGGTTTGGGTCCCCATTAAGGTGCCAAATGTGAGGATAACCTCTCCCAATATCGTTTATGGGGGCTTGGCTTTCCTTCATCCCACTGGCCAGTGCCAGAATCCTAGTTAATCGTCCCAGTTGTACTTGGACTCTTTCTTGGCTGCTTTCGCTTCTTTTACTTTTCATTAAGAAGAAGAAACCAAGTCAAATGCCCTTTCCCTCTGTGTGTCTCTTCTTGCTGTTCCCCCATTATTCTGGTCCTGGGATGGGGAAGTAGAGACCCCGAAGACCTGTGGTTCTGTGCACCCCACAGTAGGGATGACTTTGTTTTCTTTGCCTCTTGCCTCTCCGGATGGGTTAGCGAACACCTGCCTGCGCAATCAGTACCGCTGCAGTAATGGGAACTGCATCAACAGTATTTGGTGGTGTGACTATGACAACGACTGCGGAGACATGAGCGACGAGAGGAATTGCCGTGAGTCACCTGCTTGGTTGGGCCATAGGCTTCCTATCTTTTCCTGAGGTTGAATTTCCAAGGGATGTGGGTTAGTTTCTCTAGGCTTGCAATTCAGATTGTGGGCTCCAAGTAGAGAAGAGTATGCTTTTCAGGTAATAGTTGAGTCTCAGTCAGTCAATCAGCAAGCATTTATTAACACCTAGTGGCAAGAGCTGGAGAAGCAATAAAATGCAAAAATTATTTCTGCCCTTAAGGAGTATACATACATTCTAGGGAAATAATTAGGTACCTAGACCATATATACAGAGGGGCTGAAAATGTTGAAAGTAATCTGGATGGGGAGAGAAAGAAGAATGAAATGTCCATGTGTTTCCTCATTCAATTATGCTTTTTTTTTTTTTTTTAACAGAAATATATCATTCTTGGGGCAGCTAGTTGGTGCAATGAATAGAACACCAGCCCTGAAGTCAGGAGAACCTGAGTTCAAATGTGACCTCAGACACTTAACCCTTCCTAGCTGTGTGACCCTGGGCAAGTCACGTAACCCCATTTGCCTCAGCAAAAAAAAAAAAAGAAAGAAAAAAATCATTCTTAAAATAATAATAAATTAATAATTTACTCAAAGAGATGTATAATACAAATTGAATTGCCACGTATTATAGGCATTTGGGAGTTTTGGCCTAATCATTCTGGAGCTAAATTTCCTCCTTTGTAAAATAAGAATATTTATAAAGGCTAAGCTCTAACCAGCTCTAGAATTTTTTTTTTTTTTTTTTTTGGTTGCTGTTGCAAGGCCTTCCTTAGTTTTGATAGCATTATTGATCACTTCTTAATTTATAATAACTTTTAGTTTACCCAGACAGATATATGCCCCTTTACATGTTTTTTTTAAATATTTGACCTTTTGATGTCCAAATTGTTTTTTTCCTTCCTGATTTCACCAAAGCATCAGTCTTTACATGTCTGACTTAGCAATGATCTGAGGTGTTTGAAGTGTTCATTTTCACCCACATTATATATGGCTCTTGTCATTATTATTGGCTGTGCACCCTCTTTACTGACCTATTAACCAACTCTTTGGAATTAGGCAGGCAAAGCGCTCATTCCAGAGGCTAAGATGTTAAAACTTGTGCATTCTATCTGATGTTACAAATGCTCCTTCCCTAAGGCCTTTTGCCCATATGCCTCATGGTTATTTTTCCTGGTCTCAATGGATAGGTTTCCAAAAAACTGTAGGTGAAGAGTGACAAAGTCGAATGCAAGGCCTAGTCTCATTACTGAGCTTGGAAAGTCACTGACCTTTTTATAATTTCGTTTTGTTGCTTCTAAAATGGGTACTGTTTTAACTTTCTATACCTCATAAGGAGGCTGGAAAGATGTGACCTCACTGGGTAGGAGTCTTTTGAGAGCAAAGATAGTGTCAGTATAGGACAAGACATTTCCTATTTAGAACCAGATAAAAGTGGGGATTGAATTATTTGTACAGAGCAGTAGGAAATATTTAGATCGGATACTGAAATTACCTCTGAAACAACCTGATGATACGGAGGCAGATAGTGGGGGCAAGCCAGAGAGCATTACCATCCTGGACTTTTAGAGAAAGAACTTTAACTGGCAGCTCCCCTGTGCAGAAAAGTATGCTTGTTTCTAGGAATAAGATCCTGGAGATCAGTTAACCAGTCAGTCAAGCATCAACATTTATTAAGCACCACTCTGTGCCAGCCCTTGTTGCCAAGCACAGAGATTCAAAGACAATAAAATCCAAATAGTTCCTGCTCTCAAGAAGCTTATGCTTTCTCTTCTGTCCTATTGGTACTAACCATCTCAGAATAGTACTGTCAGGTTCTCCATGAATTGCTGATGTTTTGCTTTGATAAATTGAAATTTTTTATTTGCTGAACTTAAAAGAAAGGCAGGCATATGAAAAAGATCTGCCTATAGATAGATAACCTGAATCTTCTTGTCTCTGCTACTGACTCAACCACTTTGCAAACAGATTTTAGTTTATTATTTGGGTGAAAGGCAGATAGTAGATAGAGAACTGACCTTGGACCAAGAAAGTCCTGGGTTCAAGGCCTGCCTCAGACTTCCACTGGTTGTAGGGACACTGGCACTAACCTCTCAGTGATCTGGACAACTTCCAGAACAGATATTGTAGGAGAGGTACCAACCTGCCTTGGCAGAGGGAGCTTCCTCATGTGGAAATTCCCTTCTGGTCACTGTCCTTAAAGTGAAAAAAGGAGCTGGCTCTGACCTCCTATTTTGGATGAGACACCACATCCCACTAGGTCTTGCTGGGAAACAAGAGCCGGGGCGGAGGCCTCTTTATCAGGGAAATGGTAGCCCTTTGCTCTTCTCTATTTGAAACTGCAATTAGTTGAGACCAGGGAAGTGAGAGGTAGTGGAAGGTGAGGAGATTACCTAAGCAAGCTTTAGAAAGTGATGCTGGGAAGCCAAGATAAGGTTTTATCTATGCTTTTCATGGACTATATTTCTTATCTGGCTGTCCCAGTCCTTGGAAAAGTGACGCTCATCAAGATAGAATAGAATGTATATTTTGTCAACAAATGGGAGGAACACCTGGTGCCCCTGGGGACTCCTGGAGACGGTGAAAGGGGAGCTGAGGGTTGGTCCTGGAGGGAAGCAGGGGGTTCTTAGGAGATTGCTCCCTCTGCAGCAAAGGGCCAGGCAGCATTGCCAGAGCTTTTCCTTCACTCTTGTTATTTTGTATTCAGGCTCAGCCTCCCACTCACTTCTCAATTACAGAGAAGTTATGGAGCCCCAAATCAGAGCTGCCAAAATATCTATACCAACTCCCTCCCACGCTTCCCCCACCCAGACTGCCACCCAGCCCCTATCTGGCAGCAGTGCTGCTCATCCCAGGGTGTATCTCATTCTGCTGCTCACCATGGGGAGGGTCCCGTATCATCCAACCAGCTTTCTCAGATCCTCTGGGAGTGGTGTCCTGGAAACAAAGGAGGAGTCCTAGCTCCTGCAGCCCTAGCCCCCCTGCCCCAGGAGCTCCAGATGGAGCAGGCCTCTCACCTCTGGTGCACACAGGTGTACGCACTTAGGTCTCAGTTTGTTCCCCAGTAGAATATAATTTGCATGTTGTAGATGAGTTTTGAGTTTCATTTTTCTCTTTATATTCCCAGTGTTTGGCATATAGTAAGTAAGCACTTAATAAAGTCTTGTTAATGGACTAGAGAGGAACTGAGGTTCAGTGGAAAATGTGGAATTTATAGTCAAAGAGCATGGGTTCAAATTCCAACTCTGTCCTTTATTACCTGTGTGACTTGGTGCAAATAATTCAACTACTCTGAGTCTCATTTTTTCTTATCTATAAAATGGGGAGTTGGAATATCAATTGACAAACATTTATTGGGTGACTACTCGGTTAACAGTTACTGGACTAAGTAAATAGGTGTTCATAAAAAAATAAAATAAAAGCAATCCTTGTCCTCAATGAGCTTATAGATTACTGGAGGAGATAAATACAAATATGAATGCTATACACAATAAGTATAATGAGAATAAACATAGATTAAATAGAGGAGGGGCACTATCTTTGAGAGGGAATTCAAAATCACTTGATGCAGAAAGTGTTACACATCTTGAAGGAAGCCCTCCAGGCATAGGGAATGGTTGGTACAAAGTTCTAGAGAAAGGAAATGAAGCTCTTTGTATGAGGAGCAAAAGAGCTAGTTGGGCTGGATTGAAGAGTATGAGAAGGGGAGTAACAGTTGGTCAATAAGTGTGGAAGAGCTGGTTGGGACCAGGTTATGAAGAGCTTTAAAAATCATAGGGAGAATTTTGTGTTTATCTCAGAGGGGATGGGGACAGGATTTATGGAGTAGAGGAGTCAGATAACAAGATCTGGGCTTAAAAGGGGGAAAAACACTTTGGCAACTGTTTAGAAAAGAGGTGCCCAAGGACTAGATCTGACCTGCCTGCTTGTGTACAGCCCATGAGGTAAGAAAAATTGCTCAGTTTTTAAATTCAAATACAAAAATAATTTTTAGCTCATGGGCTAAACAAAGACAGGAGCTAGAGTTGTCCCATGTGCTATAGTTTGCCATTCTCTGGTATAGGTTGGCTAGAGTGGGGAGAGACTTGTGAGACTGGGAGACTCATTAGATAGTTATCCGTCTGAGAGGTTCTAGATTAAGATGGCAATTGTATGACTGGGGCAGGGTGCAGGTACAAGAAATATAAAGGTAGAAATAGCAAGTTTTGGTGCTGGCTGTGTGGTGTGAGGAAGGGAAAAAAAAAAAAAGATGAGTATAAAACCATTGTTACAAACCTGAGAGACTGGAAGAATTGTGGTTCCTTTGTTAGAAAGGGAAAAGTCTGGGAAGAGGGGAGAGTTTAGGAGAAGATATAATGAATTAAATTTTAGACATGCTGAGTTTAAGATGTATCTGACACAAATTTGAATTGTCACATGGGTAACTGGTAATATGAGATGATGCTCAAGTGAGAAACTGGACATATAGGTTTAGGAGTTACATGCTTTTAGATGGTAATTAAGCCTGTGAAAGCCAATGAAGTTAGTAAGAGTATAGAGATGAAGTTCTTGGACAAAGCCTTGCAGACCATCCCCACATTTAGAGCTGTGATATGGATGAGGAGCCAGCAAAGGAGACTGAGAAGTTCTTCTACAGGTAATAGGAGAACCAGCAGAAAATGTGACACAAGAGCCCAGAAGGGAAGCAGTTTCCAGAAGGCCACAGCTTTAAATGTAGCAGATTAATCAAAAAGGATGAGAACTGAGCAAAGTCTGTTAGATTTAGCATTTGAGAGACCACCGATAATTCTGGAGAGAGCAGTTTCATTTAAGTGATGAGCTTGGAAAATCAGATTCCATATGATTGAAGATTAAATGGGAGGAAAGGAAATAGAGGAAATAAGCATTGTCATTTCTTTTAGGAATTTGAGAAAGTTAGAATGAGCGCTTGAGGGAAATGTTCTAGTTATGTTTTTTTAAGGATGATACAGATCTTGGTCACCTTTGAAGGCAATGGGAAAGGCCTGAGTAGGTATGATTGAGGTGACAACTTGGGGGAGAAAATAGGAGATGGGATCAGAGGCACATGTTGAAAGGATGTCATGGTGTTTAAAGATGACAAGAAGGGGAAAGGAGGGAGTATATGTTTAAGGGCTTCAATTTTCTTAGTAAATTGAGAGGATCCTCAGCTGAAAGAATAGGGGGAAGGAGGCTTGAAAGAACAAGAGAAAGTTTGTAATAACTTCTGTAATGAGAGTGACATATTGAATAAGGGATGAATAAAAGGATTGCCTTGTTTTAGTGAAGACTTATAGTGTACTCAGTTAACACAGTTGTGCAATTTCATCCAGCTCTATTCAGTGACATAGGAGTTTGACCAGAAGAAGCAGATAGTGAGAATAAGCTTAGGGTTTGGTGAGTTTGAGTGATAATAAGACAATGAAGTAAGGGATACCAGAGTGGAATCAGTAAATTATAGAATAGATGAGGAAGTCATAATAAATTATTGTGAAAGACTGAGAAAAAAGTACCAAAAATTAGAAAGATTTCAAGAGTATTGGAACAAAGAAATGGAATGCTTGTGAGTACTGTGAGACTGGTGATGTGACTATCTTTTGGGGTTGTTGAGGTGAGTGAAGGAGATAGGGCATGGGACATTTGAAAGAACATCTGCTAGGATTCTGAAGGATATTGAACACCTTGGTGTTAGGAGTTGGGAAAGAAGGGAAGGTGGTGAACCTGGCACTGAATCCTTAGGCAAGAAGGCAGAATCCCTTGGGAGCTAATATACAACTGCTACCTTGATGTGACTAAAGTGAAAATGGCGGAGAGATTACTGAGCAATGACAGTAAAGGGAGATCCTGGAAATGGAAGTGGGAATCTAGGAGTATTCCCTCTCCCTCTCTGGGATCAGTGGGTCGGGGAGTGGAAGTGAAGGTATAGTCAGTGTAGGAGTAGGTGGTCTGGGATACAGGGAAGGGAAGCCAGGTTTCATTGAGGACAAATAAACTGAAGGACTGTGAGAGAAATGGTCCACAGTTAAGTAGTGTGTGCACTGTAGAAGGAGAATCCACAAAACAGAGGTATTAGAGGACTGATTAGGGTTGTACTGGACCAGAGAAAGGGTAGAATTAAGGAAGAAAGAGATGAGAGAATGGGAGGTGGCAGGTGAGAGAATGACATCTAGATAGTTGGCGATTCAATAATCAGGGAGGAGGAAAGAAATAGGTGGTAGGAGCCTCAAGCGGTGTAGAACTTGTGTGCTTTTCTAAGACTGGTTGAATGGAATTAGGGAGGGTAGGCAGTGCTGTTCCCAATCATACCATCTGACTCATTTACCTCTTCCCTGTATCTTCTTTCCTGTTAGCTACCACCATTTGTGATCTGGACACCCAGTTCCGATGCCAGGAGTCTGGGACTTGCATCCCACTATCCTACAAATGTGACCTGGAGGATGATTGCGGAGATAATAGTGATGAAAATCATTGTGGTAAGGAAAAAGAGAGGGCTGACTTCTGGAGATTCTGCCATCACAGACCATGTCTTCCTGATGGAAATAAAGAATATCTTAGAGTTGCTAGATAGAGAAGGCTTCCAACATCTGCTCCATTCTAATTAGATGACTTATCCCCATGCCCAGATTTTAAACCACTTTACCACCTGTACAACATAGTTAATTGCAAGTTTTTCCCTCCATTTCATTTGAATATAAATTGAATGGAAATATCATATCCAAAATGAAGTGAATAATGCTTCTTTGGGAGCTGGAAGGCATGGGCTTTAGAGCTTGCTATGCCACAAATACATTCTTTCACGTTGGAAATACCACTTCTGCCTCCTTTGGCCTAATGGTCCCTGACTTACCTGCCTTTCTGGGGCTCTCTGGAGATGAAGTAAAACAATAGCTATGACAGGGGAAAAGACTTTTTAAAAGGAAGCTATTACTGTTTGAGGCAGGTCAAATATTGAGGCAGGCCAGGAAGTCGGGGTGTTAAGCTCTAGATGTGGAATGTCTGTAGAAATCATCCTTGGAGAGAGTGCTGACAATAGAGAATATTCCAGCGGGATATTTCTTCCCATCTGTGTGGGGATTTGATTGTTTTTCTTCAAATCTGACCAGACTTTCCTTGGAAGCCTTGGAAGCACCAACCACATGCTTGTTCTCTGATTGTCGTTGTTCCATGTTTAAGGGAGTCTGAGGTGACTTGAGCGGGCAGTAGGTGTTGATCCTAGAGTCGGAAGACTCAGCTTCCGAATTCAGATGCAGTCTCTGGCAGGTACTTAAGTGTGGGGCCCTGCCTGCCTTGGTTTCCTCCTTTGTGAAATGAATGGAGAAAGAAATGGCAAACCACTCCAGTGACCTGACCAAGAAAGCTCCAACCAGGGCCAGAAAGAATCAGGTGCGACTGAAGACAACTGAACAGCTGCAGCAGAATGTGACTTGGGCCCTCCTCTGCTGTAAGAGCCGGCCCTCTCCCTGTTGATATCCCCAGATATCACACACGTGGCCATGGAGGGGAGGCAGGGTTCCTGCTTGTTTGCCTCCAGGAGTAATTGATTAGAGAACAGGTGGAGGTTAACCCCTGGTAAGAGTCACAGACATCACGGAGAAGTGTGTCGGTTAGATTGATTACCCTTCCAAGGAGGGAGATAGATTCAGATTGTCCTTATGTATGTGAGAGTCTGAGACCTGTTCTGGTATCAGCAGAGAACACTCACCCATAATTCAGAGATAAGGAAATGGAGGTCTGCCAGCACACATCTGTCAGTGAATCGGAGCAGCTCCCAAACAGAAAGTTCCTTCCCCATTGGATTGGGGAATTCAGGTCTGTGATGCCCAAGGTATCAAATAGAGAAGGTTTTTTGGTTTGTTTTTATTACAAAGGCTTATAAGACTACAAAGAGTTTAAAGGCTTTTTAGTTCTTCAACACAAAAGTTTATCGAATGCCTACTATGTACAGCTAGGAGCATCATGAAAGGCTTACTGTTATAGAGAATCCTTCTATTTGGATTTTGCACAGGACCTCCTTTGTGGTCTGAGGAATACCTTTTAATATAAAACACAACTAACATAACTTTATGCCCCATTTAGTACCCAGAAGATTATTGAACATGGTCATCACTGTAAGTTATACAGATCATGGGCTTATTCTTTTATATACATGAGGGAATTGGGGGGGGGCAAGGGAGTCAACCCTTAAGTCTGGATTTTGCTCTACTGAACTGCATGCTTTTTGGGTAATCGAATAATAAATTCTTTGCTAGAGAGGCAAGCTTTTGTTTATGCCTTAAGGTCTAAACTTCTATTTTTAGGAACTCTTGAATCATTAATTCAACCTATGCTCTCCAAGTTCTTTCTTCTTCCTCCTTAGTTGTGTGATCATGAAGATGTGTTCATTTGTAGAAAGTCATCTATTAAAACCCAACTGACACTGCTGATTATGTCAAGCCCCAGAATTTTTTGTTTGTCAGTCATGTCTGACTCTTTGTGTCCCATAAGGGGTTTTCTTGGCAAAGATATTGGAGTGCCATTTCCTTCACCAGCTCATTTTATAGATGAGGAGACTGAGACAAGCACAGGGTTAACTGACTTGCCCAGAGTCACACAGCTAGGAAATGTTAATCCAGTTATAACTGGATTTGAACTTAGGTCCTTCTGACTCTCAGCACTCTATCCTTTGCTCTACCTAGAAGCCCCTAGAGTGTTATAGAACTTCCAAATTAACTTCTATCTTTCAAAAAGGATAACCAATAGAATATAATCTCTTTGAGGGCAGGACCTGTTTCATTTGTCTTTGTAGTTTTGGCTATAATGTTTAGCACATAGTAGGTACTTAATTTTGGCTTGTTTTGTTGATTGATCCACACTGGAGAAAAACTAATGTCTAGGTTGTAACACGAAGAATAGCCTATTAAGAAATTCTGTTAGCCTAAGTATGTATCTTGGAACAGATGTTATAGGTGTTCCCCAAGTAAAGATCTGAATATTTAAGAGGTGGTATGGTGTGCAAATAGTACTAAACTTGGAATCAGCAAAACCTGGCTTTGAAAGTTGCCTTAGATATTTGCCACCTGTGTGGTTCTGAGCAAGTCCTAGGTACCTTAGTTTCCTTATCTGTAAAAAGAAATAGGTTTCAATGGCCTCAGAGATCCCTTCTAGCTCTAAATATGTGATCTATAGAAGAAAGAAATGAAGCTAAATCATTTTTGGAAAATTATGCAGCTTCAAAGTTTCACAGAATTTGAACTTGTCCTTGCTACAAAAGGCCATCTTTTGTAAAAAATTATTTTCCTGGTAATGATGTGACTCATAGAACACTATAGTCTCTGATATATCAGAATCATAGGTTTCTGTAGGGCAATTCAGAGCCATATAGCAGTACATTGAGATACACTTCTATGGAGGTCTTACTTAGTGCAGGTGGTGTAAATCACATTAGTGAGGATGATGTTTTGGGGATAGAGTGACGACCAAGAGGAGGATAAACAGATGAACAGACCAAACGTTGCACTTCTGTCAGTGAAATAGGAAAAACAGAGAGATTTCCTTTCTCTTGTCAGCATGTTGGGTGGACCTTCTGTGGAGAATTTCTAGGGATGGACAACCTGCAACATGGTGTAGAGGATATTGTGCTGGATATTTGTCCAGAAGACCTGGATTCGAATCTTACCCCAGATACTTATTAGCCATGTCATTATCTTGGCAAAGCTTTAGCTCTCTATGCTTTTATCTATAAAATGAACAAGTTGGATGACCTGTCAGTAGCCCCTAAAATGCCTCCAGCTCCAAATCTATAATTTTAAGAATTATCTGGGTAAAAAAGATATGTATAGATTAAAATCTGCATTTGAGGAGATTGAGCATCTATCAGATAATTGGTTGAATGGATCCTGTGTACAAGCCAGAATGCTTGGGGCCAAGGCAGGCTTGGCTTCTCAGGCTTTTCCTACCTGTCTTGCCAGAGAGACTGCAACTGGGCATTTTAGAAGTCTATTGTCATGCAATTATTTTACTGTAAAATAAGGAAATCTTAGTGTCCATAATCTATGTACAGAGAATAATCATTCAAAAAGTGTTTATTCGATACTTGGGACTTTACAGGCAGTATGCTAAGGTTTCTCTGAAAGAGAAATAGATCTTTCAGGGAACTTGCATTGCAATTAGAAGAAAAACACTGGGACACAGGTAAATGCAAAATACATACTAAGTAACCCGGGGTGGGTGAGGGGATGGGCAGCACTCTAATATGTCTGTGAGGCTCAGGAACAGTCTGAGGTGGAACTCAGGGGGAGCAGCTGGAAGCTCTCAATCCTGCATCGAGTGCTATCTCACCCCATGAACCAACTGATGAACACAATGTTTAAAAACATATGGCTTTTTAATGTTTTATCTTTTAAATAATATGTTTTAAAAAAAGATCTTTACTCATACCTAGTCTGCCTTGAGGGGATACTCAGCATGGTTCTTTCCTTTTTAATCTCCCAGTAGTTAGGTTGACCTATCCAAAGTGATTTAGGGAAAAGAATATTTTTCTTCTACCACTTAAAGCATCTTGAGGGTAGAGATACTGTATCACTCCCAACTTGTTAGAGTTGACATCACTGTATCCAGGGTTGTGTTGTTGATGCCTGAAGAAGACAAACATTGTCTTCTAACCCTCTTCTTCCTTCCTCACTCCTGACACACAGTTAGCATCCTGTTATTTAAAAACAAAGGCCCTAAACCTATCAGCCCCTTTTTAATAATGTGTAAGAATATAACGTGATATAGACAGCAAATAATTTCAAGACAAATTTGTATAAACTCTTAGAGAATAGATCCTATAATGAGACTATCTCAAGGAAATAGAAAAGTTTAGGCTCATCTTGAACCCATCAAGAAGGAAAACTGTGCTTTGATGGAACCTCTATCAGAGACAGAAGAATTAGTCCAGGGTTTATTGGTCTGACCGGATCAGGGATTCCACTTGTTCTCTTTTCATTGTCCTGTTCTCTCTCCTTTAGAAGCTCACCAGTGTCGAAATGATGAATTCAACTGCTCCTCAGGAATGTGCATCCGCTCCTCCTGGGTATGTGATGGGGACAATGATTGCAGGGACTGGTCTGATGAAGCCAACTGTACGGGTGAGTGACTCAGGGAACCAGGCTCTCATGGTTATCCTTATTTGTCAGTGGTTCAAAAGGCTTAGCTCCCTTCCCCCATCTCCCCCCCCCCAAAAAAAAGTAGAATAAAGAGACTAGGTTGTATGTTCCAGAATATGAAATCTAAACATTTGTACTGCGTATGTATGTGTATATATTGTACATGAAACTGGGACAGGAAACATTGTAAGAAATTTTTACTAACTTAAGCAGAATTAGGTGGATTGATATGAATAAGACATGATAATAATCACCTATCATTAAGTGATACTATCAACTATCATTTTAATGCAAGTGAATTACTTGCTTTGTATGTTAAGACTTTAAAATTCATCTTTTCTATCCCTCCTAGTATACCTGAGCAGCCTTGTCATCCTGCCCTAAATCAAGAGACACAAAGAATCCCAACTAATTTTTATTATTACCTATCTAAAAACAAATGGGAAAAAATAAAACTAAATTTCTCCATGGTTCCTACATATACATTATGTGATATACTTGAAATTTAAGTATAAGTGCTTTTTATATTATTCGTTGTTTTGGATTTATCTCCTTTTGGAAAAGGACCTTATCTCAAGTTTCTTTCTGCATTTCCCCATCGGTGCCTAGTGCACCACTGTGTACATAAGAATTTCTTAACAAATATCTCGTGGCCCTGCTTCCATTCATCAATGTGGTCAGTTTTGTTGATTTTTTGACCTGTAAGAGTTAGTAGATTTTCCTTAAGTGCCTGACCAGAAGAAACTGGCTCATTTCAAGTAACTTCCTGTTGTTGTTGAACTCTCTCTACAAGTTGCAGTAGGAGTTGGGGCTGGCCAGCCATGATCTGTAATGTGGAACCTTTGTATATCCAGGCTCACAGCAGGGTGAAGAAAACCCCCATGATAGACCGTTGTCAAGCAGTGAAAGGCTGTCCATCATTAGGAAACTTCGGTTTGGACATGTGACAAGTTTATAAATTAGTGGGAAGCACTTAGGCATTTCTGTTTGCAAATTGCAAGGTGATTGAGTATCTTGTTACCGGTATTGCTCAAACTTGTGTTTCAGAGCCCACGTCTATGCTCAGAAATGAATGAATTAGCTTCGTTTCTCAGGGAGGGAGGGGTCCATCTACATCTCCCACCCCTCTTTTTCCTCTGGCTGTACTGAGAGAGCAAATTTATAGCTCCTGCCACCCTCAGCTGAAGGCTTGTTCTAGAAGCTGCCCTTCCAAACTTTCCTAAGAGGATTCTCCCTCTTCCTCTTCCTGAAATAATCTGGGGTCAGATGGGAGCTCATTAAGATGTGTGCACATGACTTTCCATTTCCTACAGGAAGTTAAGCTGTGACCAAATAGCCAAAGAAAATAGGTCAGGGCAGGCTGACCTTTAGTTAGCCCCACCAGCCCTTGGGCAGTTCTATACAATTGAACCTTCTGGAGGCAGTGAGGCCATAATTCATCTGGAAAGAAGAAAGACCTAGCTCGTGTTTGGCTAACAGTGAAACCTCATTTGCTGATAATCAGCTGCTGTGGCTGGATTTGTTGAATCAGGAAAGCTTTGCCCAAGGTCAAGGAGTGACTCATTAGATAATAGACTGTGTTAGACACTCAAGTGCTCCCATTCTCTGAATTTTTATCTTGATCACTCTGGTAACGAGATGGAGCAGAAAACCCTTGAGATTAAGAGTCCAGGAAACCCATGTTATGGTTTGGAGTTGCCCCTAAGATGCTGGGAAATTTATCATACCTCTTAGAACCTCAGTTTTTTTATCCCATAAAACCAGGGCATTGAATTAGGTGATCTCCCAGGTCCTTTCCAGTTCTGGTATTGTTTTTCCATAATTTACTCCTTGTTACTCTCAGGGGTATTTTTAATCTTTTCATATAAATTGACTCTTTCCACCTAGTCCTTCTAGAAACCTTTAACCTAATTTAAACTCAGCCTTACCTACCTCTGGAGTATCATTCAAAATGTAATAATTAAAAAAAAAGGTGGGGGGAAAGAGTATGAACTAACAGAAAATCTCTAGAGTGGAGTGTTCTCACCCTATCTCCGCCTCCAAATCACTTAAACAATATTAAACAAGTATTTTATTAAGCATTCTTTATTTGCTAGGCTGAGAAGCTCTGGGAATATAAAAAAAGGCAAAAACAGAGGCTTTGCCTTCAAGGAGCTCACATTCTAATGAGGGAGACAATCTGCAAATGATTAAGGATGTACAAAACACATACACACTGGATTCCATATGCACCTTGCATTATCTTTAATAAATGTATAATAACTATGTGTATATAGATATAGTTATACATAAAATATACATACACTACGCATTCACACTGGTATGTATGTAGTTAATAGAGAAATTGATTGATATAGAGAGATACGTAGGTGAGGGGAAGGGGAAGAGAAAAGAGACAGAGAGCTTGATTATGGAAGAAAGCCTCAGAGAGATGATACTAGAAGGGAGAATGGATTGGAATTGGAGATACTGGAAAAGACATTTTGCACCATCTGAGATCTGGTTTGATTTCTGAAGGAGGCCCAGAAAGGCAGAAAGTGTTAACAGGATTTCCTTGATGCACTGAGGGAGAAGGCCCAGTGGAGGTTGTATTATAAAAATCTTAGTAAACGTGACCTTTGTACTATAATGCTGGAGAAACTGAGGCAAGACAGATTAGAGGGTTTTAAATGTTTTAATAGTGGAGAGTTTGGACTGGCAGCTATATTAGCTAGCCAGCTGGCCATTTGACCCCAGTTGCCTCACCAAAAAAAAAATTTTTTTTTTTTAGTTTAAAACAAAACATTTCCTGAAAAATGGATGCTACTTGATGTGGAGTCATTCTAGGTAGCAACTCATTCATGAAGGAGGAAGAAAATGTGATGAGGCATTTGGAAAGGTTATTTGGTGTATTAAATTAATAAATTAAAATCATGTAAAAGAATTACTGTTTTGGGGTAATACCTCATGTATCATGACAGATACATTTATTCTCCTTCCTGGAAATTTATGTGTTTTTAAAAAATACCTAATGGACTGCAAGTGTCAGTGACGGTAACATATTAAATCCTCTGGTGGGTTTATTTGCACACTGCCATATGAGACACTGGTCCTGTAGGAGATATAGCAAGAAGATGAGGATAGAGATAGCATGTGTTTTCAAGAGATTTAGAAAATCAGGACGCTTTTTACTTATTAAAGCACTTTGCAAACTACAGCGTGCTATATAAATGCTCTCTCTTATTCTAGTCTGAAAGAGTTGTCTGAGGCCCAGGGAGTTTATAATTTAACTAGTTGCACAGAGAAAGAATGAACTTGAACTCTTCCTTTATGACCTCAAGTCCAGCATGTTACCCACAATGACACACTATCTTTCCTTGCATTTTAAATTATCTTTAGAATACACTTGAGTTAATTTGAAATCCTGCCGTGTCAGTCAAGCCATTGAATTAATATGAATAGCTTTTTGTTGGTGCCTTGATTTGTAAGAAAAGTACCTCTTACACTCTATAATACAATCTCTGGGTCTCCCCTTTTTCCCCTTCCTCTCTCTCCTTCCCTCTTTCCTCCTTCTGCCCTCCCACCCTCTCTTTCTTTCCCTTCTTTCTTCTCTTGCCCCTCAATATTACCTCCTCTTCCTCTCAGAACTTCCTTTTCCTTCTTTCTCTCTTCTTCCCTCTCTCCTTCTCCCTGTCTCTTTCTCCTTCCCTTTTTCTTCTCCCTGCCTTTTCTCTCCTTTCTCCCTTCCTCCCCTTCCCTCTTCCTTAGGAAACAGGTATAAATAACTTTCTGCTCAAGTAAAGAAAGAGAAAATCAGATGGAGAAGGCAAGCAACTAGCAGCCCTCTTTAGTGCAGAAATTTCACCCTTTAAACCAGAGATATGGAGCAATCTCTTTAAACCACTGGTGTTTCCTTTCAGCCTGGGGCCATAGTTTCTGTAACTTTTCTTTTTAAATTCGTGTTCCTCTCTATTTAATTTAAACTAGTAGATAGAGCCCAGTCTTCTGGGATCATTAGATCTAGGCTGTAGCTTTATTTCTGGAACCCACTTGCTGTGTGACCTTGAGTAAACCACTCTCTAGGTTTACTAAAATTACTAGGTTACCTTTAGTTTTTTCACCTCTAAAAGACAACTTTACCCTTTAGAGTTATAGTAAC
Organism: Sarcophilus harrisii; assembly: GCF_902635505.1. Lineage (NCBI taxonomy): Eukaryota > Metazoa > Chordata > Mammalia > Dasyuromorphia > Dasyuridae > Sarcophilus > Sarcophilus harrisii. The sequence continues at coordinate 362,103,963 of NC_045428.1, forward strand.
AATAAATGAAGGAATTGAAGTGAGAACATTTTCTGTTTTTCAGGAGGAAGTATCACTAAATCATCAGATATTTACTGAATGCTTATTGTCTGTATATAATCATCCTAGGAAGTAAAATCATAAAATCATTAGTGGCAATTTTGAAAAATCTTTAAGCAAGGTTTATGTCCTTGAGAACTTATATTCTTTTGGGGGACACAGGACTTACAAATGGGAAACAAGGCATTATTATTGTTGTAGTAGTTATTATTTTCATCTTGTTGGGTTATGGTGAGATAGGTCTTTAAGTGCATTCTTAAAGAGAACCTCTGGTGTGGAACCTCTCTCTACTAATGCAAATGGACATCAACCTACGGGCTTAGAAAGCTGCCTGGGACCCTGAGAGATTTAAGTGACTTTTCCAGAGTTGCACAAACTATTAAGCTTTTAAAATTATTTTAAAATATTAAATCCAGAGGCAGGAAATTTGAACTCTGACCATAATGATACTTTTCCATGACAAAGTGTTAAATAAAATATAATAGAATTCACAGTCAAGGGTTGTCTTTTATCACTCTGGTTGCCAATATACTTCCAGCATGTGCTAGCAAAAATAAATGTGACCAATTCAAGCAAAGAAAAAACAGCTGTTCCTGAAAAATATATATTGTGAGGATCTGAAGAGTGAAAAAAAGACAGGGGGAGGGGAAGAGAAGAAAGAGAAATATTTGATTTTTCCCAATTTTAAAACTTGTTGAAAAGTAGTCATTAGAAATGCCAGTCCATTCACCAGGCTGCACCCCTGAGCTTCAGAACAGCCACCCCCAGATTTCTAGGCCCTGCGTGCATAATAAGGCAGATCCTTCAAACTAGGGAGCTCTCCCTGCCCTCAGAGTGGTGGGAGAGAGAAGGGACAGTTGTGATGCTGCTTCTTCTTTCTGCCTTGCTTTTAGCCATCTTCCACACCTGTGAGTCCTCCAGCTTCCAGTGCCACAACGGGCACTGCATCCCGCAGCGCTGGGCCTGTGACGGGGATGCTGATTGCCAGGATGGCTCAGATGAGGATCCCATCAGTTGTGGTGAGTGCCATGCTTCTGGCCTACATGAGAAGTGCCTGGAGGCTTCCCTAAGGGGAATGCCTCCTTCTTTATTGGGAGATTCCCCCCAGCTGGGAAAACTCCCCTAGCTCCGAGTTTTAAGGAGCCAGTTCTAAGGACTTAGGCCTGTTTCTTTCGGTAGGTTGCTTTTCCAAAAGCAACACCCTACCCTGTTTACAAGGAGATGGCAACCTTGGGACTCAGGGTGGGTCTATTCTCACTTTGAATCATGTCTGCCTATGATCTGTAGCCAGTGCTCTTTTGGCAAGATCCACAGAACTAGTGGTGTGAATTGAAGGTCCTAGTTTTATTTCTCTACAGACTTTTGTGTCTTACTTTAGGCAAATCCTTTAGCCTTTTAATGTTGAGTTACTATTTTTTTTTTTGAAAGATTGATAGAAGGGATGAAGGTGTGAGATAGGAGCCTGTTCTCCTTGCTTCATATGGTTGTTGAGAGGATAATTGGCAAAGTGCTTTAATGAAATTATTAAGGGGGTTTTGCCCTTTGTAGGAGGCTCAGCTGCTTACTCCCAGTATGATCTTGGGATGCTTGCTTAAGCACTTTGGCCTTTAGTTTCCTCATCTCAAGAAATGAGGGGATTGGACTGCATCATGTCTAAAATTCCTTCCAGGATGATTTTTGTCATTATTATTGTTATTTTAAATATTTGATTTGAACTTAATGGTCCCCTGCTCCTGGGCACTGATTTTTTTTTTCCCCTTTCTCTTTCTTTACCAAATTCCAGAGAAGAAGTGCAATGGATTCCGTTGCCTCAATGCTACCTGTATTCCCTCCAGCAAGCACTGTGATGGACTCCATGACTGCTCAGATGGCTCAGATGAGCAGCATTGTGGTGAGTGTAGCACTTCTTTAAGGGGAGCCCATGGACAGTGTGCCCATGGTGGTGGGGAGCAGTTGGTCTCTGATTGCTGCTCATGGTCAGTTTGTAACCAGACAGACCCAAAGCACTTGGGCTTTGGTTGAGAGAAGCTCCAGCTAAAATGCTTCAGTGGGCATTGATTCTGTCTCCTGGGTTGCTTACATGCCTATCTAATATTGCTGGTGACCATATATGCAACATTTTATGACCTGAAATTGCTTTAACTTCCAAATTATTGTTTTAATGCCTTGGCTTAAGGCTCTGTTTGCCTAAAGTGACAATTGTTACCATAGAATAATGTTGGGAAATTCCACCAGCCTCCTCACCTCCTGAATTCCAAACCATCCATTTAAACACAACTAAAATACTACCTCCTCTATGAAACTCCTCCTCTCATTCTCCTAACTCCTTAATAATGAGGGACCTTTCCCCCCTGGATTTCATATAGAGCTCTTTGTTTTGTATAGTGTTTTTATTGTGCATTTTATTTAACAGTGTTTGTATCTTGTACCTCTTGCTAGACTAAAATCTAAAGGCAGAATTTTATCTATACTTACTATGTCTCCTCAGGTGTCTAACATAGGGCTTTCTTTGCCAATAATAGGGCCTTACTAGATATTTGCCTAATTGATGTCTCCTTATTGTCTGTGAAATCTTTCAGAACCCCTGTGTACTCGTTACATGGACTTTGTGTGTAAAAACCACCAGCAGTGCCTTTTCCAGTCCATGGTGTGTGATGGCATTGTTCAGTGTCGAGATGGCTCAGACGAGGATGCAGCTTTTGCTGGATGCAGTAAGTGGGCCACTTAGGGAAAAGATATCCTTAAAATGGTGGAAGGGCTGTTTTATCCACTTAGTTTAGAGTTCTGTCAAGTGCTCAACACAGACTGTCTTAAGAGACTAGATATTAGTAAAGTAGTATAAGCCTTTTTAGTTGATAATAGTTAAAGTATTAAGAGATTAGAGATGTTTTGGTTTTTTTTGGCTTGGGCTTAATATATAATTCATAGAATCTTCAGATCAGAAGAGCATTTGAGAAATGTTCAGGCCTTTTTTACCTTTATGTTGCTCTGTTATATTGCACTTTTTAGCATAGAAATGATCATTATTTCATGCTAATTTGTTCTTTTGTCAGCCCATGACCCTGAATTCCACAAGGTTTGTGACCAATTCAGTTTCCTGTGTCAGAATGGAGTTTGTATTAGTTTGATTTGGAAATGTGATGGGATGGATGACTGCGGGGATTACTCAGATGAAGCCAATTGTGGTAAGCTAATTTTTTAAAGACTGTGTTTGTTAACTCTTTTATACTCCTACTCTGACTTATAATATTCATCCTTAATTCAGGAAGAAGTGAAAAGAAATGAAATTTGGTCATATGCAAGGATGTAATTTTTTTTTTAGGAGCTGAAACTAATTCAAAGCTCATTTAAGGGCTGTCATGTCTTCAGAGACTTTGAAAACTATTGAACAGCTCTTCATATTGTGATGATGAATATATGTGTATATATATGTTGTATATAATGTATTTTAACATTTTTTGAGTATAATACTCTTCAAAGTACCAAGTGTCCTAATTTGCAGATAGATCAATTTTCATCAGTTGGCCATTCTTTTGGTCAGATGATTAAATTTAAATTTAGGTAATGGTTTCCAATATGTTATGGTATATTTTAGGAAATTGAGTTTCATGAAGAAGAGTAGAGAAGGAGGGATTGGCATTTATGAAATTCTATAGATTATTTCTTTGTCTCTGTTGTAAAGTCTAGTAGCCTTGGTTAATACAGCTGAGTTCTTGGTAAGAAAGATATAAATAGATCTTTGAGATCTCTGAATAATACTTACTGGGAAAGTGACTACTGCTCATGGTTGGTATCTTTAGAAAACCCCACTGAAGCACCAAACTGCTCCCGATACTTCCAGTTCCAGTGTGAAAATGGGCACTGCATTCCAAACAGGTGGAAATGTGATGAGGAGAATGACTGTGGAGACTGGTCTGACGAAAGGGATTGTGGAGGTAAGGGGCTGCCTTTGCAGCAAGTTGAAACTAGCAGGAGTTCATCTTTATAGAATGAACAGTATGTGAAGTCCTTTAAATAATGATGATGGTAAAAAATGATAATAATAACAACAATAACTAGCATTTATAGAGTGCCTATAGTGGGCCAGGCACCGTGCCAAGTGTTACAAATATTATCTCATTTGGCACCTCATTGAGAGGTAGCCAATGCTATTATTCCCATTTTACAGCTAAGAAAATTGAAGCAGGTAGAAACTAAGTGACTTTCTTGGATCACCCAGCTTAGGGAATATCCGACTCTGGATTTGAACTCTGATCTTGCTTATTCCAGGCCTCATAGTCTATCATCTGCGTCTTCTCTGAAAGGAACTCCCTTTTTGATTGTCTCTGACAGTATATATCTTTGAGAAGTAGCCTGGTGTACTGAGACCTACCTTGCCAATTTTCTGTTTACTGTGCCCAGGCAGTCAATGAGTATTTGTTAAGTTCTTACTTCATTCCAGGAACTCTGCATGGGTCTGTACCATAGTCATTCAGCAGAATGTACTAAATTACCTTTTTGTGTTTAGTTGCCATTCTGTAATTATCAGCTCCCTGAGGGTAAGAATCATGTCTTCCCTAACCTTTGCACCTCTTCCTGTGATGAGCACGGCTTATACACACAACAGATTCTTAATAAGAGTGATGAATAAAGGCTTCTCCCTTGGACCCTGAGGACCCACTAAATAGAATTTTATTTTGCTTTTTATTCAGTTTAACAAGAATTCTTTATTCTGGGGTTGTTTCTTAGTTTTCCTTTTTGATCCCATGAATTTGATTTTCTGTTCTATTTTATCTGTTTAGTTTCTCTCTGTATCTGGGGGCTTTGGTGTCCCGACGCTTTTGTAGGCTATGGACTACTCTGGCTGCGAGAGAAATCAGGACCTTGTTGGGACTGCCCTGCTGCTGTCTTAGGACTCAGATCTTTTAGCCTCTCAATTTGAGTCCTTGCACTTAATAGTCTAGTACAGTGGTTCTCAAAGTATGGTCTAGAGAAAAGGGGTCCTCAAACTACGGCCCGAGGGCCAGATGCGGCAGCTGAGGACCATTATCCCCCTCACCCAGGGCTATGAACTTTCTTTATTTAAAGGCCCATAATACAAAGTTTTTGTTTTTACTATAGTCAGGCCCTCCAACAGTCTGAGGGACAGTGAACTGGCCCCCTATTTAAAAAGTTTGAGGACCCCTGGAGAGAATCCTGGGAATCTCTGAAACCCTTTTAGAGGGTCTACAAATTCAAAAATATTTTTTATTTCCAATATGGTAAATGTCTATAAATATAACCCAGATAAACAAAAACGCTTTGGAGAGATCCTCAATAATTTTTAATAGGATAAAGATACTGAAAACTAATGTTTGATAACCACTGGTCTAGTACAAAGTTTCTTAAGCTGTGGGTCACCACCCTATATGGGGTTATATAACTGAATACAGGGATGTACCTATTTTATAAACCCACGTGCTCACGGTCATGAACGGAACAAGTTCACTAGGCCCTGGTCTAGTGGACTTTGGATTAGCCCCTTCAGAAGTTCAGAGCCAAGGTGGATGTTTGTGTCACCCAGAATCCTCTAAACCTTCCTCCCCTGCTGTCAGCTGCGATGTGCCCCAGGAGTGCAAGCCCAGCCCAGGTTAGTGCTAGGACTGCACCCGCCACCCAGGTAGTCCCAGGGGCCAGCCCATCCCAAAACTACCAAGGGAACGATGCTCGAATCACCCAGCATTCCAAGGGTGCCTGCCCCGCTCCCGAGGCAGCCTTGGGCTGGGGGCCTTGCTGACCTGTGCATGTTGTGTTGCTCTGCTTTCCCCAGATTCCCATCTCCGTCCCCCCAGCACCGCAGGGCCTTCCACGTGTCTGCCCAATTACTTCCGCTGCAACAGTGGCGCCTGCATCATGAACAGCTGGGCCTGCGACGGGTACAAAGACTGTGCCGATGGCTCTGATGAAGACGCCTGCCCCACCGCCGGTGAGTTTCAGAGGCCCTGCCTCTTCGCCTCCCGAGGGGGAGATGCCCCCGCTCTGCATGGGCGAGGTGCTAGGGAGACCTGAAGGCAGGGGCCCTGCTTCTTAAGGCCCTCAGGGTCGCAGGAGGTCATCAAAAGCATCCGCCGGACACGGCATCTTTATAACGGGGAACGGAGAGGGGATGCAGCGAGACAGGAATGGGGAGGAGAGCGAGCATTTATTAAGTGCCTGCTGAGTACCAGGTCCTGCTCTGAGCCCTTGACAAATAGTATCTTATTTGATCTTCACAACCACCTTGGGAAGTAGCTGCCATTATCCCCATTTTATAGGTGAGGAAACTGAGTTAGAGGGAAATTTAAGTGGATTGCCCCAGGTCACGCAGTAAGTATCTGAGGCTAGATTTGAACTCTTCCTGACTTCAGGTCCATGGCTCTGTCCTTTGTGCCATCTGGCTAAGTCTCTAAATAGGGGTGATTCTTGTTTGGAATGGGGACCCAGAATTATCTTCATAAAAGTAAATGCAGTGTAGAGATACCACCTTGTCAGCCCAGAAAGCTGCATACTGCCCCAGATAAGGCAGAGCTGGGATTTGAACCCAAGGATTCTAAACTCTTGCCCTCATGATCTGTCCACTATGACAAGTTGCTTTTTAAGTACCAGGAGGCAGCATTTTTATATAGTGCTTTAAGGTTTGCAAAGCTTTTTGCAGATACCATCTGTTTGATCCTCACAACAACCCCTGGGAAGTAGCCGCTGTTATTGTTGCCATTTTGCAGATGGGGAAACTGAGGAACGTGGGAGTAAAACGACTAGTTCACGGTTATACCGCTAGTGTCTCTGCTCTTCCTAACTTCCTCCTCTCCTCCTAACCCAACCTTCCTAACCTGCCTTCTCCTCCTTGGGGCTGGAGGGAGAGCAGTCAGGTGGAGGAGTGACCTCCCTGGGGCTGTGCTCTGAGGGTGGAGGACCAGGAAGAGATGCAACAGTGGAGGTGCGCCCTTACTGCGGCAGCTTCTGCCTTCTTGCAGCAGCTTCTGCCTTCTTGCAGCAGCTTCTGCCTTCTTGCAGCCACAAGGGGCCTGGGAACAGGCAGGCCTGGTGATTCTTCCTCAAAAAGCGGGGAAGATTGCCATCTAGTGGCTGCATGTGAAAGGTGCCGCCAGTTCCCTGCGCTTGTAGTCTCCTTTCACGCTCTCCCTTCAGCCTGCACTCGGCCAGGCTGTCCTTGTGGTTCTCCAAACCCAGCACTCCCTCTGCCCTCTCCCTGTCTGTGTCCCTGGCTGTCCTGCGTGCCTCAAGGGCACGGGCTTCTCAAGACCTTGGGAACTCGCCTAACGCATCCGTTCCACGTCAGGGAAACAGAGCCACCAGCTCAATGAGGTCTCCCAGAGGCGGTTCTGTAGTGCTTCTCCCTGGCTTAGCACCGGGGTAGGCACGCAAGAAATGTTCACTGAAGGAGTGCGCCCTTCCCTAGCCTGTTCCAAGTGGAATGTGGCCTCGGGAGGCTTGGATTCACATCCCGGTTCTCTTACTTAGTAGCTGTGGGATGCTGAAAAAGCATCCTTCTCAATTTTGACATCTGGGAAAATGAGGGAGTGAAGCATGTAGCAGGTCTAAGATTCCCTTCAGCTCTGAGGTACGTGGTTATATGAATCATTGATTGTCACAGCTGTAAGAGCAGAAGTTCACAAACTTATTTTTTGGAAAAACATTTTGATAATTTTATTTCTATCTGTGTTGTTTGTAATACTATGTATTTTTATTTTATGGATTTAAAAATATTATCCCAAGCAAGAGACCATAGTTTTCACCAAACTTCTCAAGGGGCCCATCACACAAAAATGGTTAAACTATAGAAATGGTTAAAAAACCATTAGAGTATTATCTAATTCGGTCCCTTCCATTTTATTGAGTGAATAACAAAGGTCAAAGAAATGAACTGACTTGCCAAATCCTGCAAATGACACAACAGAGAATGGAACCCTGATCTCTTGACTCACAATTTCAAGAGTCAGAAGGAATACCCTTCTTTATAATCTGAATCCTTCCTTTTTCTGTATATTATTCCACTGAAACTGGGTTCCTGTTTTCCATTAACATTGTTGAGAAACCAGTATTTTTCAGAACATATAAGACTGTACTTTTTAGAGAAAGAAAGGATCTCAAAAGTTCCTAGGATCTAGACCTGAGGGTTGTTATATCTTATCTTCTAGGTGACTTCAGGAAATCTTCTGTAATAACCTCAATGCATAGTGATCTGTACCCTTTCATATTTTTAATTCTACCTTGTAATCCTCAATTGTATTTTCACAAATTACTCTCTGGTTGTTTCATAAAGCTCATTTTCTCCAAAATCTGTTAAGTAAGAAAGTCTTTGAGAAATGAAACCCTCAAATAACATACCAATCAGTGGTATATGGTCAGTAATTCAAGTACTAATATAAGGGAGCCCTTTATTTTATCCTTAGCCTCAAGACCTAGCCTTTGAACCATTTCCATTGTTCTTCTCTCAATTGTTTCCTTATATCGATAGGTCTGTGATCTTAGCAATATGGGAAGTCAACATTTATGGACACAGGTTACAATTTATCCATGGCTTCTCATTCTGTCTAGCTTTTCTCTTAGATCTTTCATATCCTTACTCCAGGACTTTTGAAAGCTATGCTTTATTCTTAATTGGGGTCCTTGAACCTCAGCTGTACTTTGACCTCCAAGAATTTTTAGTGGAATAGTGCATTTTCCCTCTCCCTCCCTTTTTGTCAAACCCCTATGTGCATATTCCATTATTGCACTTTTTAACTGAGACCTTTATACAGTTTTTTCTGTGTTGTCTCCATGTCCTTCCCCTTTGTCTCAGTTGCTAATGATCTTCTTGTCTTCTTTCCCAGCTAATGTCTCATCAACCTCCACTGCTGCTCAACTTGGACGATGCAGCAGATTTGAATTTGAGTGCCAACAGCCAAAGAAGTGCATTCCCAATTGGAAGCGCTGTGATGGTCATAAGGACTGCCGTGATGGCATGGATGAATCCAACTGTCGTAAGTGCCTGGAGAGCCATTAGGAAGGCTGCTTTATAGTCTTGGTCTCCTGTTCCTTGTGCTTCATTTTCCTATGAGTTGTATCTTTACTTGAGTGGAGTCTCTGTATGTGTGTCTGTATCTTTGTACACATATGTATAGATGGGTCTGCTTGTGTTATGTGCTTATAAACAGCTGGAGTCGGGGTTGACTGTTCAAAATTAAGAAAAAAAAAAAAAAAAAGAAGAGATCCCTTCAGGTTGAATATTGACTTGGAAAATCACGAATTAACTTTATCTAACATTGTATTTTTATTTATTTTGTTAAATATTTCCCAGTTACATTTTAAATTGGTTCAGGCTGTACTCAGGTTTTTGAGGACCACACCTCTGTTTTGGGCTTTGTATGCTCTCCCACTCCTCTCCAGTACACAACACAGTGCATGCATATAAACATTTGTTGAATATGTAAATACATACATGTGCCAGTAACCACTCTGAAAATATGCATATAAAAGATGACATGGATATCGTGTTTTAGAGTTATTGTATTTGTCCCTGAAAATTAGGATTTCTGGTATTATCATCTATTCTTTTGAAATCTCTTCTTAGCTTATTTATATTCACACTGTTCAATAGAATACACATTGAAGTTAAAGTATATCATTTAGACAGTTTCTGTGGGGCAAAGATGGCTTAACAGACATTCCCAAACCTATTCAATTCACACCTAGACTGCTGCCCAGGGAAGGGGTGAGGAGTTCAGCAAGCCAAAGATGCTGTTCTGGATGAAAAAACAGACTTCTGAGCTGCACTTGAAGAGCATTCCTAGTAAACTCCTTGCTCATAAGGTTAAGATCAAGCATTCTAACCATCACTTTGCAGTGGTCCTCAAAGTGTAGTCCAAAGAATTGTTGGGGTCTCTGAAACCCTTTCAGAGGGTCTACAAATTCAAAATTATTTTTTATTTCTAATATAGTAAATAGCTATAAATATAACTCGTGTGAACAAAAACTCTTTGAACATATCCTCGATATATTTTTTTTAACAACATGAAGATACTGAGAACAAAGGTTTGAGAACCACTGACTTTGAGGGCCAGTAAGCTTTGTTCTGTGACGGCAGATTTCCATTGTCACCATTTCACATATGCAAGTTCTAGTTACAAAGACAATGGGGTGAAAGAATATGGAAGGACCCATGTAAATCTCTCCTGTCAGAGGTTAAAATAGATCTTCTACTCATTATGAGTTTTGTGTCTCTTCCCCATAGGAAGGATAATATAATTAAGGAGAGATCATGTCTAAGGATCAGAACCCAGTCTTTTCCCCCAGTCTCCAAATAATCAAGTGCTTGATTTGTGAACAAGGCGCTTAATGTTTTCATCTTTCAAATGGGAATAATAATAATACCTCTTCCCTCATAGAACTGGAAACGGCTAATGCAACTTACTGCCCAGTAAACAAACAACCATCCAGTGTCCCTGACAACTGGACCTTCAGACTTTACTGGGATGCTTCCAGTGACAAGTTGCATGACTTCATAAGATTGTAACTCATTCCATTTCCGGAGAGCTCTTACTGTTACGAAGTTCTTTTTTATGTGAACCAAAATATGCCTCTCTACAGTAACTTTCATTATTTGTTACTAGTTCTGCCCTCTAGAACCAAAGTTTCATAACAACTCCAGAAACTTTAAAGATGACTCTTATGTCCCTAGCCAACTCTTCTCTTCTACAGGTTAAAAATCCCTGTTCCTTCAGTCATTCCCAAAATGGTAACATGATTACCATCTTCCTCCTTTTCCTCACCATCATGTCTAATAATTCTATAACTTCTGATGATATACAAAGTACTTTTATGTACATAATCTCATTTGACTTTTCATTGGCCCTATGAGATAGGAAAGACAACTATTATCTTTATGTTGTAAGTTAAGAAACTAAGGCACAGTTGCTTAAGTGAGGCATATAATTAATTAGAGGAAGCCAGAACTAGAATTGTTCTCTTCTATCTCTTCTTCCATTGCCCTTTTCCATGACAAAGATTTCTTGGAACATGTGAGTCTATGATGTGATTTTTAGGTTCTCCTCTGGCTTGGTCACACTTCTGGAAACACTCCAGTTTGTTAATGCCTAAATGAATAGATTAGTACAACTCTCAATTTTATATATGTATGTGTGTGTGTGTATATATATATATATATATAATAGCTATATGTGTGTGTATATATATGTGTGTTTGTGTGTGTGTGTGTGATCAGTGCAGAAAATGTTATAACTTAGATATCCTTTATTCTGAATGCCAATACATGATTACAATGATTATTATTGTTATTATTCCACCCTAAGATCATGTTAGCTTCTGGGGCAGGTAGCCAAGTGACATTGCATTCTTACTGATCATGCATCTATCCACTACAACTCCTAGGTCTTTATCACATACATTGATATTAAACTAGAATTCTCTGTGCTTAGCAATTGAATTTTTGAACCCAAGTGCAGAAATTGATATTCATCCTTATGGAATTTTGTCTTGTTCATTTGGTCTGGTTATTTCATTACATTGGTATCCTTTTAACACTTGTTTTTGTTATTCATCCTATAGGTTACACCATTCAGCCTTGTGTATTACAAAAACTGAATTAGCATGTGTTCACTATTTATGTTAAAGTTAATGGTTAAAATGTGGGACAAGAAAGAGTTACATATGAAAAAGTTAAATGATTTGTCATTAGTAAGTCATAAAAACAGAATTTTAGTTTAAATTGAATCCAGTATAGATTTCCTTCAAGATTGACATTGATCTTTTATTCAATACCTGGTATGATTGTTCATTTACATAGTTCCCCCCAAAAAATTCTATTGGTAGACAGCTTGGTGTAGAATGGAATTGTGAATTGAAGTCAGGAAGACCTGGGTTAAAGTCATGTCTTGCCCTGATAAGTATTAGTTTTTGGGTAAATCATGAGTGTTCAGCATAGTGCCAGACATATAAAGGCATGTTTTTTATAGAACAATAATAATATGGGTGCTTATTAAATGTTTATTGACTAATTGACTCAAGGCCTTAGTTTCCCCATCTATAAATATCCATAATATTTACTTTCAGGTTGTCATGAAGGTCAAAAAGTAAAACATTTTTAAAATGTTGGTTAGTCTTGTCATTATCTCTCCCACATTTTTGTCTTACTCCTAAGGATAGTGGAAAAGACTTTGTTAAAATTGTGCTAAATTTAAGCTAAATTGGAGTTTGTGGCAGTCCCTTGATCCCTTTTGGAAATGAAGTGATGTTAATTTGACATTGCTCAGAAATTGTGGAGTCAAAGAGATTGAAGTACTCCCCTGAGCTATATATTAGTCTACCTTCTCCAAAGTATTTTATGTTGAAAATATTGGCTCTTGAGTGTGTGGGTGTCTTGAATGAGTTTGTGTGTAAGGTATGTGAATGAAGTAAACTTTCAGATATATAGAATTGAAAGTTATGAATCTTCCTCCCTTTGGGTGGTTAATTTTGACACATCTAAATAAAACCTAATTCAGCTGAAAAAAAAGGTCAAAACTCTGATTATAGACTTGAACAGAGCTAGAGAGCCTGAGGCTCAAACAGTGTTATCCATCACTCCTTATCTTTTTATTGTGGCTCATATAATTGTATTGGTTGTCATTTGCAGCCACACGTAGCACTTTAACATGTGTCAGTGGCCGGTACATGTGTGAGGATGGGGAGGCGTGCATCGTCCTTACAGAGCGCTGTGACGGCTTTCTGGACTGCTCGGACGGGAGTGATGAGAGGAGCTGTACTGGTGAGCCACTTTTCTCCCACTGGCCTACTTTGGCAATTGCTCCTTATTCCCAGGGTAATCAGGGGTCCCTTTGTAAGCAGCCACAGGTCTTCTTTATCGTCTAACCTGTAGCTGAAATGGAGACTTTCTCCTGGTCCGTAAGTCTTTAAGGAAGATAACAACAGGCTAGACTTGGAAACCTTGTCACCATCTTTACCGTATCCTTGGGGCACACTCTTTCCCACCTTTGTTTTAGTTGTAATTCTTTCTTATTGTGAACCTTCAGCCACTGGTGCTTTAAATAGCACTGTGCCTCAACTCGACACATTGCCTTCTCCCTGAGAACACGTTAAGGGTTGTGGTGATGTTGGGATTGAAACCAGTCTATTTGCTTTTGGCACCTGTGCTTTAAAAGAAATGATAATGTTTCAGCATGATAGATTTGAGTAAAAATGCATAGAGATGCATCATGGCTATAAGGGGATATGAGGACCCTGAAATATTTGCAATTAAGGAGGCTCTAGAATTCTTTCCCAGGATTTATTTTAAGAGCACTGGGGCTTTTCAAAATAACTGTTGGCCCAGCTTGGTCAGGAAGCTGGGTGAAGGGATTAAGTGACCCCTAGAGGGCCCTTCAAACCCAAGACTTGATGAGGCAGTATTTTCTCCTACATTTTCTCTAATCCCTTTATCTCTGCAGAGGAGACAACTGTATATAAAGTACAGAATCTCCAGTGGACAGCTGATTTCTCTGGTGACGTTACGTTGACTTGGACACGGCCGAAAAAAATGCCAGCAGCATCCTGTGTGTATAATGTTTATTACCGGTGAGTACTAGGATCATCATACATTTCAGTTAGAAGAGGTTACTCTCTGTACCCTGCTTTTTCTGTCTCCATTCTTCTGTTCATACCATTTCCTGTACCTGACCTGGATTTTCACAACTACTGTTCCCATCTTTTGAAGTCCCTCCCTTTTCTTGGGACCCAAGTCAGGTGCTGTCTTTCATAAAGCCTTTCTTTGACCCCAGCTCCCTAGGGGAAATAATATACACATCATCCCCAGGTTTTCCTTTTCATTTGCTTACTGCCTCTTATACCATAGTCAATTGCTGCTGTTGGTTTTTTCCCCAGTTATATGTAAAAAAAAATGGTTTTGGTTATATATGTACATTCTTTTTTTCTTTTATATTTCCTTATGAATCATGTTAGGAGAGAAAAATCACAATAAAAGGAAAAAATCATGAGAGAAAAAAAACAGAAGGAAAAGAAAAAATGAATATAGCATATAATGGTTTACATTGTCTCCATGATGTTCTCTCTGGATGGTGATGTTGTTTTCCATCCAAAGTTTATTGGGATTCAAAGTATCACTGAGCCACTGAGAAGAATCAAGTCTGTCATGGTTGATCATTACACAGTCTTGCTGTTGCTGTGCACAAAGTTTTCCTGGTTCTGCTTATTTTGCTCAGCATCAATTCATGTAAATATTTCCAGGCCTTTCTAAGATCAGCTTGTTCATTTTTTTTATAGAACAATAATATTCCATTACTTTCATATATCATAATTTATTCAATCATTCCCCAATCGATGGGCATCTCTACTCATTTTCCAATTCTTTGCTATCACAAAATGAACTGCTAGAAACATTTTTGCACATGTAGGTCATTTTCCCTCTTTTATGATTTCTTTGTGATACAGATCCTGTAGTGACACTGCTTAATCAAAGGGTATGTACAGTTTGATAGACCTTTGGGCATAGTTCCAAATAACTCTTCATGAGGACTGAATCATTTCACAGTTCCACCCACAATATATATCAGTGTTCCAGTTTTCCACATCCCCTCTAACATTTATCATTATCTTTTCCTGTTGTCTTAGCCAATTTCAGAGATGGGGAGGTGGTACCTCAGAATTGTTTTAATTTGCATTTCTCTAATCAATAGTACCACTATTATTTGTATAAATTTGTATTATTTGTATAGATCCTGTGGACAACCTGGAAGATTATATTATAAGGTCTTTAAAAGCAGGGCATGTATTTTCTAGATTTTTGTATCTCTTTGCCTTCCACAAAGTAGGTACTTGATAAATATCTGCTGAGCAAATGCACAGAGATACGTACATACAGACATACATAGATATGTGCACACACATACATATGTGTATATTTATATTCCTGGAAGAGTTGATGTTTATATACATTTATATTTATAACATATGTATTGTCATTTGTCCTTTGTTCTCAAAGAGGACCATAATATCAGGGAAGTGATGCCATGAATGAAAGTGAGTTATGTTTAATTGAAGGAAATTTGTGCAAACTCATAAGCCTTACTTTCTGCTTTGGAGACATTTGGGTCCAGTGGCAAGATATGTGTATATCAAGATGATCGGAGATGGCCCCAGATGCAATGGGAGAACCTTGGTCTTTTCTTTTAACAGGTCTCAGTTTGATTGAGACAGTGTCTAATCAGTGATTAAAGCTAGGTAAAAAATGAGGCAGAGAATCTAATATGCATACATGATACATATAATTAAAATATATGATTATAAATATATATATATATATATATATATATATATATATATATATATATATATATATATATAAAACTCGGGTTGTTTATTATATGAGTGTAATTTCAGAACTAGAAAGGACCTTAGAGATTATTTAGTCACCATGAGCTAGTAGGTTATTTCTTATTGTCATTAATTTACATTTGAGAAAATTGAGGCAAACAGAATTAAATAATTTGCCCTAAGATCACCTAGCTAGTAAAGGTCTTGAGGTCAGATAGGAAGTCATACCTTCCTGACTCCAGACCCAGTGTCTTATCACTGTACCACCTAATACCCACATCTAGGTTCCTGAGATAACTGACCAATGTGATTTCTGAACCACTAGCACTGGTCTTCAGAAGGGGAAAGTAGAAGTTCCCCTAAGGAAGGGCTGGAAAAGTACATTTGTCAGAGTCTTGCAAATCTGGTCAAAAGGCTTTTAATTATCTACCATTATGCTTTTTTAAGGGCCAAGTATGTTTCAAGATAGAAGATATATATACAAATCCTGAAGTGACAGGCCTAGTGGCACATGCCTGAAATCCCTGCTCCTGAGGAAGGCTAAGGCTGGTGGATTGGGTGCCTTTCCTAAGTCTGACTTCAACAAGTTAAGCTCTGGGGAAAGAGTCTAGGGGAGGAACTCACCAGTCAACGTACAGAGGAGCGGAGTGAACCAGCTCAAGGTAGAAACAGAGTAGACCAGAGCTTCCATGCTGATTATCAATAAGGCTGGGCCAGTGAGTACTTCACTTTTAGCCTGCACAAGATAGGTAGAGCCCGTTGTAAAACAAGACAAAAAAATATGAGAGCCTTGTCCTCAAGAAGGGGGATACAACAAGTTTACAGAGAAGTAAATATAATATGCAAAAAAATACAATAATATACAAAGTAAATGCAAAATAATTTATTGGGGGAAGATAGCATAGCTAGTTTGAGAAGAGAAAGTTTGGAGCAGCTGTTGTGGGGAATATGATAGAAAGTCAATCAGGGAAAAGTTAAAGGATTAACATCTCGACTTGTGTTGTAATTGGATAACATATATTTGTAGTGGCCCCAGTTCACATGGCAATGTGACTTCCTTTCCCAGTTTTTAACTGAATATGATTAAAAGTAGAGGAGGAAGAGTGGCAATAATCCAGGATTAGAAAAGGGGTTTGGAAGGGGATGACAGTTAATAAGAAAATAGGGGATTGAGATGGCAATCAAGTAGAGGACAATGTAAAATTAATCTGTTAATTGAAGGGTCATAATTTTGGAGGGGAAAAAGTGAGGCAAAACCAAGGAAGATGGTCTAGGACAACAGGGAGATAGAGGGACTGAAAAGGAAGGAAAAGGGGAAGAGAAAATTACTTACATAGATCCTCAAAGTTAGAAACTATTGAAGAAAGAAAAATAATGACAGACCCACAAATTCATAGAAGACAAAAGTCCAAGAATCCAGCAGCAATACCTCTGGCCTTTTATTGTGATTTTTCTCTCCCAACATGATTCATAAGATGATATAAGAGGCAGACAAATTTATAAAACATGAGCACAAGTAATGCTAACTTTAAGAATCTTATTGGAAGAAGGTAAATTTGACACAATTGCTATAATCAGTATCATTGACCCTTGACAGAATGAGGATCAATCCTGAGTTATGACTCGGGAATTATGTAGCAAGATAGATAAGAGGAATAATTTTAAGAACATAGATTTGGAACCACAAAGGATTATCAATCTGCATGCCTTCAAATTTACGGATGAGGAAACTGAGACCTAGATGGTTTTAGTGGCTTGATTGTTATGTCCATTGAGAAGCCAAAATAATGTGAAGAAATCCAAGAACCAGAGTAAGAAAGCATGATGAAGAGTATCTTGTTAACAATCCATAGAGTTAGAAGTGATTATTGTCATTGGAATAGACTACAGATTGTCTAGTCAGAGGAAATAGGAGTTTGAAAAACAAATCACAAGTCTGGAATGAAAGAATAGTGAAAGAAAACTTCAGTTACTAAGCATCTGCTGGAGTTCTTTCATCCAAAAACAGGGCAATTCTTTTACTTGCCCCAAATAACAGTTTGACTGACTGTGAACATTTCATGTCAAACCTTTGTGGATAGGGACTTTACCTGTGATTTCATTGCTGGAACTCCTAGGTAAGGAAACTTACCTAACTAAAAAGTTTCTCTGAAACGTTTAGTGTTAAGAGAGTTCTAGGGGACAGTGAGAAGTTAAGTGACATGTCCATGGTGACACAGTATGTGTCAAAGGTAGAACTACCAGAATGATGAAGGGCCCTGTTCTTCCAAATTAGGATCAGCCAAAACAACTAATGATATTTAGCCTAGAGAAGAAGAGACTGAAGAAGGACATGGTATCTTCAAACATTTGAAGGACTATCATGTGGAAAGAAGAGTAGATTTACTCCATGTGACCCCACAGGACTGAACAAGGAACATGAAGTGAAAATGGCATCTATTCTAGACTTAATATAAAGTTTAAAAAAAAAAAAAACTTTCCCCAAATTAGAATATTCAGAAGGCTCACCTTCTTAAAGAAGCCTTTCCTGGTCTTTCTTAACCTTAGAGCATTCCTTCTGAGATTATTTCTGATTTAGAAGAAAGAAAGGAAGGAAGGAAAAAATAGGTAGATAGGTCGGAAGGTAGTTATGACAAATTAATAAGCATGTAGGTAAATAGAGATAAATATGATAGGTAGAGATAGAACGAATAGATGGGTTAGATTGGTAGGTGATAGGATGGATGGATAGATAGGATGAAGTAGGTAAATATAGATTTTTAGGTAGATAGATAAATAGATGCAGAGATGATACATATATAGATGAAACAGGATAGATGATAGTTACTTATATAAAAATGATAAATAGGTAGGTCGTTAGGTATATAAATATAGATACATAGAAGATAGAATAGATAGATAGATAAATAGATACTTAGAATAGATGATAGGATAGAAAATAGATGGATACATACATAGTTGATAGAGAATAGAAAGATAAAACTAGATAGCTGGATTTGTCTTATTTGCTTATTGTCTTCATCATTCGACTGGGAGCTTCTTGAGAGCAAGGACAGTGCCTGGAACATGTTAGTGCTTCAGTTACCAGGCATCCTTCTGTTTGTTGACTTAATAACCACTTATGAGAGAGATTGTAGAGGAAATTCTTGTTCAACAACGTGTTCCAGACAGGCTTTCTGGTCTCATTCATCTCTTAGATTTTGTGATTGTACCTAAAGTCACACAGTAGTTCAACAGGGACCAGAATCCAGGTTCCGTTGGCTCTTCTTTCAGGGTTCTTTCCATTGGTTTCTTCTTTCTGTGTGTGCTTTGCCTCCTCAATTCACAGATCATTCACTAAGGTATCAATCACCACCTCGAAGAGTAAAAGGTCCTCCTTGTCAATGGATGTTCGGATGTCCTTGTGATGAAAGATTGTGTGGTGTGACCACTTTTAAATTGAGCCATATATTCCTTGTCACCTCCATGTTGCTCCAGGGCTGAAATCCTTTTGTTTCCTTACCCAGGATGGTTGGTGAGAGTATGTGGAAAACTTTGGAGACTAACAGTAATAAAACCATCAGCATCTTGAAAGTTCTAAAACCTGACACCACCTATCAAGTCAAAGTGCAAGTACAGTGTCTGACAAAAGTGCATAACACCAACGACTTTGTCACCCTCAGAACCCCAGAAGGACGTAAGTGTTGTTAGGCCCCATCGGGGCCAGCAGGGATCCGCAGGCCGCTTCCTAGCCATGGCCATGGAACTGGTTCCTTGCTCCCTTAACTCTGAAAGTCTTATGTTAGTTATAGATCACTCTTGTGCCATTCTTACTCATTCCTCGCTTCCTGCCACCACCACAATGAGTATTCCTTCCCTTTTTGCTTTTCTCCCTCTAGCCCATCAAGCTATTCCTCTGACTTGTTTCCTACTGCTTAGTACTGTAGAGCTCATTGATTGCATCGCTAAAGAGATGGGTCTGATTGCCTTTTTTTAAATCAAAAGGTTCTAAAGCAAATGAATATTATCTCCAAAGTAGTCGGTTGGATTGCAGTGACATAGCCAAAGCATTGTCTGGAATTCCCATTTTGGAATTGCCATGAGAGCCTGCAGCACCTTCTTTTAAAAATATTCCCAGGGAGGACACACCTTTGTCTTCTGAGTGTAGGTTATTCTGAAACGAGCCAAAAGTCATTTTGAATCAAGCCTAAGGAAATAAGGTAACAGGTCAAGCTGCAGATAATTTTTGGTACAAGATGAGAAAGAACATATGCTTTCTTCGACTCCTGAGGCTGACTTTGCAGGCAGTTGCAAAAGGAGAATTCTGAAGAGGTTCTGAGCAGGGCAGCCTTGTTAAAAAATGTACAGATGACAGGGGCAGAACTCACCTGAATATAGGAATTCTGGCTTGCTTGCTTCAAAACTTTGCTTTTTAGCTAGACCATCTTGTATTTATCTGTGCAGGTTGGGCTCTAAGAAGCATTGTCTTTAATCCTCCAAGATCTTTTATTCTAAGGCATATTTTGAGGAGGGACACAATCAATTTTAAGGAAGCTGATTTGGGACAAAAGAAGGGAAATAACTGTGATAATAGCCAAGTTTTCTATATGGGGGTTGTGCACAGGGGCAACATCAAGTGGACCCCTCTAGCTCTCTGGCATTCAAGTTGGTTTTAACTCAAACCTTTCTCTTTACCAGTTCCAGATGCTCCTCGGAACCTCCAGTTGTCACTTCACAAAGAAGTCGAAGGTGTGATAGTGGGTCACTGGGCCCCCCCTGCCAATACCCATGGACTTGTCCGAGAATACATTGTAAGTATTGCTTGGCACTCCTCCACCCTATGCCGCAGGCTTCTGGGCATGCTGAGGCAGAAGGAAAACCTTTATGACCAGAACTCCCTCCTACTAGTTCAAGGGTTTGTTGGATTCCTCAACTTCTCCTCTCCCTACCTCTTTAGAATGGGACAGTCTTTTTACCTTTGGAAATCATTTTTCTAACTGCATTTTTTTTTCTTTTTTTCTTGACCTTAGGTGGAATATGGTAGAAGTGGTACCAAGATGTGGGCCTCCCAGAGAGCACCTAGTAACTACACCGAAATAAAGAACTTGCTGGTCAACACTTTATATACCCTAAGAGTGAGTTGATAAATGGATATATATGGATATATAGTAGAAAAAAGACTGGTTTTGGAGTGAAGACAAAACTGGCTTCACATCCCACTTCTGACATTTATAACTCCGTGTCTGGTGCCTCATCTGTAAAATGGGGATAATAATAGCACTTACCTCACAGCATTGTTTTGAGGATCCTGTGAGATGTGTGTGATGTATTTTGCAGCCCTCAAGGTGCTATCTATGTCAGTACCAACCATTTTTTATCTTTAATGCCCGTTTTAAAATTTTCAGAACTTATCAATGTTATTGCCACTTTCTGAGTACCTTGCTATTGTTTATATTATAGCCACATTAGTGACCTTATAAAGTACTTGATCTATTTTCTTTTAGAAAATCCTTAAGATGTATCTTCAGAATCTTAAGGAATCCTTGCTCTAAAGCCGGAAGAGACTATGAAAGCTGTTGAGTCCAATTTCCTTATTTTACAGATGTAGAAACTGAGGACCAGAGGGGTAAAGAGGCTTGCCTGGGATAACCCAGGTAGTAAACACCTGAGGGGGGATTTGAACCCAGGTTTTTTTTTTGATGTCTATTAAATTACCCTAATTGTTATAGGATCTGCTTTAGAAGAAACTAGAAAGTTGTCTATTTTTTCAGCCCTTGGGATTGGCACCCACAGAAGATATGACAAACTTTCTAAAGAGTCAAAAGCAGATTTTATCTCTAGAAACTGGGTTGACTTGTATTTCATTCTTTCCAGAGGTTAATTAGAATGTTCTCTTATGAATGAGTCTTCCAAACTCAAATATGTTCCATGTTATTCCCCATTTCTCTTTTACTACATGGTGGGGGCAACTCTACCACATTACATTTATAAATATACTTGGGTGTTTGGATAATCTTAGAGAAGACAGGGCATATTTGTACAAAGTAGTAATAATATGAGATCATCTTTACGTACAGACTAATGACTCCATAACTTAGTCCTTTTTGTGACCTTTTTTCTTCAGCTGTCCATAAAACCTTTTTTTTTTTCTTCAGCGGTCTATAAACACTCTCTAGAAAGACTTTGGGTGCACCAATCAGCAGAATTCCATTTTCTCATGACTCTGACAGTCCTTTTAATGCCCCCAACAGAGCCCTACTTCTTTATCCCCTCCATGTACCACATTTCATTTGCCTATCTTCAGGGAAATGGCACCCTTTTGTCACTTCTTAACCTTTGAAGCTCACTGGGCATTCTTGGTTTCTGGTGCATTGTCCTTATTTTATATTAACTCACTTCTACTTTTAAAAGGTTGCTGCAGTTACCAGTCGTGGAATAGGAAACTGGAGTGATTCAAAATCCATCACCACCATAAAAGGAAAAGGTAAATGATTCCAGGGCCTAGAGATGTGGTAAAGGTAGAAACCCTTTTGAAATTGGCCTAGGGATGAAGAAAACAGATTAGAATCTTCTCTCTTGCTTTATTTTGGGCTTATTTATGATGATTTATAAATATTTTCTTTGGGTAATTGTTTGGGTATGTTTCTCCTGATAATTTTTTTTCTTAAATGAAGCGTTCCACATAATTCAAAGCTACATAGAGACTTGTAGAGATCCCTTTAGGAATCCCATGGCCTCTAGTCAGACTGCAGCCATGCCACTCAGGACTAATAGTGTACCCCACTCTTATTCCTAAAATTTTATGTTTGTAAAGTGGTGAGTATTTTGTCTACTATATTTTAAGCTCACAAATAAATCCATCCTTAAAAAACCTTTCTCATTGCTTCCTAATAATGCTAGTACTGGTAGCTAGTATTTGAGTACAGAGCTAAAAGCCAAAAATCATCATTAGGCTTAGTTCACTGCCGTGTACACCATGAGTCACTGACACATGGTCCTATGAGCTTAATAAGGACTGAAATTAAATCTCTTTCTAGCAATAGTTGTCTAAGTGAGTTCCTTATCATCTTGGAAACAAGCATCCTTACCTTTGGATCTGTGGCTTTTAAAATCACAGAAGAAATTCTCTTGTGGTTGGAAATATTTGCCTAAAATCTGAGAAAAAGTTTTAGCTATACCTTGGGCTCCTGGACTCCTACTACAATCTAGTCATTGATTCATATTAAAAATAGGTTTTAATAAGTCAAACAAATTGAGGGAATCCAGTAAGTGTGAGGCAGAATGAACTAGATGTTACAAGAAGCCTCTTGAATTTATTCTTTCCCCCTTCTCCCTCCCTCTCTTTCTTTCTATACTCCTCTCTCTCTGTCTCCTTTTCTCCCTCTCTCCCCCTCTCTTCCTTTCCTCTCTCTCTCCCCCTCCCCCGACTTCCTTTTTCCCTTTCCCCCCTTCCCTTCTCCCTCCTTCTTCCTCTTCCTGTTCCCCTCTCTCTCTCCCCCTCCCTCTCCTTCTCCCTTCTCCCTTCTCCTCCCCCTCAACCTCCTCTTCTTCCCCCTCTCCCTTTCCTTTCTCTCTTCCTTTCCTCCCTCTCTCTCTCCCCTCCAGAGAGTGAGAGATATACTTCTTATTCTCATGATAAGAAAGTTTGCTAGAAGAGCCAGTAGGAGAATATCTCTTTGATTCCTTAGATAAAGGATAACCAGCCCCACATTTAAAAATTCTAAGCCATTGTTATTTTTATTAAACTTATTTCATATGGTGGTATACCAGTTGCACACAGGCGAACCAAATGCAACCTGTACAGAAGATAACTTTATATCACATTAAAAAGTGACATTGTTTTGCTGACCTGTAAATTCAGCCACTGGAGAGATTGAGGCTGATGGATCTCTTGAGCTCAGGAGTTCTGAGTGGTGATAGGCTATGCTGATTGGGAGTCTACACTAAGTGGTAATACTATGGTGATCTCTCAGGACTGGACTCCCTAATAAGGGGTGAGATTAGCATAGATCAGAAATGGAGCAATTCAAAGCCTTTGTGTCAGTCAGTAGAAGAAACTGGATTTATGATAGCTTCTGAATTCTAGCTTGGATGAAACAGGGAGACCTCGTCTCTAAAAACAATAGAAAGATGCTGGTGTTCATTTGACTTGTATCCTGGGCAAATTTGGAGTCAGAGGAACTGTGTTCAAATATCATCTGTGATGATTATAACCCATGTGACTAGAGAACTCATTTAATATACGTGGGCCTAGGTTTCTCTATCCCAAAATGATTTTGGACTGAGAAGGTCTCTGAGGGCTCTTTCAGCTCTAGATCTGTGACTGATGGTGGATGAACTTCTGTCCTTAGGAGCAAGTGTAGGAAAGGTAAATCTGGCCTGTGTTAGTCAGACTTGTGTTAATCATCCATGAAAGGACAGATCTATCCATGACTAGATTGTAGGGGATCTGGGAACTTGGGTGGAGGGAGGGGATCTTTATTTTTACTAACCTTTAGTTAAAATGAAACTTTCTTTTCAGTTATTTAAAAACAGTATTCTGAAAAGGGAACTGTGGACTTCACCATGGCATAGAGAAGCCTAAGAACTCTTAGTCCCTAGTTGGTGATAATTAGGTTCTTTCTTCCTTTTCTTAGTTAAAGTACAAGACCTTTTTTCTTCCCCATATAGGTGATTTTAGACTGGGCTCTTGTAAACTCTGTACTAGCTAATTAGGCTTGTAGGCACATATCATCATACATGGCACATGTTGCTTAACATACTTATCGGTTGATTTAGAGCTGGAAGGGACCTTAGAGATTATTTTATCAGGTCCTTTCACTTGCAAATAAAGAAACTGAAGACTAGATATATAAGATAAGTGATTTGCCCAAGGTTTCATGTAACAAGTAACAGAGCTGAAATTTAGACTTGGGTTCTACCAGGAAAAAGCCATTAAACTGGAGAAGTGTGCAAAGAAGGGCATCTAAGATAGTCAAGTTTCAAGGTTATGTCATCTGGTGAAAGGAGAATAAAATAATGCATTGAGGGCATAGCAAAATATAGCTGTCTTTATCTGTTTGAAGGTCTGTTGTGTGAATAAGGAATTGGATTTGTTCTTTTTGACCCCACAAGTAAAATTATGGGAAATAGATAGAAGCTACATAGAAGCAAATTTAGATTTTATTGGAGGTGGGGGATGGGAAAGCTTCCTAGCAGTTAGAGCTATCCAGAAGTGGGCATTACTGCCCCTGGATGGATAGCCACTTAACTGATGTCTTTCAAAGGAGTTTGTGTGTGTTTATGTGTAAAAAACATGGTGAAGAGGTTGCAGAATCAAATAGTCTCCGAGTTGTAGGGAATCTGAGAGGACATCACTTTTCTTATAGACATATGTTGAGGTGGTAAGTGTGCTGTCTGTACATTGAAGTGGGGAGCTTGCCATGTTTTTCTGTACTCATCCCCTTGGGCTTTTAGCTTTAGTATGAGATTTATACTCAGATATTTCCAGGATGACAGATTGTTCAGTGGTTCAGAGTCTGCCATGGTATAGAATGTGTGTGTTTTTGTGGGATAGGAGCATGGGCCCCTGGTGGCAGAAAATTATTAGATTCTAACACCATCACTAGCTGTGAGAACTTGGGCAAGTCCTGGAGCCTAAATTTCATCATTTCAATAAATTCCATCCTCATGGGGATGATACATGTACCACCTGCGAATGAAATTGTAAGGAAAAGATGATTTAAATGTCCTAGATCGGAGGCCACTTAGGCAAATCCACTCATTTTACAGATGGAGAGGAAACTGAGACCCACAGAGCTTATTTATCAAGAATCACATACCTAGTAAAGATCAGAGATGACAGTTGAACTTTTCTTTTAATTCTATAAAGAATACTAGTTTCCTATCTTAGCATACAAAGGGTAGCTGGGCTGTACAATGGATAGAGACACTGAAGTCAGGAAAAACTGAGTTCAAGTACAACGTCACTTAATAGTGGTGTGACATTGGGCTAGTTACTTTACTCTGTTTACCTTACTTCTTCATCAGTAAAATGAGATGGAGAAAAAATGATAACTACTCTAGTGTCTTTGCCAAGAAAGTTACAGATGGAGTCAGCGTGACTGAAACAAAACAACCAGCACCACCACCTTAGCATACAGCTTTCTTACAGGATGTAAAACTGTTTTGTAAATGTGAATTGTTAAATAAATGTGAATTGTTATCATAGAAATTGGGGTTTCACTAGTGAGAGGATACCCACTGTGACTCCAGTGCCTTTGGACAGTGGGCTGAGGTTATTATTGTTAGGAAAAAGCCTCTTTAAAAAAAAGGACAGGATGAGTGCAGACCAATTCCCAACCCTGAGTGAGGGATAACAGGTGGGCAAAATCAGGCAAAAGTCCTATCCCCTGCATGCCCAGCCTGAAAGATCACTGTCTGTGGAACAGGCAGGGACCAAGTCTCGTCGAAGTTGCTGGCCGTCAGTCATATTTCTTAGGATTCTCATTTTGAATTCTTCTCCGTTTCCAGTGATCCCACCACCCAAGATCCACATTGAGAGCTACAGTGAAAACTCTCTCAGTCTCACCCTGGGCATGGATAGCAACTTTAAGGTAATAGTGAAATTCATAGCTGGCGGTTGGTGGGGAATGGGGCAGGTGGAAAGCAGGTAGACAACTTATTCCCAGGGAGCTGACTCAGATGCCTTGAGTGATAGACTATACCCAGCATGAGATATCCAATATGTCACAGTTTCAGTTGGATCAAGAGAAATGAATGACTCTGGTGATGTAGTAATACCCTAACCAGGTTGGCTTCCTTCCTTTCACCTCTCCCAGCTCTCCCCCTCCCTCCCAACATTCCCCACCGCAAAGAAGAAGAATTACTTGGATCTTCATGTATAATTATCCTGCCTCAGCCTGGTGCTTTTTTTTTTTTAACCATGTAATTAAATGGTTCACAGCTACAGTGCAAATAAAGACTTGGTGTTAACAGAGAACGTGTGCCCTGTAATTTTCAGCTTTATTGGATTTCCTGGTGCTACGAGCTAATGCAGTGTTTCTCACACTAGAGAAGAGCCTTTGTGGGGAGAGGCTCTGATACTTTCCCAGGGAAAAACAGATTCCTGTATTTTCCTTCTCACCTCCCTACTTTCTACCCCCCACCGACTTCCATGGTTCGACCCCTTTTATACCCTGGTTCCTACTTTCCATAAAGACCTCAAACAATAGCCAGAAACATACCTTTGGATGACCTTTAGAGAGTTAGATTGGGTTCTTGTAGCTCCTCAGTGAATGTGAACCCATAGAAATGAATAAGAGGGCTGGGGATGTGCCTACAAAGTAGAGGCAGGAACCTCCAGGGATGGGGAGGTTCAAGGCAACCCACTGTTCTTCTAGCTCTTAATTCCTTAGAATATATTGACTTTTGGAACTAAGGAGACTTAGATTCTAGTCTCAGCCCTGACACTGCTTTGATATATGATCCAAAGGAAGTGACTTCCCTTTTCTAGGCTTGTTTCCTCACCAGTAAAATCAAAGGAGTAAATCGGATGATTTTATACCCATTCAACTCTTATCTCTCTTAACAAAGCCTCTGCAATTTGGGGGTTGTGGAGCCCCAAATTTTCATTTTTATCTGTTTCACATGTTTTATGTCTTAGCTCTTCTTCAGGAGGGACAGCAGGAATAAAAGCTTGCAGATCACATGGGAACACAGGCTGAACTTTATAGACTAAAAACCCAACAACACTTTAGTGCCGTTTGCTTATTTTTTTTTTCACAATGAAGTGCTTTGTAGCATGACATGCCTTGGTACTGACTATGTCCCCATTACTCTGAAATTCATTGCCTCCTTACCTCTGCCTCTTAAGTATCCTTAGCTCAGCTCAGGTCTCACCTTCCACATTATTAGGAGGTCTTTCCTCATCCAATCATTAGAGTTTCCTTCTCCCCAAAAAAGAATTGTTTTGTATTTGTTCTGAATCTACCTGAAGGTATACCTACACAAAAATGTTCTCCTTTTGTCTTTCTGTCTCTATTGTCTGGAACAGAGTAGATGTTAAATAAACATTGATTAATGATTAATCAGCCTGAAATTTCATTAAAAGGGAAGCAGTAGATGAGCCTTGGTTTGTTTTGGTTTCAGTTGTGCTTGTTTTTAAATCTCTCCAGTTTTGAAGAGAGTCACAATACCATGAAGAAATAGAAAATAACTGCCATGATAACTCTTTCTCTTGTTGTTTATCAGGTGAATGGCTACGTGGTGAACCTCTTCTGGGCCTTTGACACTCACAGACAAGAGACAAGAACTTTATTCTTACATGGGGAGATAGCCTCACACAAAGGTAAAATATAGCAACCAGTTGACATACAGCAGGTGGGATTGAAATTGGATGAGGTATTTATTTCCAAGCAATGCAGGTTTTTCAATATTGAAACTAGTTAGTGAATGCCCAAATAGAATTTCTTTCCTTTGAGGATCATTCAGATTGGAAAAAATGTCCTCCATTCTGGATAGTTTAGGTGTTTCATTCTGGATAGAAAGAAAGAAGAGAACAAGGGGAAGAAAGAAATGAAGCATGGATAGGTTGATTGATTGAGGTCTACTATGTGTTGGATATTGTGTTAGGCACATTACAAATATTATTTCCTTTGAAGGCAGAGGAATGGACCAGATAACCTCTTAATGTCTCATACACCTGAGGTTCTGTTTTTATTAGAATATTGAATAATAAAAGGGAAATGGAAACCATTACTTGTAAGCTTCTTTCTCTGAAGTTGATACTTAGGTTTCAGGTTAGGTAGGTATATCATATTGACCAGCCAAAGTGGCATTCCTTGCTCAAAACTGTAACTCTTTATCTCTGGAGGGAAAAAAAAATCCATATTGGTGCTCTCTCTCATTCCTGAAAATATGAAGGTTTTGATCTGAAAATGCATTAAGGAGTTGGTACCAGATAATAGTTAAGTTTCCCTTTTGCCTAAGATAGAATTTTCCATGAGGGGGGCCACCTTTGGAATGTGAAGGACTGACATGGATAGCCCTTTTCTTTCAGAACCCTCCAAAGTAATCCCTAATGTATTTTTCATCATTAGCTAAGGATGTTGTCTCATAAATGGATTTCCCGAATTATGGAAACTCGGTGCCAAGACTACTTAAATTTTTTTAAACTCTTCCCTTTAATATAAAAAAAATCAGATGTGTATCTGATTTTTATGGTGTGCGTGTGTATGTCTGTGCGTGGCTGCGTGTGTGTGCGCGCGCATGTTTCTGATTCTTCCCTCAGTGTCTAGTTGGCAACTGTCACTTAGAAGCATTGACTCTTAGGATTGGATTAGACAGTACCTTAAGTCCAGTCCAAAGTACCCCAAATAAACAGTAAGTCTCCAACAGTATAGATGTCTCTTCTGCTCTGAACTATGCCTTTCTTTGCCCTTATTTTCAAGAGATAGCCCCCTTCAAATCCCTTTGTATTTTCCATGCCTGGCCATGCCCATGGTAACACTTGAAGTGCCTTTCTTAGATGCCACTGCTAAATATTTAAGTTCCCTGTTTCCTCTCCTGTTTTAATAAGATGCTACTGGTTCCCTTTCTATCATCCTGTTGCTACTCTTACTTCCATTCCATTTCTAGGATGGGAGCTTCAGCAGCACGATTAGGAAAAGGGAAGTAAAAAAGTCAGTCTCTGTAAACATCTTTCCTATCATTGAGGATTGGGACATTCAGATCATTGCAGTGTTCCCAACATCCATGGTCCTAATTCCTCCCCTTTTCTCTATGTCTTGTTTATCTCTTTACTCACAATTCCTGCCCCAGATCCTAGGATGATGTGGGTTATTAAATTTTAAGCTGAATAGACACAATATTCAGAATGAGGGAAATGATAAACTTTCCTGG
This sequence comes from Sarcophilus harrisii, assembly GCF_902635505.1. NCBI lineage: Eukaryota > Metazoa > Chordata > Mammalia > Dasyuromorphia > Dasyuridae > Sarcophilus > Sarcophilus harrisii. The sequence continues at coordinate 362,133,186 of NC_045428.1, forward strand.
TTAGACTGCTTCTCTACATGTTTATCCAAGAGATTGACATACTTATGTCCATAGGAAGGAGGCCAAAATGGTAGAGACTGGTAACAATTCTTTTAGAGAATTGGTTGAAATAATTAGAAATATTCATTCTGGAAGAGTTGGAAGACAAGTGATAGTTATCTTCAAATTTTGGAAAAACTTATTTAAAAGAAATAAGCCTTGTTTTGCTTGGCCCTAGAAGAAAAATCTCTTAAGAATTTCAACCAAATTTATAATGGGCTAACTTGTGGAATAGTGAGCTCTCCTTACTGAATGTCTTCAGGTAGAAACTGGCTAATCATTTCTTAGAGATGTTTTGGATAGGTGGTAAGATTTGATATGGGTCTAGATTAAATAACATCTACAATTACTTTTAATTCTAAATTCATGTGATTCAATTTTTTTAGAAAATTATTTTCTCTCCCAATTCCTCCCATTTGAAAAGAAAGAATAATAAAGTTATAACTAATATGGATAGTCAAACAAACAAATCCCCATATTTACCATGTCTAAAACCTATGTATTTCATTCTTCATTTTGAGTCTATCATCTCTCTGTCAGGAAGTGATAAGTATCATCATGCATCCTCTGTAATTATGATTGATTTGTCATTGTACTGAACAGAATTCTCAAGTATTTCAAAGATATTTGGCTTTGCAGTGTTGTTGCTATATAAGTTGTTTTGGTTCTATCCACTTCATCCTGCTTCAGTTCATATAAGTCCTCCCAGGTTCTTCTAAATCCTTTCATCATTTCATAGGGCACAATAGTATTCTATTATATTGATATATGATGATTTGTTTGGCCATTTTCCAGTTGATGGGCATCCCTTTATTTTAGAGTTGTAATTAACATTTTTGGTAAATATGGATCCTTTTCCTATTTTTAAAATCTCTTTAACAAGTAGACCTAATATAGTAGAATCACTGGATCAAAGAGTATGCAAAATTTAGTCCAAATTGCTTTCCAGAAGAATGCCTGGACCAATTCACAGATCTTCCAACAGTATATTTATGTACTGTTTTTCTATAGCCCCTCAAACATTCATCATTTTCCTTTTTTATCATATGTGCCAATAGTAATGGGTGACTGAGGAAGAATTTTAGAGTTTCCTTGATTTGCATTTCCTCAATTATTAGTGAGTTTTGGAGTATTTTGTCATATAGCTGTTATTTCTTCCTGAGAACTGTCTATTCTTATCCTTTGACCATTTACCAACTGGGGAAAAATAACCGATAATACAAAATGTCTAGGGAAATAAGAATCTGAACAGGTGTGAAGAATCTTTCTTCACTTTTCTTAATGGCAGCAACTATGATTTTATTATTATTATTATGCCTTCCCTAAACCCTCACACAGTGCTTTGTACATAGGCACTTAATAAATGGTGGTTTAGTACATGAACACTTGGGAAAAACTCCACCTTTATCATCTGAGTTTAGGCCTTGGCTTCTATACTAAGTCCACATTTAAAAAGGGGGATAGAATAAAAGTCCCAGAAAAAAAAATATTACTCCTGGATTGTTCCCCATCATTGCTCTAAGGAATATGTGATCTTGTTGAGGGGAGAGAATTCTGTAACAGCAATGGAAGTCCCCAGGCTGGTGTTGCAGGTTTTGTGAAAGAATTCGCTGTCCCAATCACCAAGTGAGGTTTTTGGCAAAATGGGTTTATTTCACTAGAAAGTATTTCTCTCAGTGGGCCACTTCCTCATTTATTTTTTTTTGTATTTGTTTAATTTAATTTTTAAATGAATTGTTTTGTTCTATGGAATTTTTTTCCATTTCACAAATTCTGTTTTTTAAGAAGTTATTTTCTTTTTCTGTTTCACAAATTCTGTTTTTCTGGGAGTTTTTCCATTTTATCAAATCTAATGAGTTATATGTCTTTTCTAAACCCTTTTGCAAAGTTTTCCTTTCCTTTCCCCATTTTTCTTTTAGCTCTCTTTTAAGATTCTTTTTAATTTCTTTTAAGAGAGCCTTGTGAGATGGGGCACCTTTGGGGGCTTCATCTGGAGATAGTCTTCTTTCAGTTTCCTCAGGGTTTGAAATCTGTTTTTCTCTTCCACCATAGCATCTGTCTATCGTCAGAGTTCTCTTTGCATTTTTACTTATTTTTTTAAAAAGTTAAGGTCTGCTTTTATGGCAGGGGAGGTTTTCCAAGCTTCCTTTACAAGCAGCCACTGGGTCCGTGCTGACTCACTCCCTATGCATGGTGGACGTGGTCAGGTCCCGTGAGACTCTGACATTTCAGGGTTCTCTATTTGTTAGATATTTTATAAATTCTCTGCTGAAATACTGTCTTGCAACCCGGGCAGAGTAGTCAGCATTGCTGCTGTAGATTCCTCCCAGTAGATTCTCCACTACCTGGAGTCTGCACTGCCCCAGACTCTGCACTGGTGTCTGTGCTCAGCTGCTTGTGCTACCTGAATCCTTCCTGTTTCCGATTGAAACAAACTTTTTCTGGTGATCTTTGACATTATCTTCTTCTGATAATTTTTTGCATTCCCAATTTTCGTGGATTTTGCTGGTTCAGAGCTAATTTGGAGGCTAGGTTTGCTAATTAGTCTGGGGCTTGTAGGAGAAAGTCAGAAAGAAAGGCTCTGCCCCCTAAGTCCCAGTGGGCCACTTCCTGATTAGGAAGATAGCAAAGTTTGGGATACAGTCTTGATTTTTATTTAGCCTTCTATGGTTTGGGGCTAGGAGAGATTAAGGGCTAATTTCCAAATCAATAAGGGCGATGATTGTTTCCCGGACCAATTAGAAATGGGAACCAGGTAGGAGGGTGGGGATGGGTTGAGATTCAGGTGGGGATCATTTTTAGGAATTTCCCCAGGCCAGGTGGCCCAAATCTCTACAAAAATCAGGGGGACACAGAGTCCTATTACATCAGTCTCATTAATGTGAACACTCCTTTAACCCACCTATTAAGGTTTTGTTTTGTAATTGAGTACCATGGAATCCCCTAAAACACAAAGAGCTTAATTGACTCACCCAAGTTCACTCAGCTAATAAATATCAGAAGTAGAATTTTAACCCGTTAACTTGATTCTGAGGTCAGCTGGCCTCTATTACGTTGTTTCTGAGGGTTCTCTTAATAGTTCAGTAAAGAAATCAGGTGTTGTCAGAAATAATGTTGGATGAACAGCCTGATGAAAATCTCAAGGTGTGTGAGCTATAAGTATGAAGTTATTTCTACTTTGTTATAATGAGTCTATAATTCAATATATAAACTGTAGCCTAATTTTCTTTATCTGCCTCTTGACTTTTCCCTAGTGAACAATCTGACTGCTCACACATCCTATGAGATTTCTGCCTGGGCCAAAACAGATCTGGGTGACAGTCCTCTGGCTTTTGAGCACGTGATGACCAGAGGCACTCGTCCACCTTCTCCTAGCCTCAAAGCCAAAGCCATCAATCAGACTGCGGTAGAGTGCACCTGGACTGGACCAAGAAATGTGGTGAGTTAGTAGAAGAACCTACACGAACACTGACTATGTTCACTCCTGTGATCCCAGGTAATAGAATTTGGGGGGGTTCAAACTATTATTGTTTTACCACCCCTGAAACAATTTAAGAAGATAGCTTTTCCTTTAGGCTATTTGGTGTGTGACCCTTTGGAATAGCATCGCCTTTTCTCTCCCAGCAAGGGATTAGTCTTTAGTTTTTCCCAGGATGCCTTGCCATACCATGGCCTGGGCTCCAACTCTGTGAACATTAGTAAAAAGCTTCCTCATAGTGATGTCATAGTAAGTCCTGTGTTGCTAGAGTGTTGGAGGGCTTTGTTCTTAGGATTCTACCTCATGTTGTGGGATGTAATCAGTTGACAGCAATACTGAAATGAAGTAGAGAGTATCTTTCTCAATGGTAGGGAAAGCTAGAATGATCTCTGTCTCCTTTCCATATACCTTTGGAGAAAATTATTTGCTAATACCCACTTTGCCACATTCAGCTCACCATTCCCATTCTGCAAGAAGCAGCATTGTGGCATGAAGAAAAGTTTACAGGGCCAAGAAGCAGAAGTCTTGAGTTCCAAGAGCCACACTAGGACTATAGGAATTTGGACAAGTGGCTTAGTCTCTCTGTATGCCTTTGCAGTAAAATGGAAAAACTCATTAATCCCTTTCCCTCTGGAGATGAGAAAGAATGAAAGAAAAAATGCTTATGACCATGTGTCAGAAAAACTGGGTAAGATTTACATGAAATGATAGCAAAGTAAAGTGAGCAGAACCAGAAAAACATTGTACACAATAACAGCGATATTGTATGATGAACATCTAAAAGTTACTAAGTTCATCTCAGCAATAAAATGATATAAGACAATCCCAAAGACAATAATACTGATATTGTATGATGAGCACCTATAAATTACTCAGTTCATCTCAGCAATAAAATGATCTAAGACAGTCCCAAAGTACTCATGATGGAAAGTCCTATCTACCTCCAGAGAAAGAGCTGATGACCTCTGAATATAGACTGAAAAATTCTCTCTTTCCCTCCCTTCCTCTCTTCCTGCCTCTCCTCCCTCCCTTCTTTATTCCTCTCTCTCTTTTTTATTCCTCTCTCTCTCCCCTTATCCTCTCTTTCCCTCCTTCCCTCCCTTCTTTTCTTCCTTCCTTCATCCTTCTCCTCCTCCCTTCCTGCCTCTTTTCCTTTCTGTCCCTCCCTCCATATTTCATCTCCTCTCTTTCCCTCCCTCCCTTTATTCCTCCCTCCCTCCCTTTATTCCTCCCTCCCTTTTTCCCTCCCTCCCTTTCTCCTTCCCTCCCTTTTCCCTCCCTCCCTTTCTCCCTCCCTCCCTTTCTCCCTCCCTCCCTTTTCCCTCCCTCCCTTTCTCCTTCCCTCCCTTTCTCCCTCCCTCCCTTTCTCCCTCCCTCCTTTCTCCCTCCCTCCCTTTCTCCCTCCCTCCCTTTCTCCCTCCATCTTTCTCCTCCTCCCTTCCTCTTTTTCTTTTCTCCCTTCCTGCCTCTCTCCTTTTTTTCCTTCCTTCCTTTTTTTAAGACTATTCAGAATGATGAACTAACCACCTGTCTTGTTTTCTCACTTCTCTTCAGGTGTATGGAGTTTTCTATGCCACATCGTTTCTTGACCTCTACCGCAACCCAAAGAACCTGACTACCTCATTCCACAATAGCACAGTCATTGTCAACAGAGATGAACAGTACTTATTTCTGGTATGTTTCTCTTGGGTTCACAACTTCCTTCCTCTAAAGCCTGGCTAAGTGGCTGAATTGATTAGCTCCCAACACTGTTGAGTTGGAGAACTATTTCTTCTCTCAGCAGTGTAACTTTGTGACTCCCAGACAAATGACTCATCCTCAGTTTGCCCATCAGGATCATGGGGCAATGGCCTTTGCTGCTCTCACTGGGATTTTAAGCCTCCTTCCCTGATCCATTTTCTGTGAAATGCATCGATCTTATCAGAAGCTATGGAGTCATAGCATTTGTAACTATTGTGTTTGGGGTGGGTGTGATTGGTTTCAGGTTCGAGTAATAGTCCCTTACCAAGGCCCACCTTCTGACTACATTGTGGTGAAGATGATCCCAGACAACAGGCTCCCTCCTCGACACCTTCATGCAGTGGACATTGGCAAGACCTCGGCTGTCATCAAATGGGAATCACCATACGACTCTCCTGACCAGGATATGGTGAGCTGGCCAGCTAGCCGCCCTCACGTACTCGTGGCTTTGGAGAGCTCCCTTGGGTGCCTGGGGATCCAGTCGCTAGACAGTGTTGTTGAGGAAGAAAGGCTTTGTGGTCAGAGGCTCAGCATTGTGTCCCTTCTCTCTGAAGCCTAAGCTAAATCAGTGAGGAGTGAGGTGCTCCCCTGAGAGCGACCACTTCCTGATAAGACATAGATGCAGGAAAGCCTCTGATCCCTTCCTGAGTTTGATCCCTTCAAAGCTGTTCTCTGGCAGCACCAGTGACCATTGGCCCAGCTCCTATGGTTTTTTATTGGGTGCCCTTTTGCTTCTAGCTGTCTGGCCAAAGGCAGATTTCTTACCAAGGGCCATGCAGATAAGTGAGTCTCTGCATTCTCTGATCAAGACACCTTATGTGTTTGCCTCTGCTTCTCATGTTTTGGGGGAGAGTGTCAAGGACAGAAGAGCCTGGCCTGCTATGGTCCATGGGATCACGAAGAGTTAGGTGCAAGTGAAAGCCTGAAGCAACCCAAGAACTAAGACCTCACCAACCACTGGTAACCACTGATAACCAAAGTACTGCCTCAGTTTCTAGGGGCTAAGTGGTGCTTCCATGCCCTAGGTTTGCACTAGTTACAGGAAGGTCCTGGGAAGCATCACTGTTTTGGATTGGTTGCTTTTTAAATGGGCTTCTCCTTGGGTGATGGATTGAAGGGATTATAACAGTGTGCATGCCTACCTTCTTCCTCCCTAGATTTGTTTCCATTATAAGTATTATTCTTTTCCTTCTTTGCCTCCATTCCACATACGTGACATCAGTCAGAATAGAAGAAAGTATAAATTGTATTTACTTAGAACTTACATTGAGCTGCAGCCAAATGTATCCCAAGACTGGGCAATTTTCTTCTCTTTCCTCCCGAGCCACACACTCTGGCTATTATTGCTTCAAGGGAAACTAAATCCTAGTTGATGTCTTTGCTCCCTATTCCATTCTGCTGATATCTTGATAAATGAAGTCTCTCCTGAAGTCATGAGTGGGGTCTTGGTATATATTTGATGGTTTCAAAGTTCTACCAATAAATTTTTGTAATGAAGTTGAGTCCTACTTGGGTCCTTTGGATCCTCAGAGGATGTATCTGGATACTGTAGTTCAGAATGATGTTGCCTAGGGTCCTCATGTCTAAATATGGTCTCGTTACATCATCTGTCATACATCCAGAAAGGAGGAAAAAATACTTCAAAACTGATAAGCGTCAATGTGGTTTTCTCCTCCTCCAGTTATATGCTGTAGCAGTTAGAGATTTAATACGAAAGACCGACAGGAATTATAAAGTGAAATCCCGGAATAGTACAGTGGAGTACCTGATTAACAAATTGGAACCTGGTGGAAAATACCATGTTGTTGTACAACTTGGAAACATGAGCAAAGAAGCCACTGTGAAAATTAATACAGGTAAGAAAGAGAAGGGTATTGCATTATCTGATGCCAACTGGATCTGAAAGGTAGCTGCAGAGTTAACTCCAAACAGCTGTTTAGGCATGAAGTGTTTTAAAGCCCTGACCCTTCCAATTCTATAATTTCTCTGCCTAGGCCTGTCCCACAGGGAAATGATAGCGATGGCAAGTTGGGAAAAAGAAGAGCTCAGTTTGGAGAGGGGGAGGAATTAGGTATATTAAACTCAGCCATTATCATTTTACATCCTCAGAGTTTTGGCGTGGTGGGAGTCCCCAAGGGCCATGAGATAGAAACTCTCCCTTTTGGTAGACATTTTTACAGTATTTCTGAGAGATCACCAGAGTTAGAATTTGTCCAGTTATGTGGAAAATATAGTCAGCTTTTTTATGCCTGTCTTCACCAATCTCCCAGACTTATAGAGTGATGGGTTTGGGTGGGCATGCTGATACCCTGTGAGTATACTGCAGAGATTAGAGTGGAATGGTTTTCTCCATCAGTGGAATTCATCTATGTTTTTGTTATTAGCTACCCATATGTACCCTTGATGGTCTGCTCTTCCCTCACCTTCCAATCCATCTTATATTTTAACTGCTAAATTCATCTTTCTAAGTGTCACCTTTGACTCCTTATTCACCTCACATATTCATTCAGTTGTCAAATATGTCGTTTCTTTTTCTATAATATCTTTTGCATGTGTCCTTTCCTTTCCACTCAAACAGCTACCATCATCACCTCTTGGATGGATTATTGCTATGGCCTTCTAATTATGCTTCCTGCCTCAAGCCTCTTCCCATTCCAATTTATCCTCCGCTTAGCCACCAAAATGATTTTCCTAAAGACTTGTCTCAGGTTTGATCCTGCCATCTCTTAAGAAACTCCAGTGATTCTAGGATAAAATGTAAATGCCTCTTATTGGACATAGAAATCTCTTTACAGACTTATCCCTTCCAGTCTTGCCCTGCTTGAATTTCTGCACATGACATCTCCATCACCTTGCATTGGCCTTTCCTCATGACTCCTCATCCCCACTTCCTTGAAAATCAGCCCAAGGGTCGGGGTATGCAAACCTTTGCCAACAAGGCATCTCAGGTGGCCTGGTGCATGGAGTGCTAGAATTAAGTCAGAAGAGCCGAGTTCATGTTCTGCTTTGGAGACTTAACTAGAGCGTGACCTCAGCCAAATCACTTACTTGCTATCTGTCTCAGTTTCCTCATCTGTAAAATGATGTTAGTACTACCTACCTTATGGGAATGAGCTGAAATTTGATGTGCTATATAAAAGTTGCTAGTATTATCCTCCTGGCTGCTAGTAAATCTAAAATTAACTTCCTTTTTGAGTGTGTGTGTGTGTGTGTGTGTGTGTATACATACCCACCTATACTAAATTATATTTAGGTATACACATATACACAATATAGATATTGAATTTCATATAACATGTCTATATGTATGTATACACACACCTTATGTTACATGTGTATCTAGACATATATATGAATCACATATATGTTTGTGTGTGTATATGTTTGTGTTCTGTATGTATTTATATGTTATCTTCCTAGTTAGACAGTAAGTTCTTGTTGTTTTATCACGACTTTTGAATGTTTGAATTTAGGTCTTGAATACCTATATGTCGCTCATTCTTCTGCTCAGTCTGCCAAATCTTATCTACCAAATCAAGTTTGTGCTTAATCTGGCATTCAAAACCTTCTACAATTTGCTACCATTTTACCTTTTCTGCTTTTCTCTTAGCTGAACAACCTCCTGTTCCATGTACATTTTGTATTTTCTCACTTCCTTGTTACTCCCTTGTACCTGCAATGTCCTTCCCTACCCCTGCTTCAACCCTTAGAAATGCTGCTTATTTTTTAAAGCCTAATTCAAATGCTGCTGACCCTGTTCTTCCTTGAATCTTTCTCTTCAGGGAAGGAAGGTGCCTCAATTCACTCCCAGCTTATAGTAGTCTTTCCCCTGTTAGGATCTCATTTTTCTAATGGATTTAATCTGTATTATTTTGTTGTACCTGATCATAAACTCCAGAAAGGCAGGGACTATATTTTCTTTACTCTGTTTCTCCCCACCCCACCCTTTCCTCTCAAGTTTAGCATAATTCTCTGCATGCAATTGGGGCTAAATGAATAAATGAATTGCAGGGGTGTGTGTGCCATAGTGGGAATTTAGACTATGGAGGAAAGGTCTTAGAATGAAATTTGGGAATCAGGATCAAAGGCAGCAGAATGTTTTGTGGGCTGCAAAGAGGGATCATCTGTGGGTAAAGGGCCTCAAGTGTGTTTAGGCAATATGAGGAACATGAAATACTGAAGAACAGAAGTAGCAGAAGCAGTTCCTTTTCTAGGTACCTCCCAACTCAGCAGATGCTTCCTCCTTAATGTGTATCCAGCACTCCTAGGGGAGGGACGATGGTGCCAGAGCAAAATCAAGAACCAGCAGCCAAGGGCTGTGTCTTTCCATGCCCCTATTGCCTTGGTCCCTCTCTAGCTGGGCTGCAACGGCCACCCAGCTGAGACCCATATTCTAAAAGGTATCCAGCTCTATGTGCTCTACTAATGGGGATCCTCCTTTCCTCTTCCATTTTCAGTGTCATTATCTGCACCAGATGCCTTAAAAATCATAACAGAAAATGACCATGTTCTTCTCTTTTGGAAAAGTCTAGCCTTAAAGGAAAAGTATTTTAATGAAAGCAGGGTAAGTGCCTTATTCATTCTGAGTGTCTTTTTTTTTTTTCTCTTCTGACTTTGGGAATCTGGTGGAAATGTTCTTTCAGAAACGAGCTCGTTAACAGAACACTTGGCATAGATGGAGGGCAGAAAAATAGGGCAAGGCAGTGAACTTGAGAATTAAAGGACCATTTTCTATGTGATTGCTAATTAGTGAAACGTTTATGCGGCACATTAAGGATAGAAATCACCACACTAAGCACTTTTCCATCCTGAACTCTTCACTTAGAAAGAGTGGGAGATGGACTGGGGCAGACATTGTGAGCCAAAATGAGAGTGATTCCACCTCAGACCACTGAGCTGCACCTCTCTCAGAACTGGATTTAAATCCTAGGCCTGTGTGAGAACTAAACCTTTCTGCTAAAACTTACCTTCCAGTTACAGACAGGTCATATTTGCATCAGAAAAGGAAATTCTCACATCAGTGAAATTGTACTTACTTGATGTGTTATTGGCACTCTGTATTGTATCCTCATGTCCCTACTTTTCAGTTATGAGGTCATTCTCCCTACGGGTTGGTATTGTCATCTTGATCCTCTGAGATCAAAGGATATCCCCATGTCGGGGTCTCGGTGCAGTGTGCCCAACTGGGGCTCATCAGACCATTGTGAGCTCGGAGATCTCTACCATAGTTTGGGTACAAATAGTCCATATGAATATTATATGGAAATGTCTCTAATTTTCATGTTTCATGTTTCTTTTGAGCTATTGCATTTTCCTTAAGTCTTTTCATGGAAGGAGGGAGCACAAGGCTAGAAGATCTGAGTTCTAATCTCAGCTTAGCTAGCCATAGACTTGATCTATGTCTTTGCCTAGATCATTTTTCCCCTCATTTTCCTTCACTATAAAATGATGGGTTTGGATCAGGACATTTTTGAGGTTCCTTAAAACTCCAACTTCTTGATGTGGTTCTTTGTTTGTGATATGTCCTTGTCTACATGTTTGCTCTTAGGGTTACGAGATACGTATGTATGACAGTGTGATGAATATCACAGCGTACCTTGGGAATACCACCGACAACTTCTTTAAAATTTCTAACCTGAAGATGGGCCACAATTACACTTTCTCTGTACAAGCAAGATGCCTTCTCAGTGGGCAGATCTGTGGAGAGCCCGCAGTACTTCTCTATGATGAGTTAGGATTTGGTGAGTTACCAGCATCATTGGTTTCTGTCTTCAGTTTTCAAAAGACTTCAAGCTGCTCCATAATCTCTTATTCATATACATCGATAGCATTATAATTAAACTTTGTGATTAGCCCAGAATCAGAGTTCACACCTGACAGAGCTGTTTCCCAACAACTCTCAAAGAAAAGGGGTGGGGCAGGCATAGAAGATTTAGAGGAACAGTTAATCCTAAACAGCAAAAAATCAGCAGGCATCATATACCTGGCTTTTGTGACATATTATGTATGAATTGTACAGATGCATAAACATACATGATGCCGGCTCCCTCTTCTTTTCCTTCACCAGTCACTGTGTAGGTGATCTGATGAGTTAGGTCATTGTGGGTGAGAAGGCCCTCATTCACTATAGATTAAAACCAAACAACAATAAAACACACACACCCCTCATCTTGTGGGGTAGGTCACTATTTATCACACTGCTTTGGTGACACCATTCCAGAGACAGGCTCAGGTGAGAGAGTTCTGGTTCATTTAAAGCTTTTCCCCAGAAAGTTAGTTCCTATCTTATAGCTAAGTCAAGATTCCATGTTTATGCTTTGCCTTTCATCTGTGAAGTCCATTTACATTGAGAGAAAAGAACCTTCATGTTGTTATTTTTTCTTGTAGATGGTTATAAACATTTTTATAGAAGAGTTTGAGTTCTTTTTTCCTAAGACAAAAAATTAGTTACAGATCATAAGTCAGTCAGCATTCTGGTGAATGAGTTATTTTTTTTAATCGCTTAACAGAGCTTCAGGTAATTGCAATTCAGTGAGACTTGGGTGCCAAGTTGGGGAAATAATTGCTATCTCAGTAATTAATGGTCTGGTTTCACATCCTCTTGTACACGGCAAGCAAGTGGTCTTGAGTAATAATGCTAATGAAATCAATGTTGATACACCCAACAAAGGTCTCCCTTTTAAGGGATCATATAAAAAACCAACAAGGCAGTGATTAAGAGTCTAATGTAATTACTATATTTGCATTCTCAAGGTCCATGGTCTGTCAGCTCATGGCAAGCAATCAAAAAAGAGTCATGTGTAGGAACATATCATATAAGATGGGTCAGGGAGAGGGAGACCAGTGGGGCAGGCAGGAAACTTGAGGGGACATCTCCTCTATTCCCCAGCCCTCAAGCATGCGACTGATTGATCAGTGTCTTTTATTGGCAGGTGGAGATGCATCAGCATTCCAGGCTGGAAGGTCAACTGATGTGGCTGCCATTGTGGTTCCCATATTATTCCTGCTGCTGGTGACCGTGGGGATAGGGTTCATAGTCCTTTATACACGGCATCGGAGGCTCCAAAATAGCTTCACCGCCTTTGCCAATAGTCACTATAGCTCGCGGCTTGGCTCAGCCATTTTCTCATCAGGGGATGATCTCGGTAAGCACAGTTTGACTGTGGTGGTGATTTACCTTTAAACTATACATTCTCCAAGCCAGTGATTCACTTTAAGACTCCCTGAGGCCTGTCCTTTGGCCATTTCATGTGTACTGCCCAAGTGGGTTATTCATTAGTCAGCAATACAATTGGAATGGGTTAGTTTAAATTAAATTTAAATTAGGTCCTTATCCCATCTTTATCACTTATTCTCCGTGTGACCTTGGGCAAGACATTTAGCTTTTTAATTTTTTCATCTGTAAAATAAAGATATTAAATTTAGATGTCTCAGAAGTTCCTCTGAGCTTGAGGTGTTATAATCCTTGACATCTTAACTCATATCTGAAATCAACTGCAGCTTCTGTACCAGGATCACATCCTTGAGAACCTTGGACCTTAGAAACTTTCCAGATAAACCCCAAACCTATAAGAAAACTACCCCCCAAATAGTTTAATCCCCAAATCATACATGTAATATGCCATTAATCTCATTTCCTTGAGGCGGCTTTGGAGGACTTAACTAGTAGGTCTTATTGTTTGAGACCAGGAGGCACGCGTTTGCAGAGCAGATTCTTTCCCCTGAAATGGTGCCTTCCTCTCTCGATCTTTCTCCCAAGTCCTAAAAGTCATCTCGCCGGCCACACTTTAGTGGAGTAAGAGATGGCTCTCTTAAGTGATGACGGCCCACTGAGACCACCAAAGTCTTTTGTCCTGGTCTCTCCCACAGTGTCCTGTGTGTTTGATAAGCTCTGTGGTCTCCCTGGCTTAAAGAACCACCACCATCTTGTCAAAGGGAGGCGAGCTGGGCGGGGGGCTGGCCACCTTGGCTAGAAGAGGAGGGACACCTCCACAGCTCAGCTCCTTTCTGCCTCATGGAATGCAGAGCCAGCACAGACTGCCTTCTCAGGGAATTTACCTTCTTCCATTCTCATGGTAGTTCGAAGAGCACTCAGAGTCCAGCAAAGAGGGCAGACCGTGAAGATGATTAACACAGGGAGGATGGTGTAATACAGAAAACCCACGGAAATATCATGCCCTCTGGGTCATTTTTTCCTCCTGCAAATTTACCTTCCTAATCACGTTAGACTTTTATTGATACAATATAAATTTATGCTCCTTTAGTGCTGGGTATCATGTCAGAGGGTCTGCTTTCAAATCCCAGTTTTCTACTTAACTACTAACTTGGCCATAGTCAAGTTCCAGAACATCTTGTATTTATCTAGTGCCTACTGTGGGTCAGGGACTACGCCACACACTGGGCAGGTCTAGTCCTCAGTTCCTTTATGTGTTAGCTCTGATTTTTTTTCAGTCTCTAAATTTATATAGGATCTGTGATCTTCATTTGGCTCAGCAGTGTTGAAAGACAAAACGAAGCGAGGGCCATTTTATAGAGTTGTATGCATTTTGTGCGGCTGCCTCAAGGGTTTGCTGTTCTAAAGTGCTGGTGCACCTGGATAACAAGTGTTGCAGGCTTGTCCTGTACAATGAGGGAACAGGTGTGTGGGTGGTGGGGAGAGGGAGGGAGGGAAGGGTGCAGTCACCTGTGACAGTGTATAAGAGGTTTACCAACAGTTTTGTTTGTTTTTAGGAGATGATGACGAGGATGCTCCAATGATAACGGGATTTTCAGATGACGTCCCTATGGTGATAGCCTGAAGAGTGTTCCTCACTGTAAACCAAATGGTGTAAATATTTTATTTGATAAAGATAGTTGATGGTTTATTTTAAAAAATGCACTTTTGAGTTGCAATATGTTATTTTTATATGGGCCAAAAAAAGGACAAAAACAAAAAAAAAAGAGAAAGAAATGGATGAATAAAACTTTGTAGTAATCAACTGTGAACAAGAAACCAGGTTGATTTTAGTCATCAAATTGCTTTGATTTGACATTAATTTAGTCTTACAGGGCTGTGCTTGCTGGGCATGCTTTTAAGTCTGTGAGATAATTTTCGATTTAATAAATTGGCTACTCCCTTTTATTTTTCTAAGACAATAGAAATGTATTTAATAAAAACTTCAGGAGAACTACAGTGGGTGAAATCCCCCTCTCCTTGAAGAAGTGACCGAATTTTAAATATTCTTTGGATTTTGTTTATATGCAAGTTTGGGGTGGCAAGGGTTGGGGAGGGTGCTTCTCTTTTGTTCTGTTAATTTATTGGGGCCTCTCTTTGGGGCCAAGTTTCTGTGGTTATGTGACATTGCATGTGTTATTGAGCCCCTCCTCTCTCACAGGGCCCAGGAGTGAGACAAAAGCATTGGTTTTACCATTCCTGAAGAAACCTGTTTTAATCTAACATGTTTAAACATTATTGTATCTGACAGGAGAGACACTTGAAACCAATACTCAGTTTCAGTTAGGTGGAGCTGCAGCTTGTGCACATTGCCAACCATGAGCTTACTCTTTGCTTATATTAAGCGATGGACTTTTACTCTGTTTACCTGTGTATAATACATGACTTTTGAAGCTGAAATGATGGCATAAGAGAACACTGCTCTATCATACATTGCTGCAGTCTTCATTTGGAAAAAAAAAAAAAGATTCCTCCTACTGTGAGAGAGAGTTAGCTCCCAGCTCAATGCAGTGATCTGTGACCAATCAATACTCTGGCAAATAAGAGTACCTTATTTTTCCATTTATGCATTTTCAGTTTTTAGCTTTATATTTAAGATAATAGTGTGGCTAACATTAGTTTTTAAAAATATTTGGTATATACAGCTATTTTGGATTGAGTCAGTGCCTTCTCTTTCTTTCTCCCTCTCTCCCTCTCCCCATTTTCCTCTCCCTCTTCCCTTCCCTCTCTCCCTTCTCCTCCACCCTCTCTTTTTTCCTTTTTTTCTTCCTTCTTCCTTCTCTCCCTTCCTCCCTTCCTTCCTCCTTTCCTCCCTCCTTTCCTCCCCATCTCCTTCTCTCCCTTTCTTCCTCTCTTCCTTTTTTCCTTCCTTCCTTTCTCTAAAGAGAAAGTGCTACATTCTCACAAAAATAGCTGGAGAATCCAAAAATTAGAGCCACCAAATCAGAATTAGCAGTAGAAGCAAAAATGGGGTTTGTTCATTCTCTTTGCAAAATAATTTGCAATTGTTCTTCTGCCTTTATAAAGTCACCTGTGTGTCAAAAACAAAACAAAACAAAAAACCAACACTGGCCATTTCATGTAGAATGCCATGTGGCCTGTCACGCTTCTCTTTAGCAGTTAGAGATGTTTGCATCTGTGTCTGGCATTGTTGTGGTTGTACTGTGTGGTTTGTCACTGTGAAACTTCCTCCCAGGTTAGGAGCAATGAATGACCTGTGGGGAGAATCCAAAGTTATGTCTCTTAATACATGTTTCTGATATGCAAAGCTTTGTGAAGCCTCAGCAGCACTGCTGGATGCAGTGCACCTCTGTCTTCTCTCAAGTATTTGATTATTTTAACCAAAAGTATCTTGTTTTGTGTAACAAAATGTACTTACAGTCTTCCTAAGGATTATGGTAGGGGGAAGAAAGAGCCAGTGGGATTTTTCAAACTGTTGACTTTAATTTCAGATAAGGAATATTTGAAACAGTGAGAGTTTTACTCTCTGTGTGGCTACTCCTCTCATTTTTAATGTGTGGTGGTAGTGAAGTAAGCCTTCTTCCAGACCATTGTTTCTTATTGGAAGGCAGGAGTTTTATTGGTTTTTTTCCATTCTTGGCTGGAATTTATTATTGATTATTCCTTCCACCTCCCCCTTTAATTACTCCTTTAAATATTTGAAAGATTAAAAGTCAGGGAATAGAAGAAGAAAGAATTAATTAAATTTAAATAAATTAATTTAATTTAATGAATCAAACTAGGAAATATGGTTCTTTTCCTCCCTTCCCACTAATCCTTTGTGTCACTTGTTAAAACCATCATACAGGGCTCACATGAGTTCTGCAACATTGCTTTCATTGATTCTGTAGGTAATTTTGTGTATAGATCAGGTCTCCATTTAGGTATTTTTGCGAGTTCCTAGTGCCTCCCGATGCTGTGTGCACAGTACTGAATATGCCGGCCACCACCTCTCCCCTTGGAATAATGCCTCTTGTGCTGTTAGATAAAACAGCCTCTTAGGGCTAGTGTATTTTATATAAACAGAAGAGCTCAGCTCCAGAATACTAAGATAGATATAGATAGATGCAGCGATGTGTAAATTGTATATTTTTATGGAGTTTTGAAGCACATCTGCTTTCTTCATGTAGTTGTGTGGGGTTGGGGATGTATATATAAAGTCTAAAGGGATCCAGTGTGTTTGAAGGGGCACTGGGAAATGTAAAGAAATTTCTGAGGGCCTTTTCAAGTGACTGGATCTTTTCCCTCACTGTGACACAGCCAATGTCAGTGGGTGTTTTTGGCAAAGGGGATCTCGTGCCTTGGTGAAGACGTTGTCATGTTTGAAGGGAAGAGGAGGGGAGTTTTTTCCCAGCAGACATTGGGGTGACCAGTTCTCACGCCCATCTGAATCAAGTCCCTTAAATGAATCATTGAACTTGAGCAAGGGGGACAAGTTAGGGTAAGGAATAGCATCAAAGTAATTTCTTTTGGAAGTTGACCATCTGTGTGGCATGTGCAGCAAAACCCTTTGGACTTTGTGTGACATTGGGCTCTCTTGAAGCATAGAATTGACAGCCATAATAATGATTGGACAGTAGAAGAGTCCTACATCAAGTGCCATGAGGAAGCCCTGAATATATAGTCCAACTTTTCAGGTTATTTAAAAACAAAAAAACAATAGAAAACCCTCTGGCAATTTGGTGGTAGACTTAGAATTCTCTGAAAATTCTTATGATGCCAGCCACTGGGAGGAGCTTTTGTCTCTTGAAAAAGGAATTTCTAGGGATTAGTTCCATCCTTTCTGATATCCCTGGGATCACTGCTGCTGAGGACAGAAGGAGAGCTCGGCTGTCTCCTGCTATCTTTCTCCAGTAGTGTATAACCCATATGGTATCTTCCTAAATGTCCACTCATTAAATTTCTCTGATTTGGCTAAGAGGCCACCTCTACTGAATGGAGAAAAGGCAATGACAAATGTGAAGGATGTGAGAAGGGAAGCCCCTTCCCCCAATACACACACACACACACACACACACACACACACACACACACACTCTTTTATTTTGTCATTTTGTCATTTGGTTTAGAGACTAATTGTTGCATATTGTGAAAATAAATCCCCAAATTTTCCTTCTGGGGGAAAACTCTATCCTAGCAGATTGATTCCTTCTTCACCAAGGTTGCTGCTACTGATGGAGAACCCCTCACCCAGACTGTTTGCTGACTGCAGGTCCTTCAAACAATTTCATCTCTCACTGGCAAAGAATAAAATCTCTGCAAAGAAGGCATCTAAGATAACAATCAAACTGAATGCCACCTTATATTGATTAGGTGTCCAGGCAGGAATCTTTGATACACCTTATATTAGGACTCTACTTTGAAATTCCTGCCATCTAATTAGTCTTAACTTGAATGTCTAAAAACTAGTACATTGACTTTATACAGGTTCTTCTCTATGCAAGCCTAAGCGATGGAATAAGATTAACATATTGGCAGCATGCTGATGAGAGGTATGTTTTCAAAAAGGTATCGTCACCACTTAGCAGGAAAAGAGGCTGAGGGAGGATTAGTTGCATATATGTTTCTGCCCACTCATTTAGAGCAGCCATATCACAAATTTTAAGAGCCAAGTAATCCAGGAATGGTATTAGTCTCATGTATAATATCTTAGAGGGATGAAAGAGTGAATGGTGAAATGGAACAACATTACTCTCCTATTTACCGTAGAGCTTCTCAGTTGAAAGGTTCTGTTTAGGAATCATTAAGATTTTAAGCAAATTCACAAGCATTTGCAGAAAAAAAAATCCTATACTGCTCTTATTTAAGCGAAACTCTATATTTGTTCCTCTCCAAAGTAACATTAGATGTTTATAATTTAAATTGCCTTGATAAGTTTCTTAAATCACTGATTTCTGCTAAAGATTTTACTATATTGTTGCACAATTTTAAAGAATTTTTGTCTGTCAACTTTTTTCACTGAATAAAAAATTAATTGGGTCAAGAAAACATCTACTTTAAAAAATCCATTCTACATATGTGTCTTGAGTTATTCTTCTGAGTGCAATAAAGATGGCTAATGCAGTCTCTGAACACCATTTGATGTGTCTGGTTTAAAAGGATATTTGTTTTATAGATAAGAGAACACTGAGATCTGGAATAATTTTGTTATTAAGAAGATCACACAGAACATGGATCCATGAAGAACACCGTGTCTCAGAGAAGGAGAATGGGAGAGACGGGCTGTGTTTTGACTGGATGGCTTGAAATAAATAGAAGTTGTCACACATGGGGTAGTAACTTTGGACTTATCCTCAGAATTGTATCGTTATTAGCTAAGAGGCAAATTTAAGACTGAAAACTGAGATGTTCTGCATTTTCTTGGCTTAGATCATCAGCTCCAAATACACATAGACAAAACTGTGTATTTTTAAAGATAAGGGGGGAAAATTACCATGGCATGGGTTCTGTCAATAAAAAGTTATTAAATAAAAAGGGGGGAAAGCCTGTAGGTGTAAATGGACCATTAAATCTTTCAAGAAATTTTAATAGTCTTGTGAGCAGTAGAGAAGAGAAAAGAATTAGTGAATGCTTAAGAACAATTGCTTAGAAAAGGTACAGAAAAATAAAAAAAAAAATGAATACAAGAAATTGGAGGGGAAGGGATAAATTTTAACTCTGCAGTTTGAGTTCAAAGATCTTACATAGGTAATAACCAATTGAAAATGAGAGGCTGTATCTGTGGTTTCATTGGTAAAAGATGAAGAAAACCTTAATGCCATTGTAGGCTGGCATTTTCTCTGCAGTTGAGTCTTTGAGAGATTAAATATCTTGCCCAATGCATCAGAGATTATAATCCAGATCTTTTTGACCACACAACCAGTTCTCTCACTATTATACTACATTGCCTGTAACTAGGTGAACAAACCCTGGAAAAATCATTTAACTTCTTAAGAGATTCATTTTCTTCAGATGTAAAAAATGGGGACACTGGTCTTTGTACTGCCAAACTCGCTGGCTCATGAGCAAAGTGCTTTGTAAACCTTGAAACATGATGTAAATATGAACACTTATCATTATTATAAGCTCATGTCTGGAAGTCATCATCTAGCAACTTTAGCTATTTGATATACCTCCAACTCTCCAAGAGTAAGCAAAAAGGACTTTCTTTAAGAAGCCAATGCTGGATATTCTAAATAGTCAAGTTCAGTCATTAAAATCTGTTCATATGGAGAACCTTTACAAACTTCCTGAAGCCTGTTTAGGATCACAGCACACTCTGTACTAAGGGAACTGGGTTATTCTTTTTTTCTACCGGATCAGGGTCAAAAAAGGGTCTTGGTGGTACCTTTGAGTGGGGACGGGAGTAACCCAGAAAATATAGGGATACAATGCCAAAACCTCATTCCCTTCAGGTAGACATAAAAGTTCCTAGCATTCAAGCACAGAGTCGTGTTCCCAAAGGGAAGGTCATTATCAGAGTATACATTTCCATGTGTGAAAAACATCGAAGGGCCCAGCTGTCTGGATTCTTTGTGCCAACCTTACTTGGTCCCTCCCTCACAATAGACTATAATACCTCACAGGCTGATGAATGCAAACTGAACCTGAACAGGAATTCCCCAGAAGTGGCCAAGAACCTGTTACTCTAACATTTTCAGTGAAGATCCACATACCCAACCTCCAAAACCTAGCGATATCACTCCTGGATTTCAGAGAGCCATTGGTGCTCATGCCATCTGTTTACCTTAAAATATGATGGAAAGAGTCCCAAGGACTCTGGGATGGAAAGCAGTCCCAAGACTTGGAAGCCTCAGGTGGAAGTCCTAATTCTGCCACTTACTAGCTATGTAACAGGGTTGGATTAGGTCCCTCAAATCCCTTCTTAATATTTTGAAATCGGTGACCCTGACTACCACTAGATCTGGCTGCAGGCATCCACCTCAGCTGTGTGGGATAACCAGGGATAACTCTCAGCAATCTCCTGCCTTTAGGCACAGTTCACCCACATTTCCTTCTGTCTCTGCACTCCCATCTTTCTCAGACACATTGTCAATTAACAGTGCCTGGAACGTAGTAGGTGGTTAATGAATGCTTGTGGATTGATGGAGAAGGAGGCAGGGTACTAAAGACAGGCGCCTGATAGCAAGTAATAAGTCTAATAATGAGCAAGAAATAAAAAGTGCTTAAAAAAAAGAAAGCCACAAGAATGCAAAAGACAGCAGTCTAGGGGAAATTTAAGACATCAATCTAAGTATAATAATGTTCAAAATGGTGCCATGGAATCATCAAGAAAAGGTAAATTAGCTGGTGTTCCCAAAATATAATAGTTGTCTAGGTCCTTTTTATTTGAATAGGAAAGCCAGTGGCCAGTCGGCAGAGAGATTGTTCCAGGTATGGGCATCAGCCAGAGGAATGTCTGGAGCTTAGAGAAGGGAATGCTTCTTCATGGGACAGACAGGAAGTCCATATGGCTGGACCAAAGAGTACTATTCCAGCAATGCATTGTCGGTGGAGTTGTGAACTGATCCAACCATTCTGGAGAGCAATTTGGAACTATGTATGCCCAAAGGGCTATCAAACATTGCATAATGCCTTTTGATCCAGCAGTGTTTCTACTGGGCTTATATCCCAAAGAGATCATAAAGGACCGAAAGGGACCCACGTGTGCAGAAATGTTTGTGTCAGCCCTCTTTGTAGTGACATTGGAAAATGAGTAGAAGCCCATTAGTGGGGAATGGCTGAACAAATTATAATATATGAAAGTAATGGAATATTATTGTTCTATAAAAATGATGAACAGGCTTGATAAGGTCAGGGTAGCAGTTCCTAGTTCAAAATAAATATGTGATAAATTCACAATGGCCATTCTCTTTGCCAAAAGGTAAGTTTATTCAAGAGAAGAGGTTATAGACAAAATAAAGAGGTAAAATAGGCATCAGGAGTGACAAATATGAAATAGAATTGAGAGAGCAATAGCATTACCAAGAAAAGGAATTTGGAAGAATACATTAAAGGAATATGCCATGAGGCTGTTGAGGCTCAGAAGGAACCCCAAAAGGTTGGGGATCACAGATTTGTGTTGGAGGTATCTCAAAAGAAGATGCAGACTTGAACCTATATTCAAGAGAAGGGGCAAAGTTTATTGGAATTGTAACACCAATTGAAACGGACTAAGTTCCAGAAGAATTTAGCTAAGATCCAGGAGCAAGGAGACACATTTATCCAGATCTTTATGTCACTGATATGCTAATTTTATGGCCTAGAAGTAGAACTGAGGAGTGGTCTCAGGAATTTGGTTATCACTGACCAGCAAATCTAGGACTATCCTAAGGCCAGAAAACTTTAGAATCATTGACAGACAGATTGGGATAGATAGAGGTCTCATCTTCTGGAGCTGCTTCATGCTCTTGAGGGGTGTAGAGCTGGCCCTGCTTAGTGGGGTCCAGACTGGGGAGGGGAGGCAAGATGGCGGCAGCAGCATCCAGGGGGTTTTCTGGATGAACAGATGGTTGGAAGTTCATAGCTTGGAGTCTGGAGGAAACAAATCTCACAAGTAGGTTGAAATACGGGGGGCAAATATGAGCAAAAAAAGGATAATCAAAGTGAAGTTAGTATGGGGGTTACTAGGGAGAGTACCCAGGAACCCACCCAGAGGAAGACTGGGGGGTAGACAAGGCTATCATGAATATCTAACATCCAGACAACTTTTCCTGGGATAAATCCCAAAGAACATTTCCCCAAATCCCTGCTTTTGTCTCCTCAAAGGAGTAGGGGAAATGGGCAGGACAGGGACCTTATACACAGTGAGAAGAGTGCTCAGATGGGCTAGGATGCAAGCACCATAAGCATTGGGTAGAGAGGATGACATGCAGAGTGGTCTGATCTCCAGCCTTTTCTGTCCTACAAGGGAAGGCTTTTACCCAATTAGTAAAGGTGTCAACAATAACCAAAAGCAGTCTGAAACCCCTGAGAGGGGGCATGTGTATAAAGTCCATCTGCCAGTCCTCCCCAGGAATATATAATACCCTTCCTCCAGATGGGCTTCAGGAAAGGGAGGGGTTAAAAGCCCTTCCAGGATTTACTTGGGCACAAACTGGGCAGACCTGACAGATCTGCTCAATTGTTTCTCCTAGCTTGTGATCAGGGAAAATAGGTCTCACAAGGGATCAGAGAGCATTTTTTTCCAAGTGAGTAGCTTAATGTAAGGCCATAGAGAAGTTGCCACTGGCTGGCCTCTGGGATCAGAACTTGGCCTGGGTGTTTGAAACCACCCAGAAGGAGAAAGGGCATACCCCCTTTCTTTAGTAAAGGGCCTGTTCCTGGGAGCTACATGAGAGAGTAGGAGTTGGGGAATTAAAGGTGCCCTGGTCAGGGGCAAACAGGCAGCAGCATGAGCAGCTGAGTCTGCAAGCCTATTTCCCTTGGCCTAAAGTGAATCCCTTTACAAAACATAACAGACACCTCTTTAGGTCCATGGACAGCGTGTAATAATTGTATAATTTCCCCTGTATGTTTAATGGGGGAATTATTTATTCTTCTGTCAAAAGTCCCCTTTCTTTCCATGTAAAACATGAAAGACATATTTGGAGTCTTGTTCCTTTCCCCAATTCTAAAACTCTGGTTCTAAATCTGGTGGGGATTAGAACCTCCGATGGTGGTTCTAGGGTGAGCTTAGAGGCTTCCTCAGTTAGAAGGGCTGTGGCAGCCAGTGCTCTTAGGACTGGAGGGTCACCCTAAAGACATTAAGTTTAGGGGGTCTGGATAGGATTCCAGAGACTGAGTCGAGATCCGGAGGACCTGGCTCTGCCTTCCATCAGTGTACAGCATAAAAGGCTGTAGGTAGGACCGAGGCCGGGGCAAGGCATTAGTCTACCTTTCAGAGTCTTAAAAAGCCTTGGCCTGATCAGGGCCCTATTGGAGGGGAATTGTGTCAGGGCATTGAATAGAATCACTGAGGGGCTTGGCAATAACCAAAGTTAGGTATCCAGATTCTACAAAAACCCAGCCATTCCCAGGAAGGTACAAATTGTTTGTTTGAGGAAGGCTTAGGGAGTGATAAAATTGCTTCTCTCTGCTGTGAGCAAAAGGGAGGTGAGAGTTAATTCATGGCCCAAACATTTAACAGACTGATAGGCAATGTGGGCCTTTAGACAAAGAAACTTCACAGCCCTGGTAGAGGAGCAAGTTGCGGGGGGGGGGGGGGGGGGGGCAGGAAGTGAAGGGTTTGTATAGCTGCAGCCATAGAAGCCTTTGGGGTGGGGCTGCAGATTAGGATCTCATTTACATACTGGTAGCCAGGGCTTGTGCAAATATGGGGGGGGCTGTCACGGGAGCCCTGAGCTGCCCCCCTGCTATGGACATGACTGCCATGTTACTTGGTGGGGGTTACGTTCCCCTGGATTTGCCCCTTTATGGACAAAAAGAAACTGCGAATCTTTATGCAATGGTATGCAAAAGAAAGCATCTTTAAGATCTAAGATAGAAAACTATTATTGTAGTCAACTGAGATACTTGTATTGGGCTCATGGCTTCTACTGACCATTTGCTCTGATAATAGAAATTTGCTATAAGAGGAAAAAGCAGGGACATGATTATAATAGCATCCAAACAGGTCCATTGAGCCTCAGCCTGAGAGCACACACATGACAGGATAAAGCATACTTAGATCTGTTTGACAGCCAATTATGCAGTAAGAATTCCACCTCATAGCCAGGCTCAGGAATAATCAGGTGGAAAACAGAGAAACAGAACTGGGAAACTGAGTCAGAAGGATCCCACCTTGAGCAGAGGCTAAGGTTGTCCTCCCAGCTCTTGCCCAGATATGATGTCTATGACCTTTCAGGAAGGCATTCTGAGTAACTTAACGGCATTTCTCTTGAATGGTGGGTTACTGACTTAATGATCAGGCAATCCAATTTAAGACTCAAAAGCAGGGGTCCTCAAACTACAGCCGCGGGCCAGATGCAGCAGCTGAGGATGATTATCCCCCTCACCCAGGGCTATGAAGTTTCTTTATTTAAAGGCCCACAAAACAAAGGTTTTGTTTTTACTATAGTCTGGCCTTCCAACAGTCTGAGGGACAGTGAACTGGCCCCTTATTTTAAAAGTTTGAGGACCCCTGCAAAAGAATATCAGTTACAGTCTCAAGAGATTTTATCTCTAATATCAGATTCTACTAATTGCAGCTTGGAGCTAGATACCTTATTTTTTAAAGTTTACCAGGACTTACACACATGAAATTTTGTTTAACATGTTTTATATGTTTAAACTTATCTTGATGCAAAGGGTCAATCATAAATAAGCTGATAGATTCTTAGTAAACACATTCCTTGTTTAGGAACTATATATATACTAAACAGGCTCAGTTCTCAGGGCTAATGACTTTGCTTACCCTGATGGTTTCAAGAAAACTGGCAAGCTTATAAATTAAGGGATCTTGATAGACTCCAGACCAGGGGCTGAGCTTCCTAAGTTGCCCATTCCAAATATTCTTAGTGTTTTCATGGGCTGTGCTGTTTGATACACTCTCCTCCCCTACCCCCACTTTGTGAAAGGGGAAAAGGTGTTACACATATCATACTTGGACTGATACAGCTTTCACTTCATCCCTCCACAGTAATTACCAATTTTAAGTTTAACATGACAATAACTCCAAATAACTTAGTTAACAATTTTAGAATTTTCCTAATAGCCAAATAGTCTTAGCTGTAATTTCTATTCCCTTAAATAAATTTCCCTTTTGTTTTATGGAGAAAACAAGACAATTCTTAAAATTGAGATAGAACAAATTTTAAAATTGACTTAACTTTACTTAATGAGATTCCTTAGCTTCTGATTAAATGTTCTAGACAAACTGAACGGCCATTTGGTTATTTTTCATTTCATGCAAATCGTCTCTTTTGTGAACCAGAAAAAAGGTCAAAGTGCCAGTTTTTACTGACAGGGCCCTCAGAAGTATACTCAACTAGATAACTCAAAAGCAGACTGTTTGTTGCCAGAGTTTTTAAAGTAGTAGCAAACTGTTTTTCTGTTTTCCTAAAAGTTTATCTTAAATCTTCTGTTAACACTATCAGTGCAAATAAGTTACAATTTAATGGGCTTTAATTAGAGTTCCTTTATAATTGCTTTGACAGTGTATGTTGGTCGCATCTAAAAAGTTATATAAATATAAAGTTTATTTATATTTATAAAGTTATAAATTTTATATTTATATAAAGTTATCAAATATGAAGCAATTATATACAATATAGCAGTTTCATATAGCATTTGTTCTATGCTAAGTATTTTTGCAGTCATATGATCTAAACAATTATTATTCCTTTATAAATCAGAAAACTGGACAGAGGTAAAATAATTTGCCATAAATTACATGGCTAGTACATATCCAAAACTGAAACAGAGAATGGTGGGCTTACCAAATGCAGAGGTTGACTGGCTTTTTTTACCTCACATTGCCATGTGATGCTGCCAGAGGTACCCAGATCCTTCCCAGGCAGTTGCTGGACAGACTCTACTGAAGGCTGGGTTCACCGGTGCCAGGATCTTCCTTTGATGGTAGTTTCAGGTACCAGGGCTTAGGGAATGCTGACCATGGAGTTTGACCTCCACCATATCTCCATCCCCCAAGCTAGGGTAGGTTCTTTTATTTTAATGTTATTTTAATTTTAATGAGCTGTAGCCCCTAACGTGGCCAGAGCTGAGGTCCACAGGAAAAAGTTAAGCTTTTTCCCTAAGAAGGGAGTCAAGGATGTTAAGAAATCTTCCCAGCATTCTAACTACAACATAAAAGTTTTTTCTTGCTGGCTGCATTTTATATCTTTCCAGGTAACAAAATCTAGCTTATGGAATAAACATGACAAAAGCATTCTGTACAGAGACACAGACACGAATAAAAATGATATGAAAGAGAATTGTCCTATCTTTGCCAAAAGGCATAAAATTTCTTTGCCAAAAGCCATCCTATAGTGCCTGCATCCTCTGGCTTCCTGAGAAGGTGAAAAGATGGCAAAGGTTCCCTAGGAACTTTGCCAAAAATTGCAAGAATCCCAAGTTTGGGCATCCCCAGTCAAGGAAAACTTGCTGAATGTGAAGCTCACAATGATTCAGACAAGTCTTCTCCCAGTTGTTTGGGATGTCCCAGCTATAAATAGGATTGAGGGAGAAAAAAAATGGGGAAACAAATACCTTAATAAGGAGGGAATCAAGCCAGAGGAGACCAGACTCTCTCCCTAGGGGACAAAATGTTGAGGTTCAGAAGGGACCCCAAAAGGTTGGGAGTGCAGACCAGTGTCCTAAGGTGTTTCAAAAGAATTTGCAGGCTTCAACCCATATCTAAGTCAAGGGGCAAAGTTTATTGGAATTGTAACACCAATTGGAGCGGGCTAAGTTCCAAGAGAATTTAGCAAAGGACCAAGAGAAATGAGACACATTTATCCAGGTCTTCATGTCACTGATATGCTAATTTTATGGCCTAGAAGTAGAACTGAGGAGTGGGCTCAGGAATTTGGTTATCACTGACCAGCAAATCTAGGACTATCCTAAGGCCAGAAGACTTTAGAATCATTGACAGACAGATTGTCAGAGCAACAGCACTCTAGGGTCAGAGAGTCTCAGGATCACTAATACCTAAGGATCACTTCCCTAAAGTCTAAGGAAAGAAATATTATATTTCTAGGCCAGAAGACTTTTACAATCATTGATGGACAGATTATTAGAACAATAGCACTCTAAGATCTGGGGATTTCAGAATCACTGATTCCAAAGCCAGAAGACTTTAGAATCATTGATAGAGTGTTAGAACAGAAGCACTCTAAGTTCAGGAGGACCTCCTTACTGCTGTTTCCCCTAGAAGCCATATTCCTTCAGGGCCTAAGTAGGTCACTGATTTAGATCCATAGTGGAGTTTAATAGACTACCCAGAGTTAGCTAGAATGAAGAGAAAGCTGCTATTAAAGGGAAGACCCTAAGAGGAGGGAGAGAGGGTACCTCTTGATTCTGAAAAAGATTCAGCAAAGATCTTCATTGTGGGCTTCTCTTTTATAGGGGAAATACAACCTTGGGGGTTTCTCAGGGGAGAAAGGAAAGTACCCGGGAGGAATTTGGGAGCTCAGAAGGAAGGATCTAGGAGGAGCCGGATGGAATATACCTGGCAGCCCAGATCCCAGACCAGTCTAAAGATGTACTAATTGGGGCTCGTGCAGTGAATAGAGCACCAGCCCTGAAATCAGGAGGATCTGAGTTCAAATCTGACCTCAGACACTTAACATTTCCTAGCTGTATGACCCTGGACAAGTCATTTAGCCCCAATTGCCTCAGCAAAAAACAAAAAAATCAAAATATACTAATTAATATGTCAAAGGTTGTTTAAAGATGCTCAGAGGTTTGAGGGACAAACAATGGAGGCTAATAAAGAGTTCCATCCTCACAATCACTCTGTGCAAACAGGATGATCTGGGAATTGATTCTACCTGATTGATAAAAGCCAAATAAGTTTCTTCCTAACAAGGGAAAAGAGTAAGTCTACATCAGGTTGATTTTAGAAAAGCCTGGAAAGATTTACATTAACTGATGCTGAGTGGAAAATACTGGACACAGCAAATAGAGATTGTGTGATAATTTGATTCTTCTCAGCAATTCAGTGATCCAAGGCAATCCCAATAAACTTTGGATGGAAAATGCAGATCTATGGAGACTGAATATGGTTCAGCACACTATTTTCACCTTTCTTTTTTCTTTCTCATGATTTTTCCCTTTTGTTCTGATTTTTTCTCTCTCAACCTGACTCATGAAATATGTAAAAGATGAATGTACATGTATAACCTTGAAAAAGAATAAAAGAAAAAAAAGAAATAAAGAATAACGAAAAAAGTGAGTCTTGTTAGAAAATTTTAAGAAGACTAGAAAGGTGGGTGGGATCTAGGGCTTTGAATAGCAAACAGCATTTTGTACTTGCTCTTGACAATAGGAAATCACTAGAGTTTATTGAGTATTGGGGTGAAATGATTGGACTTAAGCTTTAGGAAAAGCACAGCAGTAGTTGAACAGAGGATGCATCAGAGAATGATCTGCTAGCATGCTATTACAGTAGTGCAGATGTGAGGAGAGGAAGGTCTGCACCAGAGCGGGGACAGAGAGAAAGGGGCGTCCTGGAGAGATACTGCTAAGGTGAAAAGAGCAGCCTTGGCAACGGGTATGGGAGATGAGGGACAGTGAAAAACCTAGTTTGACTCCTAGGCTGAGGGACTGGAAGGATGGGGTTGTCTTCTACAGTAACTGTAAGGTGTGTTTACCATGTCAAGTAGACAGTATCTCTCTGATGCAGACCTGTCTCAACTCATACTTGCACTATTACAATGATATGGCTTGGCTTCTAGGGGAAATATGGCAATAATTTTAAATTCCCTTGACCTTAGAGTGCTTCTGTTCTAACAATCTGTCAATGATTCTAAAGTCTTCTGGCTTTAGAATCAGTGATCCCAAGGTCCCCCTGACCTTAGAGTGCTATTGTTCTAGCAATCTGTCCATCAATAATTGTAAAAGTCTTCTGGCCTAGGAATATAATAATATTTCTTCCCTTAGACTTTAGGGAAGTGATCCTTGATATTAGTGATCCTGAGACTCTCTGACCTTAGAGTGCTATTGTTCTAACAATCTGTCTGTCAATGATTCTAAAGTCTTCTGGCCTTAGAATAGCCCTACAAATATTACTGTTAGATACATAATCTGCTGGGCAGTGATAACCAAATCCCTGAGACCACTCCTCAGTTCTACCTCTATATCAGTGACATGAAGCACCTGATCTGTCTGAAGTTTTCCTATAAAATTATCTTCTTGCTCCCGCTTCTTTGCTAAATTCCTTTTGATCCCTAGCTTGCTTCAGTTGAAGTTACAATTATAGTAAGCTTTGCCCCTTGACTTGGAGATGGGTTCAAGCCTGCACATCCTTTTGAGAAACTCTGAGACACCCGTCTGTGACTCCCAACCTTTTAGGGCCCCTTCTGCACCTCCAAGTAATAGCCTGCTAATGGGTCATGCTTTGATGCACCCTTACCGCCTAGTTCTCCCTTATTGGTCAGAATTGGATCTAGTTTAGAAGTTTTCATTATGACCTTCCCTTTTTGAAATCGAAAATTTTAGTGAAGTCAAGAATTTGTTAGCGGCTCTTCTGGAGTCAGAGACAGAGGCACAGAGAGTCATCCTCTGTGGAGCTGAATAGATGAAATCCCCCATACCCCACCCACTATTTGGCTAACTGAATAGAATGCTGCACTTTGAGCCAGGAAGTCCTCAGTGCACGTTTGGCCTCCGATAGCCATGGACCTCTGGGCAAGTCACTTAAACTCTATCTGCCTCAGTTTCCTCAACTGCAAAACAGGGATAACGACAGCAGCTGCCTTCCGAGGTTGTTGTGACAACCAAAAGACATGTTTGGAAAGCACTCAGTACAATGGATGCCTACTAACGGCTTGTTCTCTTCTTCTTCACCCCCACCTTCTATTCTGTGTTTGTGATCGCTGGGAGGAGTACTCCTGTGTATGTAGTAGCAGAGAAAGATTTGAGCTGGTCATGGAACCGGACTAGTAAGGGATAACAGGCAGCTCGAGAGCCGAGCCAATACCTGTCAAATAGTCAGTGAACCAAGGGGAGCCTCAGTAGATAGGCCTTTTATGGGGGGTTTATGGAAAGACACAGGCAAGATTTGCACAATCAGAGACTTGGAGCAATTGTGATCTGCTTCAGTGGAGGAGATGCAGGGACCTTGGAGATCATGGAGCCGCTGAAGCATCCTCACTTTAAGAAGGCAGGATATAATGCATATTAAAAAGATCTCAATAAAAAATAGCAAACGATAAAATTGTGGTGCTTAAAGGGATGAGCTTCAGTGATCTGGAACGGGCAATCATGTGAAACCTCATTCTCTTCAGTCAGATAAATGGGCTTTACTGGATTTGGAAAACACATTGATATGCAGAGAATGGGAGAATAAGGGTGTTTATGAGGAGAATTTCTTTCACTTTGAGAGTTTTAGATTGAGTAAGGAAAGTGGTAGAGATAGTGGATTGAATAGAAGCAGCACAGAACATGGCATTTGTTCTTCTTATTTTTTATCTCAATTCTGATCCTGAACAGTTGTGTGAACTTGGGCAAGTATTTTAATCTCTCATCCTCAGTTTCCTCATCTGCAAAATAGGGGTAATGTTTTCATAGACTGAGGAATGTGACTTGCAAAGCACAAAGCTTTATGCAAATGTCAATGATTATGTATTAGACTCTGGACTTCACAAAAACAAGGAGGGCATGCAAGTTTTGAATCAGGAATGTAAGTCCTTGAGAGCAGCTAGCATTTCAATATTGTCTTGGTATCCCCAGTCCTTAGCATATTGGCTAGAATGTATTAAGTACTTACTAAATGCTTGACTGATTTTTTGAGAGTGCTCTGCAAACAGTAAGCACTGCATAAATGTTTGTGAAATTTGATTGAGTTGTAGCCTTGTTTAACAGAACAATGGCCATTATGGATTTTGAAAGACTCTTTTTGCATTTTAGGAAAGGAGTTTAAGGGCACATTTTATTCTCTTTTATTTACCTACTAAGTGAAAGAGGCTCTCTCCCTTTTTCACAAGGATTATTTCCAGTGCAACAAAGAATCACACTGGCATTAGGCTTTCAGTAGCCAATGCTATTCCTTGGCATCTTACCTTGACTGGGTCTGCTGCCAGTGCCCCATTCCTTTAGAAAAAAGAAAAAGGAAGACAGAAAAGATTATGTGTAGAGTAATTTGAGTCTGCTACAATTTACAGTAGAACAATGGTGTTATGCTTTTAAAAATGCAAATGATATAATTGTCATGTCATAACCCTATTAATTCAAAAATTACAAATTGCAGTGTTTGGAAATATTTGTGTAAAAGCAAAGGCATTTCGTGCTCAAAATAGTGAGCAGTCAATTCTGAAGGGGAAAAAAAAAGCTCGAGTTGAAATGTCACATTCTTGGATGAGAATTTGCCCTTTACGCATATCCCTGCCCACAAGTCTTCTAAGGCAATGAAATATTCTGGGAAAATCCTTGGAGTCAAGGAGTTTTAGCCTACCTTCTCCCAGAGCAATTAATTGACCAAGTGGTTAGAGTTCAAATATGGCCTTAGATACTTAAATCACTTAACCTCATTTTGCCTCAGTTTCCTCATTTGTCAAATAGCTGGAGAAAAAAATGGCAAATCATTCCAGTGTTTTTGTCAAGAAAACTCTAAATGGAATCTTGAAGAGTCAGACATGACTGAAAGATAACTGAACAACTACAAAACTGAATACCACTTACAACATATGACCCTGAGCAAATAATTTCTCCCTTCTCAGCCTCAATTTCAATGCTCTACCTCCCTCATAGGGTTGTTCATTTCCATTTTTTGTTGTTGAATTGTGTCTGACTCATTATGATCCCATTTAGGGTTTTCTTGATAAAGAAATGGGAGTAGTTCATCATTTCCAGTCATTTCAAATGCCAAATGTTTTCAGTGCAGTATGCTAAGTGCTAATAATCTCTATTAGAGATACAAAAATGACAAAAAATGTTATTTCTGCCTTCATGGCACTTAAAATCTAATAGGGGACAAAAGACAGGCCTATAAGCAACTATAATAAATTATGATGTGTGTGGGTAAGACAAACAGAGGCATGAGAAATTCAAGGAGAAAGGGATTACTTCTACTTCGAGAAGCAAAGAAAGCTTCATGGCAGAGAAGGGACCAGAGAAGTGAGATTTGGTTGGTTAGGGAAATTGGTCTTTTACAGGCATTATTATTGTTTTTGTTGTTCGATGTGAATGAAAAGATAATAATTAAATTAAAGAAAATGATAAATTTAATCAAATAATAATTAAAACATTTTTTTCAGTGCACTCCCCAATGGAATTCTTGGTTATCTAGTCATTGATTCAGCTTTTGATATCAATGAACTGAGCAAATGTATATGCTATGCATAAATGTATTCACCCACAATTGTGTAGGAGAGCTATCACTTTTTAGTTTCATCTTATTTTCAACCAAAAAAAGAATGTTCCTAGATTGATTTCTCCATTGAATTTGCCACACTTGTCTGTTAATGACTTTAGACTCTTTAAAAAAATTAAATCTACTCTCAAGGGAACCACATTTGTTCATGCTCAGAACTTGCTATTATCTTTTCCTTGTTCCCCCTCTCATTCCACCCATCCATTTTTCACATCCTGCTCCTTCTACTTCTGTGATCTCCACATCTGCCATCTTATTTCTCATGATAGTACCACCTCTCATGATAAACCAGTCACAGAATCTCAGATTCTGGAAGGACCTCAACCTGTAGCTGACTAAGAATCCCTCAGTGGTATCTGGAAAGTGGTCGATCACCTAGCCTGGAGTTGAGGACTTCTTCCTGAAGAGCATATGCTACCTTCTGAAGCAGCCCATTCTACTTTAGATTAGCTTTAATTGTTAGGGTTTAAGATTTTTAAAT
This sequence comes from Sarcophilus harrisii, assembly GCF_902635505.1. Lineage (NCBI taxonomy): Eukaryota > Metazoa > Chordata > Mammalia > Dasyuromorphia > Dasyuridae > Sarcophilus > Sarcophilus harrisii. Next base: position 362,166,127 of record NC_045428.1, read on the forward strand.
TTGGTTCCTGATTGCAACTTATAACCATCAGTCCCAGTTTATTCTTTTGGGGTTAATCATAATAAGTGTCAAACTTCCAAGATCATCTCCTTCCCACCCCCTCCCATCTCCTCCTTGCATTTGGGGCCATCTCCAGTTGTCCTGACTTATGTCTTTCAACTAGACTCTGCAGACTGGAGGAAAGAGCAAGGTGGATGACTTTGCACAGCTCTGCCTCTCTTAAATCTGGTTTGCTTGCCAGTTAAGACATCCCCCTCCTGATGTCATTGGTCCTTTTCAAGAACTAAGGACAAACAACGACTACAGAGGCTATGATTGTGAACACTTTCTTCTCCTTACGACACACCTAGAAATCCTTCTGCATTGTCCCTTCTTACTTCCTTCTCTGACAAAGAGGTGGTCCATCTCCTTGCCAAGGGCAACCCCTACAGGTGTGCTCCCTGCTCTCTCCTTGAGGACCATGGCCAGTAAATGTTCTTTTTCTTTGTCTCATTTTCAGGTTCTCTTTATTTACATTTGTTTTCTTTATTCACTGATTTTAAACATATGTTGTTTAGTCATTTTTCACCTATATCTATCTGACTTTCCATGATTCAATGTGGGGTTTTCTTGGCAAAGATACTGGAATGGTTTGCCATTTTCTTCTCCAGCTCATTTTATAGATGAGGAAACTGAGGCAAATGGTTTTAAGTGATTTGCCCAGGGTCACATAACTGATAAATATCTGAGGATGGATTTCCTGACTTCAGGCCTGACAGTCTAGCCACTATACAACTTAGCTGCTGATTTTATGTGTGTGTGTGTGTGTGTGTGTGTGTGTATACACACACATACACACACATATATATATACACATAATATACAGATATATGTATATAAATATGTATAAACATATATATACTTATAATATTTTGTTATATAATAAAAATAAATTTAAAATCTTTATTTGCCTCAGAACATGCACTTATTTTCCTCATCCTTAAAAAAAACCTTAACTTCATGTTACTATTCCCTCGGGCTAATATCCTATATTTCTTCTCCATTTTATGGAGAAAATTAAAGAAAGAGTAATCTAATCATCCTAATCCTAATCATAAGATCTTAATCACAAAATCCTAATCATAGGATCAAGCACAAGCACCATTTCCTCCCACCCCCCAATTCTTTTAAATGTCCTCATCGCTCCACTGAAACCTCTCTCAAAGGTTACCAGTGAGGTGCAATTGCTAAATCCAATGGCCAGGCTGCTCTCAGGCTTCATTCTACTCAAGTGCTTTGCAGTTTCTGACATTGTTCATCATCTTCTCTTCACAGAGAATCTATCCTCCTGTGACTTCCATGCTACTATTCTTGCTTGAGTCTCCTTAACTGTCTAACCCAGTGGTTCTCAAAGTATGGTCTAGAGAATGCTGGGGATCTCTGAAACCCTTTTAGAGGATCTACAAATTCAAAAATAGTTTTTATTTCCAATATGGGAAATGTCTATAAATATAACCCAGATAAACAAAAACGCTTTGGAGAGATCCTTAATAATTTTTAATAGGATAAAGATACTGAAAACAAAAGTTTGAGAACCACTGGACTCTAACCATTTCTTTTAGGTCTTTTTTGTTATGTTGCCATCCTGCTTCCATCCCCCAAATTTTTCTGGAACAGTTTCTTTTATATTTCTACACTGTCTTTCTTGGTGATCTCATGGCCACTTCAATTCCTATGAATTTGATTATCTCCATAATATGATTCCTAAGTCCTGATATTCAGCAGCAATACCTGCTAAATTCCAATGTTGCATTGCCAACTACCTGTTAGACATCACCTGTACATCCCAATCAATGTCAGCATGCTCAAAGCAGAACCTCATATTTTCCTTTATTTATCCTTCTTTCATTTTTAGTAATTTTAGTCACCTAGATTGACAATTTGATGCTGTCTTTGATTTACCTCATCCCTCAACACCACCACCTGAGTATCTTCTCAGTTTCCAGGTCTTACAGAGTCTACCTTTATAATATCCCTCAAATATGTCCCCTCCTCTCCACTCACACAATCTCTAGTTTAATTCAAGTCCATACTACCTCTTCTCTGGATTATACTCTCCTAAATTGTCTTCTTGCTTCTAGTCTTTTCTATTTTCAATTCATTCTCCAGTTATAAATTGGTTTTTATGAAACAAAGTCAAGCCTAATTCAATATAGTAATTACAAAACTGTTTTTTTCTTTGTCTCTTTTTAAAATTTTTCCTGTTCACTTTTGTATATTTAAAAAAAGTTTCAATGGTGCATTTTTCTTCTTCCCTCCTTCCTTCCCTTCTTTCCCTTCTTCCTTGCTTCCTTCCTTCCTTCCTTCTTTCTTTCCTTCCTTCCTTACTTCATCTCTCCCTCCCTCCCTTCCTCCCTCCCTTTTTCCTTCCATTCCTCCCTCTTTCTCTTTCTCCTTCCTTCCTCCTCTCTTCCCTTCTTCCCTCCTTTCCCTTTTTTTTACTCTTTCCTTCCTTCCTAACTTCTTTCCTACTTCCTTCCTAATTTCCTCTCTAATTTCTTCCTTTTTTTCCTCCTTTCTTCTTTTTTTTTTAATTTGGAGGGGGATTTCACTATCACCATTCCCTTCTCACCATTATTAGTCTTTCCTCCCATGTAACAAATAAGCTTAGAAAAACAAAACTAATCCATATATTGACTATTTTTGAAAATGTATGTCTCATTTTGCACCTTCTTTGTATCACCTTTATGTTAAGATGTTAAGGTGAGATGCGTGATTCAACATTTATTGTCTGGAATTATGTTTACATATTGAACTGATCTGAATTCTTATGTCTTTTAAAGTTTTTTCCCCTTTACAATGTAGTTATTGTATTAATTACTCTTTATAGTTTATTCTGCATTAATTCATATAGATTTTCTCAGTTTTTTCTGAATCTATTCTTTTAGTCATCTTTTATAGTAAGTACAATGTATAGTTTATAAGGGCACCTGCCCCCCACTTAGTTTCCAATTCTTTGCTACGACAAAAATTGTTGCTATAAATATTTTTGTACATATGTGACTTTCCCTCCTTTCTTTCATTTCTTTGGAGTATATGCCTAGCATTGGTATTGCTGAGCATACATAGTTTTATGAATTTGTTTTGCTTTCCAAAATGACCAGACTAATTTACAGCTCTACCAACATTGCATTAATAAGTCTGCCCTATCATACCTACTCCTCTAATAATTGTCCTTTTTTTGTTGCTTTCTTCATTTTGCCAACTTGTGAAGTGGAACCTCAAAGATGCTTTAATTTGCATTTCTCTTATTGGTGATTTGGAACATATTTCCTATAGGTTTTTTTGTAGCTTGTTTTTCTTCTTTTGAGAACATCTTGCTCATATCCTTTTAATTATTTGCAGAATGGCTCTTGGTCTTAGGTATTTTAAACAATTCATCATATATCTTGGATACCAGACCTTTATCGGAGAAGTTCTTTGCAATTTTCCCCCCAATTAACTGTTTGCCTTTATCATTTTAACTACATTGATTTTATTTGTGCAAAAGTGTTTTTTTTTTATTTTATATAATCAAAATTATTTGTTTCACTTCTTGTAATCCTCTATATCCCTCCACTTTTTTGTTAAGGAACTTTCCCCCCTTCCATAGTTGAAAAAGTTATCTCCTTTGCCATGTTTCTTATTGTTTATTATATGACCTATTATATCTAGTTCTGCTATCCTTTGAAGTTTATGATGGTTTATGATGTGAGTGCTTAGTCTTAATGTCTATTATTTGCTTTCCAATTTTCCCAGAATTTTTTGTTGAATATCAAGTATTTACACCAGTTGTTGGGATTGCAACTAAAAAAGTGAGTGTTGGTATATGTTTAATAATTAGATTTCCAGGGGGGAAAAAGGCATGCCAGTTACACCTTAATCTGAACTATTAACTTTTTCTCCATCACTTTCTGAAATGTAAGCCACCCACAAAATAATAAATCAAATCCTGACTGTTAAGTGTTTGATGATTTCCAAAGTATAAATAAATACTCATGCTAAAAATTTAATAATCAGCTTTAGTGAATTGGTTCAAACTCATTCTAGTACAAACCTGCTTCTAAATCTTATATACTTATTTGCTTTCCGCATATTTTTTGGGGGGGAATATGGTTTTGGTTTATTCAATTTCATTCTGAAGTTGGATTAGTTAGATTATTTATAATTCTGTTAATTTGTAACATTTTTCTAAACATTACATTATTTCATTTAATCTTTTTTCTGGTCTGTAATTAAGCAAAGTTATTTATTTTTACTTTCTTTTCTTTTTTGTGATTTTATTTCTTTTTTATTTGTTGTACATTTCTCCCCTTTTGTTTTTGGTATTGTATATTTTATCTCTCTCTTTTAAAAAAATCAGATTAGCTAAGGGCATATCTCTTTTTTCTTCAAAAACAATAGCAAATAGAGGTCCAGATTTTATTTATCAATTTGCTGTGTGTTGGGATTTTTTTCCCTTCAATTTTGCTTATTTTTTTATTTTTAGAATTTTTTATGTTCATTTTTAATTGGCCCTTTCTAGTATTTTTAAGTTGCCTACCCAATTCATTGCTATGTTCATTCTCTATTTTGTTTCTGAAAGTGTAGACATATAAATGTTATCCTGAGGACTATCTTGGCAATATCTAAAAGATTTGGGCACATTATCTTGTTATTTTCTATTGTTTCTATGCTTTGGCCCACTAATTTTTTAAGATTAAATTATTTAATCTTTATTTAAATTTGAATCCTTTCTCCAAATATCCTTTATTGGTTATAATTTTATCGTGTTTTGATCAGTAAAAGATATTTTAAATAATTCTGCTTTTTTGCATTTGTTTCTGAGACTTATGTGCCTTAACACATGGTCAGTTTTTATAACGGCTACATCTATAGCTGAGAAACATTTATATTCCTTTTAAATCCCATTCAAAAATCATCAGAATTCTATCACATTTAGCTTCTACAAACTTCTATTCAAGTCCTTATTATCTTTTTTGATTTTATCTTTTCGATAGCTTTGTTTAGATCTGCAACACACATAGTCTCAAAGTATTATAATTTTTTAATCTATTTCTCCCTATAGTTTGGTTAAATTTTTACTTTAAGTGTTTAGATATAATGACATCTGGTCCAATATTTAATATGATATAATTTCATCATTTATGTTACTTTAAGCATAACATAGTTTCTTTGTTCACCTCTGAATGTTAGCTATTTTTTTTCCTCCATCAAATCCTTTTATACCTTTTTCTGTCTATGCCTCCATACTCTCTCTGTGTCTGTGTCTGTGTCTGTGTCTTGTGTCTGTGTCTGTGTTTGTGTCTGTGTCTGTGTCTGTGTCTGTGTCTTGTGTCTGTTTCTGTGTCTGTGTCTGTGTCTGTGTCTGTGTCTTGTGTCTGTGTCTGTCTATCTGTCTGTCTGTCTCTCTCTCTCTCTCTCTCTCTCCCCCTTTACAAAAAATGTGGTAAAAGAGAAGGGATATGAAAAATACTAATAACATATTTTAAATAGTACATTTCTGCTTCATTGCCCCATTTGTCTTTACAAACTTAAATCACTGGTTCTTAAACTTTTCTTTTAAGCTTCAATTTAAGATCTTTGATTTGTGTCTATTCTCTCTCTGATTCTATCCTCTAGTCTAAATTCCCTTTTCCTTATCTATATCTACCCCAATTCTCCATTAAGTGTAATGCATTTCTGCACTAAATTTGTGTGTTCAATCCTCCTTTGTCTGATTCAGTTAAGAGCATGGTTCATGATATACCTACCCCTTTCCATTCTCTATGTTTCTTTATCTTCTTTTCATATAGCCCAATCATGACAAACAGTAAATTCCTCCACCTTCTTCCTTCTCTTTCCCATGTATTCCTTTCCTCTCGATTTTCTTTCCTCTCTTAAAACAATCTGAACAAAATAAAACCATACCCAATCCTGTGTTTTTCCTTCTTAATTCTCTCTGTGGCCCTAAAAGAATTTGGGGTTCTGAAGAGACATTTTTCTCTTCTCCCTCATTAGAAAGTAAGCAGTTCATCAATATTTAGTCTCTTCCAATTCCTTAAATGCATTCACCTTTATAGTTTTCTCTTGACTAATGTCTTTGCATTAGTCAATCTTTTTATCAGGAATATTTAGAAGTCTTCTAATCTCTTTTTTAAAATCTACTTTTCTCCTGTAGGATTTTACTCAGTCTTGCAGGGTCAGTTATTCTTGAATTTAAGCTATTGTCTTTTGCCTTTTGGAATATCATATTCCAGCACACTCTTGTGTGATGGTCCACCAGAGGACCATAACATTTTAATTCTTTCTTTTTGGCTGCTAAGAGTATTTTTCTTTTGACCTGAAATTCTAGATTTGGGCTATGGCTTTTTTGAATATTTTCAACTTTTAGTTTCTTTTAGGTGCTGACTGACATTCTTCCTACCTTCATTTTGCCTTCTTCCTCTATTATATCTGGGAAGTTTTCTCTTTAGATTTCTTGATAATTTTCTTCTATTTTTGATAGCATATATTTTTTCTATGTCCATTCAATCCTGACTTTGTTCTAATATCTTTTGCTGTCTCCTGGCATCATTGAATACTATTTGCTTCATTTTGTTTTTCAGGGAATCTGCTACTTAGATAAGAACTTTCTGTTACAAGCTATTTATTCTCTTTCTAATTTTTTTAATCTCTTGCTTCATTTCTTCTAGGCATTCATGTAGCCTTTGTGACCAAGGAATTTTTTTTCTTTGAAAAGGAATCTTTTCTAACTTGTTAAGAAGCTTCCCTAAAGTCACACGGTTAAACTATAGCAGAAGTAAGACTAGAACCTGTTCTCCTAAACTCTGATTTTGTGTACTTACTTCCTGATATACTGTGACTGCCAAATAACAGTATGCTGCCTGAGAGGTGGGAATGTGTGTGGTGAGAGGAGAAGGGAATAAATACTCCCTCTTCCACATGACAGCCCTTCAAATCTTTGAAGACATATCATATTGCCTTATGTTCAGGGAATGCATACTCATAATAACCTTAGAAAAATATAATCAAGAAGGTAAATCTGAGGGAAAAATGTATCATACTTTTCAAAGCCACTCAGAGGAACTATTCAGGTCATCCATGTGACAGTGCCCTAGCTCCTCTCCTTTGGTACTGATATTTGAGAGCACTTCCATATCTTAGCCAATTTATCCTAAAACTCACACTGTCATTCTTATGAAAAATGAGTTTCTCAAACATTGTCTCATAATTCATTTCCTCCCCCTTGCTCTGAGCCCCCTGAATGGGATTTCTTTTCCTGCTGCCATATTCCCAAATCAGGCCCTGGACAGGCCAGAACAAACATCTGCATTCTGACACCTGAGAAGCCTGCTGATGGGAACCTCACACCATTCCCCACGGGGTCACATAACGAGGAACTGGTGGACTCTTTCCAGTGAATGCTCATAATTTTCCACTCCCAACACTGAGGAGGCAGCCTAGCAGAAAGGTAAAGGAAATTCAGAAAGGAGCAAAAGCCCTATCAGTTGCACACTCCTGCACCAGGTGCTGTATTCTTCAGTTAAGATTTCTGTTCTGCAGGGAGGGTGAGGACCATGGATGGAAAGCATGGAGTGTCCTGGAGACTCAAATGATGTGTTGTCCAGTTTGACTGATGGGCTTCCTGACTTGTTTCTATTCTTTGTTACAAAGGATGGTTCACAAGGAGGGAAGGAAGAAAGGACATGTGCAAAAATGGGGGAAAAAAGCATCAAGAATTTTAAAGAAATAAATGGTTGCTCTACTTGGTAAATATATTAATCTGGTTTAATTTGACAAATGTTTCTTAATCAACTATTGTATGCAAGGCATTGTGTTGGGTGCTAGATATTTAAAAAAACAAACAAACAAAAAGCCACTCCCTTCCCTAAAGAAGTTTACATTTGACTGGAGGATTTAAACCCTTAAATAGATATACATATGATAGATATAATATATGTATAACACACACACATATATGTGCTAACACTTTATATGTGATTGTGTGTATGTATGCTTATATACACATCACATGCACACACATGCATAAATGTATACACACATACATGCATGTTGCCACTATATGTGTGGTTGTGTATATGCATATGCAGGTTTGTATATATATATATATAGCATTTGCATATACATATAATATACACATATGTTAACAGTATACATAGGACTGTATTTGTGTGTATAATACATATAATGTATAACTATACATACATGCACACATTGTAACATTAACCACAGTGGCCCTCACTTCCTGAAGGCAGGTATGTTAGATTTCGCCCTCCCCTGGGGTTCTCAGTATCCCTAGGGATGACTGAATGCATCACCTTGCTTTCAATGCTGGTTCCACCTGGCTCCAACTTCCATGTCTGTGAGAATCACCTCTGGCACCTGAAACTGAGGAGAACAAACAACATAGAATGAATACAAACACCTCTAAGACATTTCTTGGTAAAAGAGATAGAGCAGGAACAGGAGGTTCCTTCCCCTCTTGTGGTTTAGTTCATGCATCCTTATTTTAGGCACAGACAATAAGAAAGCAGCAGGAAAAAAAATTGGGCAGCTCAATCGAAAAGGATGATTGGTTCAGTCTCCCCAGTTTTAAAGACAAAGACAGATAATCAAAGAAGGCTAAGTCTGTGTTAGACTAATTGGGCTTACTCAACAGGTCCCTCCAGGGCATTTCCATGTTAGAATTGGGCAGGCCCAAAGAAACCTGGGAGATATCGATATACAGATTTCTATCTCTATATACATATGTAAACATCGATACATACATATCTATTTATAGTATAGTATAGGATAGACATATACAGTTATATAGTATATAAATACCATGTGATTTGAAGAAGGAAACAGTATTAGCCACTGGCAGGATCCAGAAGGGCTGCCATTTTGCAGGAGTTCATACTTGAAGATGCTTAATATTACAAAGGGAAAGAAATGAGAAGGGAATTTATCCCAAACATTCAGAGTAGTCTGTACAAAGAAATGGAGGTGAGTAGGAAGTGGAGTCCCTTTGGCTGAAACCTAGAGTTCATGAAGGGGAGTAGTATGAACTAAGCTTGAAGATTAAGGCTAGGGCTGGAGTCTGAAGGACTTCCCATGAATGAGGAGTTTGTATTTTATCTTAGATGCTCTTGGGAGCCAATGAAGATTTTTTGATTAAGAATGGGACTTGTTTGGACTTTGTTAAACGTATGGCACTTGCCCTAAGCCCTAGGTTTGCCTAACATGGAGGCACCAGCCTCCTTTGATAAACTGCAGCTGCAACATGCTCCGTCTTTAAAACTGGTGAGTCTGAGTTTCTCTTTTTCCTGCAATACACAGCATGGCTGCTATGGACTGAGTAAGGAGGGATGATAGGTATCCCTCCACTCCTTTCCTTATAGACCTTACACCTTGTGTTTGTCTTTTTTTCTGTTTCATTTCTCCTTCTTAGCTTTAGAGGCAGGTGGCAATCCCTACTGGACCCAGAGTTCAGACCATAGTGATCTTGGAACTTGGATTCTGGTTCTTGGCCCACAAAAGCCAAGGAACCTAAGACCTGAGATCGAGGTGGATTTTAGACTTGGGACTTGGGATTAGATTTAGACTTGGGACTAGGTAGGAACTGAGCTAAGCTTAAATGGAGACAAGTGCTAGTTGTGGGGATTAAATTTCCCACATGTTGGAGGGAGGGGAACTGAATTTCTATATTTATGATGATACCTGTTGAAGGAACTATTTCTAGAGGGAGCTTTAAGGAAAGTCCTAGAGACAGAATCCATGTGATCTCTATACAGTGGACAGAGCTCTGAACCTGGAGGAAGACCTGCCGCAGACATTTATTAGCTGTGGGACTCTGGACAAGTACTTAAAAAACAAAAACCAACCAACCAACAACAACAGCAAAAACCTTACTTGCCTCAGTTTCCCCAGTTGTGAAATAACAGCGCCTTCTTCATAGGGTGGTTGCAAGAATCGAATGAGATAATATTTGTAAAGTGCTTAGCATAGTTCCTGGCATATAGTGGGAGTTATATTAATGCATTAATGCTTATTCCCTTTTTTTTTTTTTTAACTTTCCTTGTTATCTGAAAATCTGCCCAACTAAGTCTGATGAAGCACATTTTTAGAATAATGACTAGGTGATTCTTTTTTTTTTTTTAAGTACAACTCCTATGGTGTTAAAAGTCTGGGACCTGTGTATTGTTGGGTGGGGAGCACCCATACCAAGGAAATAATGGCTACTTCAAATGCTGAAGTATTTCATTATTATTATAATTAAGATAAATAGCAGTAATAATAGGCTGTGGAGAGGTATGGGGACAGAAAGAGGCACCGTCCCTGGCCTTATTGGAGAGATTATGTGAACATGAAAAAGACATTAATGTATGCATTGGGAACATAAGCAAGAGCTTACCTAGTTTCGGCTGCATAGAGCTGTGTGTGTACATTTATATTTATGTATATGTATAAGTGTATACACAAACATGTTACACATGCTTCCATAAGTGTATGTGTTTATACATGGATATGTGTATGTCTGTGAATTTGTACATAGCATCATAGATTTAGAGCTGAAGGGAATCTGAGAGATCATTCATTTTACAGAGGAAGAAACTCTTTTTCGCTCAGAGAAGGGAATTAATTTGTCTGAGGTCACACAGGTGGAAAGTAGCAGAACTGGGTCTTTAGCCTGACTCCAAAATCCAACATTCTTTCCATCACATCAAACTATGTACATATATGGGACTGGAATAGAAATGAAGTGACTAGTACAGGATAGAGCTCATCAGGGAGGACTTCCTGGACATGTGTTTTAAGTAGGACAGATAAAGAGGAGAGAGAGAAATATAGGCAACACAGAACAAAAATGTCTCAAGAATCCCATAGAGAGTTGGTGAGAGAGTTGGGCTAAGATATAGAACTAGGGGCAGGCAAAGTAGGCAGGATCGAAGAATGGTGCAATTTATGCGCTTTAAAAAATGATTGTATATAAATGCATGTTTTTAAATGTCAACTAAGCTGTCTTAAGGACCTTAGGTATTTGTTTTATGGTGTCAGTTTGCATATATGTGTGAAGGTCCAAAATCTTTAATGGATACTAAATCTCTATAAAGGATACAGTGAAAATAGGGAATAAACGTGCAATTTTCACATCTTTTTGGGGTACTTTGGGCACTTTGAATGATCAAATAAACATACTTGTCTTGACTGGCTAGAAGTAAAATCCAGTTCTTACTCCTAACTTACTCTCTGGGTTTCTTAGTACCTCATTCTGGGATTTCCTAATAGGACATTTAAATCAAATTCCCAGAGGATGCCTCACTTCTCCTATTCTCTCAGTGTTCTAGGAGCAAGTTTGAGAGGCTGAGTCAGGGATATGCTGGTAAATGTTTAACAACCAGTTCTCTCTCTCTCTGTGTGTGTATGTTCCTTATATACTTTTAAAGACTAATATGTATTAACATTTTTATTAGTTTCTTAAGTCTGAACAATAAAGTAATAAACCAGTCTCAATTTGTAGTATTTGCCAATTTCTGAAGTATAAATGCTCATGCAGAAAATTTAACAATTGACTTTCTTAAATCAGTTTGAGTTGGTTCCAGCACACCTCTCTGATAGTATTGCAGATCAAGATGATATATTCACAGAGTTGCAAAGAATCCAAAGGAGAACCATGTTTATCTAACTTGTACCCACAGAGTAAAAGGCAGGAATCCCTAAGTCCTGCACTGGGTGTCCATTTCTCCATAAAATTCCTCTTAGGAGTAGCTGCAAGTTTTCATTCATCTGGTGTCTGACTGATGAGCTCCAAGTATTAATGTATTTTTAGAGTTCATAGCCAACACTTATTTCCTCAATCAAGGATCCCTGAAGCTGTTGCCATCCTCAAGAGATTGTCTTTCCACTACTAGGCTTTTGCTGAAGGCCACAGTCTCTTCTTTTATTAATGACCAGTACTTCTTTGACAGCCAGATGTCCCCAATGCGAATGATGACCTGCGCAGTATGCTTACTAGCCTAAAAGTCAGGAAAGCACAACCCCCAAAGAAACAGAGGTACCATATTGCCTTAACCCTTATGGTAGATGGGAGATAGGGTTAGCTCCCTCCCCTCCACTCAGAATCTAAAGTTATTCTTGCCACAAATTTCTGAGGAAAGAAAAAACAATGAGATAAGTCATCCCAGGAAACTATTGCCATCTCTACACCTCCTGACCCATTTGTCCTTCTGACTCCTCAGTCAACTGGAAGACTTTTCATTATATACAAGAGGAGTTCTTCAGGAATAGCTGGTTGGAAATAGGCTCTCCTGAACTTGCCACATAGTCGGTAGTCAAACTGGAACAAGGTAGGGAAATATCTTCTCATGGTCTGGACTGGAACCAGGCATGGAATATCTGCACATTCTTAAGGAACTGAGGAGTCATTGGTCAGCTTTTCTGCTGCACTAGGAATGTGGAAATGAGCTCTTTACCCCCACTATGTGCGGGGCATTATGCCAGACACAAGACATTTTGCCAGTCAAGTCATCCATCCATTAAGCTATCCTCTGCTAACATGTTCTCTTCTGTCTTTAAAAACTCTACTACAAACTGATATGACCCATATAAGCCCCCATACAAAAGAGAGTGAACATATGGTAGACAGTGCTGATGAAATCAGGATCAGGAATCAACTAAGCAAGCACCAAGTAAACATTTACTGGTTATGTTACAGGCTCTGAGAATGTAAAGACAAAAGTGATATACTCTTTGTGCTCAAGGAGATTGCATTCTAACCAAGGAGATTATACATCCATCCATAAATATATGTAAAAAGGTGTATATATGTATGTGTGTGTTTAAATTCTACCCCTAAGGTTAGTTATGAAATCATAAGCTTGTCTTATCTAAGTCTTAGTTGCCTCATCTGTTAAATGGGGATAAAGATACTATAGTATTTTTCATTGGTTTGTTGTAAGACTGTAAGTTACTGCAAAAACAGCACTTTGAAAATGTTAAAAGTGTCCAAATAGGTGTTAGTTATTAACAAGCATTCGTTCATCTGGTTTCTGATTGAAGACTTCCAATAAGGGGGAACTCACTATCCCTTGAAGCAGCCTATTCCACTTTTGGATGGCTTTCATTGTTTGGAAGTTGTTTCTGACATTAAGCCAAAATTTGCCTTGCTGCTGCTTCCGTTCATCGATCCCATTTCTGTACTCTGGGGATTAGAACAGGTCTAATCCTTCTTTCAAATAGCTTTTCAAATACTTGAAGATATCTGTAATGCTTCCCCTAAGTCTTCTCTTCTCCGGAGTACACATTCTCATTTCCTTTGACTGATCTTCCTATAGCTTTAACATTAGCATTTTCATGATCCTGGTTGCCTTCTTCTGGATGCTTTCCATCTTAACTATCCTTTTATTAAAAAGTAGTGACCAGATCTGTGTACAATATTCTTGATATGGGCTGCCCAGAGCAGATTGAATTCACTTGACTAACATACTGCCAACTCATCTTTTTTAGAAAAACTGTCAGTTTGCCAAGTTGTACCCATCTTGTAACTATGAACTTGATTTATTGGATGCAAATGTCAGAATCTACATTTATTCCTATTAAATTTGCTCCTATTTGATTTAGTCTGATATTCTAGCTTATCAAGACCTGGAATTCTGAGCGTACTGTAGGGTTTTACCTATCTTCCCAGCTTTTTTTGTTATCTGCACATTATGTCAGCATGGGAACAGCTAGGTGGTTCAGTAGATAGAGCACCAGTCCTGAAGTCAGGAGGACCTGAATTCAAATCTGATCTCAGACACTTAACACTTCCTAGTTGCAGTGACCCTGGGCAAGTCACTTAACCCAACTGCCTCAGCAAAAAGGAAAAAAAAAAATTATACCAGCATGTCATATAGGCCTTTCTTCAAGTTATTACTTAAGATATTAAATCAACATGGATCCAAGGAGGAATCTATAAGACCTTTCATTGGAAACCTCCTTTCATGTAGACATTTAATTGTTAATGACTTCTTTTGCATCTGATCATCTAACCAACTTCAAATCCATTTTTTATTGTCTCATTTCTCTCCATATATTTTTTTCTCCCATAAGAATTGCATAAGAGACTTTATCCAATGCTTGCTAAAATTCAGGCATACTATATTTGGGATATTCCTTAATTTCCTTTTTAGTAACTGTCAACAGAAATAAGTTTATTCTGGTATGACCTGCTCTTGATAAAGCTATGTTGGCTCTTTGGATTCACTATTTTCTTATCTTCACTCTCCTTTCCTTTAATAGTCAGTTACAGAGTTTCACCTGGAACCAAAGTCAAGTCCAGAGATGATAGAATCTTCCCCTTTCTGAAAATCAGAATGTCATTGTTCGTCTTCAGTCCCACAGTGGGTCACCCATTTTCCCCAGTTTTTAGAGTTTATTGACTGTGATTCAGCAATCTCATCTTTCTGTTCTTTCAGTATCCCCCAAATGTAGGACATTTGGATTTGTAACTTGGACTCACGAAAGCATTTCAACACTTTTTTACTAACTCCTTGCTCTGGTCATGTTTGCTGTGTCCTTCCCATCCAAAGAGCATTTTCCTTAGCAAAGAAAGCAGAAGGATAACAACAATTGGATAGCTCTGCTTCCTGTGCTCTTTCAGGTGTTATCTATTCTTTAGCTTTCCTTTTGTCTCCAGGAGCCTTTTTTGGTTGTCTTTGGCATTCTTTTTTGTCTCCAGCTCATCCTGAGTTTTAGCATTTGTGACAAACATTTTCTGCCCTCATGGACAGTGGAGTAGAGGAACCAGAAGTAACAAGGCAATGTGAGTCCAAAAGGGCCTTCGTTCAACCTGAACATTAGAGTTTTTATAACCCATTTACTGGATGTTCTAAGGCTGTGTGGATACCAGGAAGAGAGAGAGAGAAAGAAACATGGTGCTTTCTTATCACATAAGCTGCTTAATTATGTTAATGAGATCTTAAAAGCAGGATTGGCCACAGATAATTTATAATTCCCATAATTGGCTGGTGAATAATATAAATGGCTTCTTCTTTCCAAAAGGGAGGAGATCAGCTGGATACCATTTAAGAAATTGCCTGAAGCTTCCAATGACCTTATACTGCTTTCTTTTGCAAAAGTTCACCTTTTAACATTTTTTTTCTTTTAACATAAACATTCTCCTCGTAATGCTATATGGATGTGAATCTGGGAGGATACCACAGTTTCAGAAAGATAAAAATTGCCAGGGATCCTAAAGGCACTGGGGAAAAAATGATGGGTATAAATAGGTTGCAGCTCATTACCAAAGATAACTTGCCTCATCAAAGACATATGTGCCTAGAAAAGGAGGTGGGTCATCCTCTGTCAGGAATGAAGAATAGCAGATCGACATCATGTGTTGCATTAGCATCTGGGAAATATTAAGAGAGCTAGAAAGAGATTTCAATATATTGGTAGACTCCTCTATAGAAGATCTCTAGAAAGATATAGACAAAAATTGCTGAGGAAGAGAAGCACTGAATGGCTCAGAAAGAATATCTACACTGATGAAATTATAGTTATACTGAAGTATGATCCACATCATATAAATAAGCTTCAAGGAGAACTTTAAAAGTCCTTCAACCCTTGGTCCCAACCAATCACATGGAGCTCATCATTTTGTTAGAGGCGTTAGACACACATACACACATACACTCATGTTTATATGTATATGTATATATACACACATACACATGTATCTATGAATATATATATGGATATATGGATATATACACATATATTTTAAATTTGTGTGTGTGTATGTGTGTAAAACTCCTACCCATCCTTTAAAATAAATTTCAAATCCAAGATGTCTTCCATCTTCCATCTGCCAGCCCAGAGTAAGTGTATGTCTTCTAAACTATTTTGGTAGTCATCAGCTCTACTATTCATCTTATATCTAGCATATTCATTCATCCAACCATTCATTCATTTATTCATTTATCCATTCAAACTCATGGGTTCTTTCTTGCCCTTGATGATAACAAACAGGCCAAAATTAATGAAGCAAGATAGTTTATCTTAATTTTATTTATATGTGAATATTTTACATATATTCATGTCTTTCTATATATATAAAGATATATATATCTTTCTCATATATATGTGTATGTATACACACACACATATACATGAGATGTAGAGACAGAAACAGTGACAAAGAGACGCTACCTACCTAAGTCCAATTCTTATCATATATATATATATAAAATCTTAATAGTTTACAGCAGATCATTCAGATTACTGGCCCTTAGTAATCCTTTATGTCAGTAGAGACCACTGAGCCTTGAAGGGACTACAATTTCACTTAGTTGTTGGCCACTCTACCTTCCATCCTGCTTTTCAGAAGGGATCTCTAATAGAAATAGCACTGTTGAGGAAAGTCTTCTCTGAGCCAAGCTCAGCTAGTTGTCACTATAGAGGTAAAGATACTATCAGTATTTAGCATAGATTGCATTTTATTGTGAGATATATTTTAATACTTCCATGTGACAAATTCATTAGCATGGTTTATACCTTTCATTGGTAGAGACTGTAACCTGTCCTTTTCCTTTTATCCTAAAGGATTCTTGTCCTTTTTTTCCCCCCATAAATTATCCATTAAGGATCCACCTAGCTGGAGGCCTTCCTGTGGTTTCTTTAACATTGTTGTGGATGCCAGAACAGTGCTCAGGCTGTTGGTAATTCCTTACT
The DNA here is from genome assembly GCF_902635505.1 of Sarcophilus harrisii. Taxonomy (NCBI): domain Eukaryota; kingdom Metazoa; phylum Chordata; class Mammalia; order Dasyuromorphia; family Dasyuridae; genus Sarcophilus; species Sarcophilus harrisii. Next base: position 362,182,843 of record NC_045428.1, read on the forward strand.
CTTACTACATGACTACTTTATCTTCATATGTTATTTAGTTAGCATTCAAAGGCCTGCAAAGCACTTTTTTGGGGTATATTTTGAGACTCATCACTTCCCCAACCTCTTAAGGTTGGGAACCAGGCATTATTTATCCTTTTTTCCTTTATTCCCTGTACAAAGGAAAATGTCCATTCAAAGAAGGTAATGATAATATAGTAATAACTTACATTTACAAAATGCAGTGAATAGAGCTCTGGATCTGTAATCAGAAAGACCTTAGTTCAAATCCAGCCTCATTTAATTAGTAGCTATGATACCTTGGGCAAATAAATCACTTCACTTCTGTCTGCCTCAATTTCCTTAAATATAAAATGAAGATACTAATAGCATAACCCAGGGATGTTGGGTTGATCAAATGACGTAATATTTAAAGAAGCACTTAGTACAGAGCCTAGCACATAGCAACGATTATATAAATGTTTGTTTCTTTCCTTCCTTCTTTTCTTTCCTTCCTTCCTCCCTCTTTCTGTTTTTACTTCTTTCTTTCCTTTCTTTCTTCCTTCTTTCTTTCCTCCCTTCTTTCCTCTCTTCTGTCCTTTCCTTCCTTCTTCCCTCTCTTCCTCCTTTCCTTTCCTTTCCTTTTGTTTTATTTTGTTTCCTTTCATTTGATTTTGTTTCCTTTCTTTTCTTCCTTCCTCCCTTTTTTCCTTCCTGTCTTTCCTTCCTTCCTTCCTTCCTTCCTTCCTCAAGAGATATATTCAGGAATACACTGCTAGTAAATGGTAGAACCAGGCCTTTAAATTCAGATCTTCTGATTCTATGCTTATCACACCACACTGTCTTAATTCCAGCTATCCCCCCATCTAGTAATTGGGGAATAATTGATTAATAAATATAGCCAATTAGGCAGATAATAACAAAAATTCCCATGCCCCAAATATACTTGTTATAACATGAAATAAACTCTTCAGGAGGGGACTAGCTGGCATGGGAGAAGGGCATCTGAGTGCATCTCGGTCATGTGCATGGCAGAAAAGGAATGGTGCTTCTATTCTTTGAAGCCTTAAGCCCCAGAATTCCAGGGCATTCAGTGGAGTGTTTGTTACAAGGACAATTAGGTGGCTCAGGAGTTAAAGCTTTGGGCCTGGAGTCAGGAAGATCTGAATTCGAACACTTTCCAGCTGTGTGACCCTGGGCAAGTCACTTAATCTCTCTGCCTCAGTTTCCTCACCTGTAAAATAAACTCACAAAGAGAACTGCAAACCATCCAGTATCTTTGTCAAGAAAATTCCAAATGGGGTCACAAAAAGTGAGAAACAGCTGAAACAAGTGAACAATCAGTCTCTTCTTTACAAGCATAATTAGAAAGAACATTGGATTTAGTTTCAGAACCAGGTTTGAAAACTAGCTAGCAACCTATGTGACTTTGGCACTTTCCTGGGTTTCAACTTTCTTAACTGTGAAATAAGAGATTTGGGGGCAGCTAGGAGAGAGGGCTCAGTGGAGAGAGAGCCAGCCCTGAAGTCCCAAGGACCTGAGTTCAAATCTGGTCTCAAGACACTTAACACTTCCTAGCTGTGTCATCCTGGGCAAGTCACTTAACCCCAATTGCCTCAGCAAATAAATAATAATAATAATAAATAAAGATAAAATACCATAAGAAGATAAAAGAAATAAGGGGTTTGGACTAGATGACCATTTAAATCTCCGACTAGTACCTGGGCGCTCTTTAAGCTTCGGTTTACTCATCTGTAAGTGGAGATGAGAATGTGTCCCCTGCAACTTCACAGAACTTAGACCTGGCAAGGCCCTTGCGGATATGTCGGAGCCCCGGAGCTCTTGCCTTCCTTGGTTCCCCCAGCTCCCAGCAGAAATGAGGGATTCAAACAGAAATCCTCCCACCAAAGTGTGCTTCCCACGTCCCCATGAAGCCAGAGTGAGAATCCCCTGAGATACAGGAGTAAACTGCTTTGTAAACCTGCACATGTTATGTCAACACAAGAAGGCTATTAGCGGTTTCTTCCGTGGAACCAAGGCTCAGCCTGGGCCGTGGTCTGTTGCAGCCCTTTGCTCAGGTCTTTGTTTGCGGCAGGCTTGCTTTCGGCCGCTGGAGGGCTCTCCAGACAGAGGATGCCGAGCGGCTCCCGGGGCTGCCGGCCCTTTCAGCTCCGCTCCAGATTTATGAGGTTGCAGTGTTTCCCACAAATCCGCTTTAACTCAGGAGAGTCTCAGACGAAGGAATGTTTCTTATATTTAGGCTCTTAAGCAGAAAAGAGACCTCTATTTGGGGAACAGACTTTGGATTACAGTCTATTCACAGCTGCGACTGAAGGTGCTAAACTTGGGTACAGACAATGATGCTGCAGAATTCACTTAAGGCTGGGATCAGTAGGAGGTGACTTCTTGAACAGCGAGAACTCCCAACCCCCTGTGTTTGCTGTACATATTACATTGTTATGGGTGGGGATAGGGATTGCGTTAATAATAATGGAACAATATGGTGGAGTAGTAAGAGAACTCGCCCTAAAGCCAGACCTTTGTTTGAATACTGGCTCCAACCCTCACTAGCTGTGGGATCATGTGCAAGTCTAATAATCCTCTGAGCATTAATTCTTCATCTATAAAATGAGGATGAATGGGTAGCAAGGAGTAGTGGATAGAAGGCTGGAATTGGAGGTAGGAAGGTATGGGTTCAAGGGTTGTCTCTGACACATTAGAAACTGCATATTTTTTTTTTTTGCCAGTCTGAATGAATGGTTCCGGTTTTGCATCAGTGGAGGGAGTTTGCACACTGGAAGTCCTATACACTATTATAATAACATCTCCCTTCTTACAGTGAAATGTGGATAATAATACTTCACCTGCTTTAAAGGGTTGCTGGAAAGAAAATGTTTTATACATTTCAATATAAATGTGACTTTTCTATGAATAACAAGAAGGGCTATATAACATGATGGTTTGAGGTATGGTTTTGGAGAAAGAAGGGTCTGAATTTAATTTCTGCCCTATCACATGTTAACTGTGCAGACAAGGGAGAGCCATAACATCTCAGTTCTCAAGACTGTTCTCTAAGACTATTCATTACCAAGAACTTTTTAAACTGCTTTGGTGAAAGGAGGTTCTAAGCTGTAGGTTCCCTACACTAATATAATTCTAGGTCTGGGGAAAAATAATAACATGCAAGAAGCCTTAACCCAATTTCTTTCCCCTCCAATGGTAGTTTATTTTTCCAATTACATGCAAAGATAGTTTTCAGCATTCACCTTTGCAAAACCTTGTGTTCCAAATTTTTCTCCCTTCCTCCTTTCTATGCCTCTTTCCCTTTCACCCCTTTCCCAAGATGGCAAGTCATCTGATCTGAAAGAATTTGGGAAGAGTGGGTTCCATAACCCTAGTGAAGTACAAAATCACCAATGTTTATTTGCACACCACTCTTTCTCTCCCTAAACTTTTCCCCTATTGTTTGAACCCAGTTTTGAGACTCTGCTTTGCTGACTGTTGACAAAACAGCCCTGATTCCTGAGATCAAAGGTGTTGCTACAACAGGGAAAAACACCATCTCCATCCTCCTATTGATCAAAGCAGGGACCTGTCTATATGACACATACCCAGATTCAAATGAGAAAAAGTAGCAAGAAAAGGAGAAGGCTCAGTCAGCCACCGGGCTCTCCTATTTCTGTAAAACAAAGGAAATCCATCGGAAACATGCAGCCCTAGCTCTGGCTGGCTTTGAGTAAGACCAAAATGAAGTCTTAAGGTCAGAAGGCTTCTAGGCTTAGAAAAAAAGGAACTTAATCCTGCTGGTTTGTCCGGTGTCCTTGGCCTTGTCATCCCCCTCTGAGCCTGAGCAGCTGCAGGTGACAGATTGATGTGTAGGCTGCTTTGAAGAGCTTTTTTTTGGGGGGGAGGAAGGGACCAAAAACCTAAATACACAGATTCTATAGAAACAGATGCTATTGATGTACCCAGCAGAGAGATAGCAAGTGGAGGAGGAATTGTAGGAGGCAAGAACTAGTCTGAACTTTCATCTAATTTGTCCAGCTACAAAATGGGAACAAAGAACCTTATTCTCTGCTCCCCTTGATTGGAAATCAGGCTTCTGTAAACATACACAGGACAGCTCATCCTAAGTTTACTGGGGAGGAATTGGGGCAAGGGAGGTTTAAGAATCTTCCTCCATAGTGGTTTCTATCCCCTTCACTCGGAGAGTTCCTATTCCACAAGCACAGCAATGACAGCTAGGCAGATTAATCCTATCAGGTTTGCTCCATTCATCCAAAAAGCTCAAATGCAATAACTAATAACTAATAACAGTGTTTATTTATATATGACTTTAAGGATTACAAAGTGCTTTATACACATTATCATTTTTGATCCTCCAATAACCTCCATAGAGCAAAATCGGAAGGTCACCCAAATGGCATTGGAAAGACACATGATGGATGTGAGTAGATTGCCCAGCCTATGACAAGTGGTTATTTATGCTGAAGAAATAGTGTAAATGACTTCATCAAGAAGTGGGGAATATAGAAAGAAAGAGGAATCAAAGGATCAGCCCAAGTTCTGCTTGGGAATGGGATACAAAAAAGACCTAGAGCGGCTATAGAACATTGGATAGATTCTTTTATGGCCCATTAATAGCAAAATGATCACCCAGGAGGAGAAGGCAAGTCACAGTCCTGTAAGGTAGGTAATGCACGTTTTGTTATCTTTTTTTTTTAATAGGTGAGGAAACTGAGTTGTCAGATATGAAGTGACTTGTCTAAATCTCCTCAGCTAGCAAGTGGAAGAGCTCAGCTATAAATAGGTATACCCATTCCAAATCTTGGGTTCTTCTATTTAGAGCTGGAAGGGACCTTAGATATCATTAGTTCAAACTCATTTTGCAGATGAGGAAACTGAGGCTAGGAAAGGTTAAATAACTTGATTAAGCAACTAGCAGTTTGACAGTGAATATTAGAATTGGTATTTGAATCCAGATCCTCTGATTCCAAACTCAGTACTCATTTCAATGACTCTCATTGAGTGCAATTGTCTCCAAAGAGTTTGCAGGAAGTTAGAGGAGAGGATTCTCCCTGTCCCTCTGCCTGTTGAAAGTCATGTTTCCCTCCTCAAATTTTCCTATAAATTATAGAAAACTTGTCAGATGGTTTTGGTGCAAGAAATTTCTATATTGGGTATTCCCTGTATTGATGTGATCCTAGGTCTGGACAAAAATTAAAAATACAAGCATTTTGTATCTCTCTTGTATTGTCATTACATTTTTCCATCACATACATCCTTCCCGTCATTGCCCCTTGGGAAACTCTGAAGGTTGGAATTGTGGTGCTTCCTATCTTTGTATCTCCTGCTCTGATCACAAGGTCACACACATAGTAGGTGTTAAAAAACAGTTGCTGGATTAAACTATGAAATTGCTCTTTAGTATATGAGTGGCACAGAGGGATTAGTGTTACCCAGCTGGTGCTTGGCAGAATTTAAAAGAAAACCTTGGCATACATATTCTACCCCAGGTCTTTAGCCATTAGACTAACCCTTCATGAGATCTAAACTAATCACAAATCACTCCTAGAATATTGATGAGGTTCACAAATGCAAACCCCTCTCATCACTTCCACGTATACTTATTAAAGGGTTCCAAACCAATATGGGATAGGAATCAGTATGGATGACTGGGCCAGAGCATCCTCTGGCAGTAAATTTCTAAAAAGAAGGGTCTTGTCTAGATTCCTCCCTCCAGTAGCTGAGCGACTTTGGACAATTTATTTAACGCTTCTGGACTCACTATGAAATAAATAATTCTAGACCTCTAATCTCCCTTCAGTCTCTACCATTCCATGAGTCTGGGAGAAGAGCAGAAGCCTTTTAAGACAGGGGGAGAGCTAGGATTTAGGACGTGGGGTAGGTTTGAGTCCATGGACCGGGTTAATTATTTAGAATCGGAGTCAGATGAGCATGCTTGGGTGCACATCCCAGATCGCCTCAACACGGAGTGACTTCCAGCATGCATGAAGTGCTACTTAACTCAGGAAATCATGGCGTTGGGGTGGGAACAGAATAAAAACGCAGGGAATATTAGGATCACGGATTTGGAGCTGCAAGGAAACTTAGAGAATCCAGACCAAGGCTCGGGCTTAGAGCGGGGTGACCGAGATCACGGGGCGGGGGGGGGGGGCAGGTAGTGCAGCGGGGATTTACACACGGGTCTCACGGGCTCAAGTTCAGGCTTCTTTACCCCTCTGCAGGCGGGGTTTTCTCTCTTCCTCTGCCGGAATGCTTTCTCTAAGGGAGAGAGCCCTTTGTTGCCGACGGGGCCAGAGATTCCGGGCTTTCGGCCTCTTTTCTTGAGGGATGGGCGGGATCGCTTTGTGAAAAAACATCCCGGGAAGGCCCAATGTGGCCCCAGACCTCAAGGTCAGCCCTCCTCACCTGTTGACCAGCATCATTTTCTGAGTGGGTGGCAACCTGCATTGTTAGGGATGCCTGCGTTCTTGCACCAACCCCAGCAGATGGCGTTCGCGAGCAAGTTCGCTCCCCTCAGCGCCTTTGCCCGGCTAAAGCAAAACAGATGTTTTCATCATTTCTGGGCCTGGCATGTGACTCGCAGTTCAGCAACGTGCCGACATAACCCAGAGTTTAGTGTCTCCCCCTCCTCTGCCGCCTCCCTCCACCCCATAAAAAAACAACAAAACCCAATAACCATCCGCCTCAGACACACACACACACACTCACTCCCATCCCTGTGCAACCCTGGCAAACACTCCGTTTGATGGAGGGGATGCAGGAGAGACCCCTGTAGCCAACCTGTGCGCTATAATTGCAAGGTTGTCTGCTTTAGAAAACAGGCAGAGGCAGCGAGACCCGCTCTCTTTATACAGAGGGCTGGGGAAAGCGCGAGCCTTTTTAAAATAGCCCTGGCCGGGCTGGAGAAGATGTCTGCACAGGAGCTGGTATGAGCCGAACAAAAACTGGCAACAGCAGCATCCGCGGCGGCAGGGAGGCGGCTCCCTGTCCCCGCAGCCCCTCACGGTAGATGGCAGCATCGGCCCGGTCTCCCCGCTGGCCGGCCAGAAAGCTGGGCCCTTTTACTTTCGGTGGCCTCAAAATGATTTGTTCCAGATGAGTTCTTGCAATTGTAATATTTGGTTTAACCCAATCTGTTCTGATTGCGTCAGTATGAGTTCAAACACAGCCGTCTGAAGTCTAACTATACATCAGAGGCGAGGGTTTTTTTTTTTGGGGGGGGGTGTCAATATTCCCAATCCTTTGAACGATTAAAAAAACCCTGGAGGTCAAGTTGCCCCCCAAAAAGGAGGATTTGGGGTGGGGGAGGCAGGAGGGTAGGGAGAGAGAGAGAACTGGGGAAATTCAGGGGAGGGAGGAACAATAGAACTTTGTCGGCTGAAGGCTGCTAGAGGGGAACTGAATTTATTTGTTGAACTAGGAAGGGACCTCTGGACTCTTTGAAGGTTAGAGCAAATAAGCAAAACTGGTGGGCATTTTGTTTTCTAAGAGAAGAGCACTTCAAGTCACGTAGGCTGCTATTGTAAGACACAAAACACGCACTGTCTGGTGGCTGGGCCTCTGCTTAATGCTCCGCTTGCCTTTCGCGAGGGGAGGGGGGCCGTCACTTTTAACCCACGGCTTGCAGCCGCCCTCTCGGCTGCAGCGCCCTCCGTGCTCAAGAGAGCCGGGCTGGGTTTCCTAAGGACACCGACCCCGAGTCCCCAAATGACACAATTAGAGCAGGGAAGGCGTCCTGCAGCCTTTCAGCCCGTTTCTTTGGCATTTTGGCGACGGGGACGGCTTAGATTCCACAAGTGTCTTGTAAACAGCCACGCTGCCGCCATTTATCGCTCCCCATCTCCTAGTGTCTATCTGCAGGGGGAGGAAGCTGGAGGCTGGCTCCCCACCTTCAGGAACTGGGTCTCTCTCTCCGGGCTGAGGCAGGCTCTTACAGAAGGGTCAGGCGAGGCGAAAGGCCTCACTCGGGGTGGCGGGGCAGGCCGGCAGAATTTGGAGAGGTGACCCAGCGGTCTACTCGCTGCCTTCCTGCACAAACCCTTAGACAATAAAGAGCAACTTGCTCCCATGAGCTGAGATGGAACAACCCGGCTCCGTGAGGAACAGGCTCGGCCAAGCTATTTTCCCCCCTCCCTTTTCTTTCTTTCTTTCTGTCTTTTATTTATTTATTTATTTTTTTTGAATCCGTGCTCAAATTCTTCCAATGCCTCTCCCAAGGTCGCGGAAAGTTAGTGAGATTCCTGCTAGCCTGACAACAGGGGACTTTGCCTTTCCCCTCCAGGTCTCTGGCTCGACATGGTAATGATCAAAAGCCAGCGCCCGTCTAACAGATGCTTAATGTCCTGCCTGACGGGAGTGAGTGGCTGGAGCGCTGTCTGGATCTGCTGGACAATCAGAGCAAGCAGCCATCTTGTCAGGTGGGGCTCGATTTGAGGAGAAAAGAAGGAAAAACCTTTTCCTTCGCCTTTGGCAGCACCTGGGCAGGGCAGCGACACCCCCTCAAAGCTTGCGGGGCCACCACGTGGAGTGGCCCGGCCCTCGGGTCATTGCCACTTCTTTTTAAGTCCAAAAACCACCGACTTCCCTGTTGGTCATCAAGCAAATTCTAGACTGGTCTCAGAGGGAGGCCCACCTTGACGCAGGGAAATGACCTGGTGCAAACACCTGATGTGGGAAGCTCTAAGGGCAGAGCTTTGCAGATAGGAGTGTGTGTGTGTGTGTGTGTGTGTGTGCGCACACACAATAAGAACAGAAGGGGTGTGTCTGTATGTGTATTTTTGAGGTGGGATGGCATCCTCTAAAGAACCGGGGCCCTTTATATGATGGGGGGAAGACCCTAAAGTCAAATCTTGCACAAGATTCAAAGGATGTCTGAGAAGCAATGTGGAATGAGTCCTCCCTCCTACTCCTGACGCTTATTACCTTTCAATCTTGTTTTTTTTTTTTAATTTTTAATAACAGCTTTTAATTTTCAAAAGACATGCAAAGATAGTTTTAACACTCACCCTTTGCAAAACCTTGTGTTCCAAATGTTTCTCCCTCCCTTCCCACCCTCCCCTCCCCTAGACAGCAAGTAATCCAATATAGGTTAAATATGTGCCTTTGCAATCTTGTTGTTCAGGCACGCCTGACTCTTGTAACCCCCCTGGACCATATTTTCCATGGGGTTTTCTTGGCAAAGATATGGAGTGGTTTGCTACTTCTTTCTCTGGTGGATTAAAACAAAGTTTAAGTGACTTAGCCAGGTAGTGAGGGTTTGAGGCTGCATTTGAACCCATATCTTCTGATTCCAGACCCAGAATTTTAGCTGCCCTAGCTACCTGTGTGATCTTGTACAAGTCATCTAACTTCTCTGTCTGTGTTTCTTCCTCCATAAAATAAGGGGAGTAAAGCAGGGCAGGGCTTCTTTTTTTTTTTTAAAAAATAGCTTTTAATTTTTCAAAATATATGTAAAGATAGTTTTTAACATTCATCCTTGCAAAACCTTGTTTTTTCTGCCTCATTCCCTCCTCCTCCCCCCTGCTAGACAGTAAGTGCTCCAATATTTCTTCTAAACATTTCCACATATTTCATATTTAGCAAGAAAAGTCAGATTAAAAGGGGTGAAAATGAGAAAGAAAAAAACAAGCAAGGAAACAACAATAACAACAGAAAAGGTTAGGATCCATATTCAGTCTCCATATTCTCTCTCTCTCTCTCTCTCTCTCTCTCTCTCTCTCTCTCTCTCTCTCTCTCTCCATTACAAGACTATTGAAATCAGGGCAGGGCTTTTAAAATTATTTCTACTTGCTACCCTTTTTTGCCTGAGATATTTTTATATGGCCTCAGATATATAGGGATGTATACTAATCAAATAATAAACACTAATACTAATAATAAAATCACAATTTGGTAATAATATACTAATAATACAAACAGTACTAATAATAGATCATAATTTAGTTATGAAACCTCTTATGGGGACACAACTTATGGTTTAAGAAGCTGGAGACCAGATGACCTCAAAGGTCCCTTCCTGCTCGATATCTATGAGAGCATGATGGGGAAAATGTCATCCCTGAGATCTAGGAAAGGCAGCACATATCCTAAAGCTTGTTTGCATCCTTTTAGTCCCAGGCACCTTTCCCTTTTCCTCCTTTTTTTTTCTGTCCTGCTTTTCAACCTCTCCTCCCTCTTCTCCCACTGATGACTGACTGAGGCAGCTACCTCCCCAATCCAGCCAAGGTAGGTCAGTGTCTTTCTTCTTACATTCCACCCAAACTCATCTATTTGGTGCAACGCAGCAACAACCATGAACCCTGTGGAATCTGGAGAGACCAAGCCTGCCTTTTATTTGGGGAATTTTAATCTTTGCCAGTGAAAATAAATTATCAAGATTAAATTATTAAAAATAAGAATCATTGCTCGAATTTCCCTTATATAGCACTTTTACTTCCAAAACACATTTGTACCCATTATCTCAATTGTCACACAGCCTTGGGAGGGAGGAATGGTGGGAGTTGTTTACAATGTTTTAAAAACAGGGAAAGTGAGAGGCAGAAGTTAAGTTCCTAATTCAAGGTCACAGAAATATTATCAATGGTGAAAGCAAAATTAAAACTCAGGTCTCCTGCTTAATTAGCCTGAGGCTCATTCCATGAGCTCATATGATTACTCTTAACCAAGTTCCTTGGACTGCTGCCCAATAAGGCGATTTTCTGCTTAATCTTTGCCACTTTCACTTGCCTTTGCAACAGCTTAAGGAAACATCCTCTCAGAAACTATGCAAGCTGACTCTCACAGATCTGGACTATCTAGTTCACTCCTACATTTTAACAGATGAAGAAACTGAGGTTTACACAGGGGGACGACTTAGCCCAGCTCTTGCTCGAACCAGTACTCAAATCAGCCTATTGACTCCCAATGTAGTTCCATTGTACCTCATTACCTACTGAGTGCAAATCTAGCCTCAGACATTTAGTTGTGTGACTCTGGGCACTTAAACTCTGTGTGCCTCAATTTTCTTAACTGTAAAATGGGGATAAGGTTAGCATGTGTCTCAAAGGGATCAACTGATAGAATATTTGTAAAAGACTTGGCATAGAGCCTTAATAAAAACTTGTTCCTATCTCACTCTTTCTTTGGGAGTTTCTATTCTCAAGTAACTAAGTACCTTTCTTCAAGGCTTTTACTAATTGAAAGAGTAAGACAGCAGATGACAATAATTAATAATAGCCAACATTTATAGTGCTTTAAATTTTACAAAGTACCTCACATATATTATCTCATTTGATCTTCACAACAACCTTCATTTTAGAGACAAAGAAACAGGCTAAGAGGTTAAATGGGACTCAGATGCAGAGAAAATGTCTTGAGATGGGAATTGAATTCAGGTCTTTTAGGGATCTCTTCCTCTACACAAATGAACAACTCCAGAGAGATAAATGCATTTTTTGAGTAACCTAAACAATATCCCAAGGGGGCATCTGAGAAAAGCAGCTAATCATCAAGTGTGGTCTCTATAAGTTGCCAGCCTCTCAATGATGTCATGTAGGATATCAGCTACCAGTTTTCTCCTCCAGAATTTCTGCCCTGTGATAAAGGAGAACTATACTGAAGATCAGAGTCTTGAGTCTAAGTTAGCTATATAATTGTGAGAACTTTGTCTCTCTGAGTCTCATTACTTGAACTGTTCCTCACAGGGTGGTTTTGAGCAAAATACTTTGATGCACTTTATAAATGAGAATTATTTGGATGATTTAGATGATTCTATAAAGCAAGCAGCCCAGCATAATGGGATTATGACCTCACATTACAGATCATAGATTTTGAGCAGAGATTTTGATTTTTAGAGGTCCTCTAGTCCAGCAGTGATAAATATACTGCCTATTGGTGGCCTTTGGCTCACAACACTCTCAAGTACATCCGAAGTCAGATTCAAAAATGTAATTGGGAAATATTTAACAAAATAAATAAAAATACAACAAAATATAGACAATGTTAATATGTGGTTTTCTAAATCAATATGTGGCACACAGGGATCTTTATATATGTTTTAGTGGTTCTATTTCTATTTGAATTTGAAACCATTGATCTAGTCCAAATCCTTTATTTTACAGATGAGGAAGTGGAAACTCAGAAAAGCTGAAATACTTACTCAACAGGTGTTAATTAGCAGAGGCACAATTTGAGCCCAGTTCATTTGACTTCAAATTTAATACTATTATTATGCCAACTGTATTCTATACCCAAATCAACTTTTCCACCTTAAAAATGCATATACATACATATTATACATACACATATGTGTTTATATGCACGTGTTTCTATATATTTGTTTGTATACATACACATATATGTGTATATGTATATACATGCACAGACATACATATAATGTGTGTGTATATATATATGTGTGTGTGTGTGTGTATTTCAGGTCAGTCTCAATGATCTATTTTATGGGTTTTCTGTGGCGATAATTTCAACATAATTTTCCTTAGTTACATTGGTAGCTTGCCTTATGCAGCACATAACTACATTTAGGGAGTCCAATTTTGAGTCACAATTTCCCAAATACCCACATGCCACTTAGGGGTCAATCTTTTGCGCAATTGAATCTTTTTTGCACCTATCCAGTTGGGTATTTGGAAAACAGATAATCTATTTCTATGCCTATTATTTATCCAGTTTTTTTAAAGCAACTTGCAGAGCTTATGGTTTATTGCTATAGTCTTTGGGAACCCAAAGGGAAGCTACATGGTGCAATGGTTAGAGTGCCAGGCCAAATGTGAGTTCAAATCTGGCCTCAGATACTTACTAAATGTATACTCCTGGGAAAGGCACTTTGCCTTTTTTTTTACCTTAATTTATTCATCTGTAAAATGATCTGGGGAAGAAAATGGCAAACTATTTCAGTATCTTTGCCAAGAAAACTCCAAATGGGATCACAGAGAGTCAGATACGCTGAAATGATTGAACAAAGATAACAAAAACACTGGGAACCGGGTTCACTTCTACACTGTGATGAAATCATGAGCTTTAATATAGGAAACAAACAAATGAACAAAGCACAGAGTGTTTTTAAAAACCAAACAGAATGCTTTAAAATATATATATATATATATAGCCAGTTTTTATTTCTTTGCTATCAGTCCTCTCTATTAACATAGATAAATGAATATTAGTGGAGGAGGAGATCTCAGAAAGACCTGAATTCAAATCCTAGCAACCATAAAAAGGTATTGGAAAGCTCATCTCATTGAAGTTCTTTTGTAGTGCTCATCTTTAGTAATGTGTATTTTATACATGGTTTACTAAATAAACAAAATATGTCCTAAAGTATTAGTCTTTGAGATGTTTGTCAGATACCAGGATCTATTCCTATTCTGCTTTTGACACCCCAGAATATAGCAGCAGAGTAACTTGGAATAGTTGAGTTATAAATCATCATATTCATACTGAGCTCATAAATTGTTGCTTTCATTAGAAGATCTACCATTTAATTGTAAATATTAATTAAGTATAATAATAATAATAGCTAGAATTTATACAAGACTTTAAGATTTTCAAAGCATTTTACAAATGTTATTTCATGTAATTACAATAGCAAGCCTGGAAGGTGGATCCTATTATTATTTCCATTTTATAGAGAAAATGCAGCAGACAGAAATTAAATGACTTGCCTTCAGTCACACAGCTACTAGATGTTGGAGGATGAATTTGAACTCAGGTTTTCCTGAATCTAGGCCCAGAATTCTCTTCTTGCTATAAGAGTAAATAGGTAACTTGAAGAAAAATTCCTGTGGGTCTGGCTTTGGATATTCTTTATTTTACCAGGGATATTTTGCAGAAGTAAAGTCCTTCTACACCTCTGTTTTATGAACCAGTACACTGTCTTCAGAGAGGCCCATGAACCAGTCCCAGCACACATAGCAGTTTAATGGGAGAGCCCAGGACAGGAATCAGGGTTCCATCTTAATTACTAAATAACCATCTGAAGTTCACTCAACAGATGGCTGGGTAATTGTATTGGCTTGTTGTTTTCTTTGCTCCAGCAGTGTTTTCCTTGATTACTGTTTTGGAAATATTCTTTCCCTTTCTTCCTTCTCCCCTTTCCCCCCCTTCCACACTGCCTTGTCATCTAAGGATAGAAAATGAATTTTCAGGTTACATTGCTAAGAGAACCAACCTGTCTTTTGCATGGGGTTCCAATGGGAAATACGAATTTAATGATAAATATGGCAAGTGAAAATCAGGATGTTAGAAGGACTTTGTCTTCTTACTAAGTTGGTCTAAAGACATGGTTTCCATTGTTGCCCCTGCCACTGATTAACTGGAAAGATTAGGCAAGTCTCTTAACATCTTTTTCTTGGGTTCTTTGTCTTTAATTGGGGAACAGAATTTTTCTTCTGCTGTTAGATTGTCATGAAAATTACATAAGATAATGGCTATGAAAATGCCTTTTAAACTGTAAAATTCTATATAACATAAGTAATGAATATTACTATGATTAATGAAGATGGGTCCCTCTATGAAGTCTTCACTGTATTCTTTAGATGTCCTCACAACATTCTATAAAGAAGAATTCAGAAATTGGAATTAGCCCATAAATAGAAGTATTGACTAAAGACCCTTAAAAGTGGAATAAAGGACTAGACATTGACAAGCAAAATTTTCTTGAAGAGATGAAGGTAAAAAACAGATAGCACTTATTAAATGAATCTGGGGCCATCCCTAGGGGAAAGATGGTTTGCAATTAATTTCACTTAAAGATTTTCAGGAGTTTCTTTTTGTCACCATGGCTCTCCATGTTATCACTGCCTCGTGATAGGATCCTAGATTTTATAGGTTCTGGGTTCTTTTGATGGCTTGCTCACTCTACCCCAGTATATTAGGCAAGCATATTTTAAGGCTACTAGATCATTAGGGAAAACATTCTGTGCATTGGATCATTGTTCTTCATTCAGCCCCCACGTGTCTTCCCAAGCATAGAAAGTGCATTTGAAATCCCTTACAAGTTAATGTTCAAATATAAAGAGGAAAAAAATGATTTATCCAATACTAGAGATGCTTTTCTATCCCATCTCAGTTTATCCTATTTTTATCCTATCCTGTCCTATTCTATTCTATTTCTACCAATTTTATTATGTTCCTATTGTGTGCAGGGTACGGAGGATACAAAGACAAAATGAAATAATCTCTGACTTCAGTGAGAGATACATTATGTATACAAATAAGTAAATGCAAATTTGTTATTGTTGTTGGTGTTCATCCTTCATTCTTGAAGAAAAGCAATGACCTCACAAGACAGAACTGTCCGAAGTCATTAGCAAAGTCAAGGTGATGGTGATGGCCCAGGTTGCAATACTTTGAGAGGGAGAGAGACTAGAATAAACAAAGAGAGCTTCCCATAGGTGATCACACTTGAACTAAGCTTTCAAGTAACTTAAGGGGAGTTCATTCCAAGCACAGGAACAATCAGCACAAAGCTACAATAGTAGTCCAATTTGTTTGACTAATAGAATGTGGGAACAGAAATAATGTGAAATATGTATGTCTGGAAATATAGATTAAGGGTAAAATGAAGAATTATAAGAAAAGTAAGGGACTGTAGGGAATTAATTTCAATTGGAGTTTTTTTGTTTTGTTTTGTTTTTAACAAAGGATCTGTATAAGAGAATAGCCAAGATAGGGAAGCAGAAGGAACCAATAATAGCCCAGTTTCCCCAGCAATTGCTATAACAATTATCTAAGAAAAATGCTGGACCAGTAGTGATTGGAAAATTGAAAGGGAAATTGTATTGGATTATCTTTCCTGTCTAAGACCACACATTTGACCAATAAATGAGTGACTAGGGTAGAAACTGTGGAACAAGGATGGGTCTGCATCACAGACTCAATAACTAGAATTGTGAGCAGAGGGATGTCCATACCTGATCTCAAACTCAAGCTCTCTGCTTAGATAAGCAGCAAGAGGCTCCTATAGGGACTAAGATCAGTAGAATGAGCCCTTAACAGTCTCCCAGAGCAAATTTGTGGCTTCCTACTTAAGAGAGTAGTACTTGGGATCTCATGGGGATCAAGGATTACAATATCTGCCTCTAAATTCCTAGTTAGATCAATAATGCTAGGTTGTCCAGAGCAGATTGCTGGAAGAATGACCAAAAAATGATAAAGAGCTATTATGCAGTCAGGGATACTCAAGGTAGAAATCTAGAAGAGGAGAAAATTTCCAAAATATTAATAAGCAAAGCCTTAAAAAACAAAGAAAAACTCATCTTGTCTACAAGGTCAATTCTTAAAACAAATTATTTAAGAGTTTAAAACTTAGTTTCAAAATTTAATGAGTGATAGGAGAAAGAATTATATAAGAAACGAGAGACTTGGAAAGAGAATTAACAATTTAGCTGCACAAGAGGAAAAAAGTCCTCCCAAGTAACAGACTGCAAAAATCAGTATGGGACAAATAAAAATTGATTCCATTAGACAATAAGAAATATTAAAACAAAGTTAAAAGATTAACAAAAGAGAAGACGATATAAAATATATAAAAAACAAATAAAGGAGAGAGAATTTAAGACTCCTCAAGTTCCCTAAAAGTTATGATCAAATAATAATAATAACAAAGGCTCAGACATCATGTTTTAAGATATCATGAAAGAAACAGCCTAGAGTTCAGAAGCAGAGGGCAAAGTAAAAATAAAAAGAATCTGCCAGTCATCTCCTGAAAGAAATCCCATAAAGACAACTCCTAGAAATGTCAATCAAAATCCAGAGCTTCTAGGTCAAATAAAACTATTGCAAGCAGACAGAAATAAAGAGTTTGGTTCCTGAGGAACCACAATCAGTATCACATAAAATTTAGCAGATATCACTATAAAGCACCAGAGAATATGAATTGTGACATTCTAAAAGGTGAAAAGCCTTTTTTGTTGTTGTTTGCTTGCTTTTTGTTTTTGTTTTTCTTATTTTCCCCCTTTATGATCTGATTTTTCTTGTGTGGCATGATAAATATGGAAATATGTATAGAAGAACTGTACATGCTTAACATATATTGGATTACTTGCTGTCTAGGGGAGGAGGAGAAGGGAGCAAGAAAAATTTGGAATATAAGGTTTTGCAAGGATGAATGTTGAAAACTATCTTTGTATTTTAAAAATAAAAAGTTATTATTATTTTTTTAAAAAAAGAAAAGATGAAAGGCATGGACTCACAGTCAAGAATAACTTTTCCAGTAAAATTAAGAATAATCTTACAGGGAGAAAATGGGTCTTTAGTGAAAGAGAGGACATCCAAGCATACCTGATAAAAAGACAAGCTGAGTAGAAACTTTGAAATACAAACATTGGAGTAAAGGGAAACATAGCAAAGTAAATATGAGCAAGCAATCAAAAAAGACTTCATAAAAATGAAGTGTTTGTATTTTAATGGGGAGTGAAGGGATTATACAAGCATCCCCTGAGAACTGTAATGTCAATTGGGGTCATAGAGAAAGTCAAATAAGATAGAGGCCTGAGAGTGGTTTATGTTATGTTGTGAAGATCCTAAAAGAAGAAAAGAAAAAAGAGAGAAAGAGTATACAAGGGAAGAAAAGGGGATAAATTAATGTGGAGCTTATTATCTCACCTATTTAGGAATACAGGTAGAAGTGTATACAAATGAAGAGCTAGAGGGAGTGTTTATTACTTGACTCTCATTTTGTAGGGATACATAGTGAAGTGAGCAGAACCAAGACAACTATTTATGCTATAATAATGACTGTAAAATGAACAATTCTCAAAGACACAATGATCAATTATGATTTCAAAAGATAGATGACTGAGACTACTACTCACCTTCTAGACTGGCAATAATCTAGATACACAGAGCATGATACAAATTTTTTGGACATGGTCAATGTAGGAATTGATTAAATGTATATTTCTTACAGGGATTTTGCTTTTATTTTTAGTTTTTTTATTTGTTTGTGTGTATGTGTGTGTGAGAGAGAGAGATAGAGGGAAAGAGAGATAGAGACAGAGACAGAGAGAGGGAGAGAGAGAGAGAGAGAGAGAGAGAGAGAGACAGACAGACAGACAGAGACAGAGAAACAGAGAGAGACAGAGACAGAGAAACAAAGAGAATGAGATAGAGAAAACATTTGCAAGAGGCAGTATGGTGGGAGGGAGAAGTAGACGCTTGTAACCTTTGAAAAAAATTTTAATTAAAAATATGAAAAAGGATGTGCTCTTATAGCACCTCTGTTATCCCCTATTACTACTGGGTATTTTTCTTTCCCTTTGCCCCTATTTCAAGAGGTATCTGTCCTCTTTATCTCTGTGCCTAGCATTTTCTTCATAGAACTTGCAGCCTCATTGTGGAAACAAGCCATATATACATGAAATAATTAAGTCATAGCATAAGATGGTACAGGCCTAAATGCTGCAATCTCAGTCAATCCAATTTGTACCTCCAAATTGAACATCTTCAAGCACGGAAATAAGGCAAGAAAGGAAGATAGGATCACAGATTTAGAGCTAGAAAGAGTGCAGAAGAATCTAGACTACCCTTCCCTATTGTTCAGATGAGGAAACTGAGTCTCATGAGGGCTAACTGATTTTTAAAATTACTTGGGCAGAATTCAGATGAGTAAAGATTTGAACCTAGGTTTTCTGACTTCAAATCTAGAATTGTTTTCTCTGTATCCCACTGCCTCTGATTTCATTAGGCCTGTCATGACCCTCAAATGATATCAAACCATGCTCCTTCTCCACATAAGAATCTAGAGCCATGAAGATAGATAAAAGCAGTGGTAATAGAAGGGAGAGATGGTGCTATTTTCTTGGAAATTTAAGCATAAAATTTTGAAACTTATTTTTTTTTTGTGGGTAGGCCTAAGTCTCAGTCAGATGAATAATTTCTTCAACTTTCTATCTTCAAGAAGATTCGGTGATTCTGAAGCATTCTAGATAAATGAAATTTATTTTGATAAATTCAGTTAATTTATCTAAGTAAATTTCATTTACTTAGAATGTTCAACACTTGTAAATTATTATTCCTCCTAACCATATGAGATAAATAATACAAGAATTATTATGCCCATTTTATAGATGAATACATTATGAAGTGCCTTTCCTGTGGTCAGATAGACAGTGAAGGTTGGATCTCCTGGTTTCTCCTCCATTTCCACTATATCATACCAACACCATACCACAATTTAACTCCAATATATCTTTTTAGCCTTCTCTCTCATTAAGTCCCATCATGAATTTTCTATCCATTTCTCATTTTAATAAACTCAACTTGTTCACTTCCATCTCCATGCCATGTCTGCAAGATGTCCCCTAGAAGGCCCACTACCTTCATCTCTGTAGAGCTAAATTTTTAGCAATCTGTTCCTCAGGTTTTAACTTTTGAATAAAACCTCCTTCAGGCAATGCAGGTCAAATGGAATTATCCTCTTTCCAAAAACTTTTGGCATATTATCTATACCAATCATACAGACACTGAGTTCCAGGCTACCTCGTATTGTTATTAATCTTTTCAAGTGTAATTATCATTTCTCCAATTAGACTTTAAGTTTCTCTTACACAGATACACAGAATGAGACATATTTTTTGGACATGGTCAATGTAGTAATTGCTTAAATGTATCTTTATTACAAGGATTTTGCTTTTATTTATTTGTTTATTTGTGTGTGTGAGTGAGAGAGAGACAGAAAAATTATTTTGTTAAATTATTTTGGTTTTAGATTTATTTTTTTTTCTGTGTGTGTGTGTGAGACAAGACAGAGAGACAGAGTGAAAGAGAGAGACAGGATGGGGGAGACAGTTGTACAACTTTCATTAAATTATTTCTTATTTTTAAAATATTTCTTATATTTCTTTTGTATTTCCATAACATCTATTATAGAAATGCTAACGAGCACTTGTAAAAATGAATGATCTATTTTTTCTTCATTTCTTTCATGATCCCAAAACCTTTAGGTGATAGCACACACAAGCGAATATGCTGAGTCCTGTGTGACGGGTTATTCTGCCAAAAATGGGACTCTGTCTTCTAATAGGTGGCACAGAGTTCAAATCTGGCCTCACATATTTCCTAGCTGTGTGACCCTGGGCAAGTCACTTATTCCTGTTTGCCTCAGTTTCCTCATTTGTAAAATGAGTTGGAGAAGGACATGACAAACTGCTCTAGTATTTTTACCAAGTATCCCCAAATAGGGGCAGTAAGAGTCATACATGACTGAAAACAAGTAACAACAGTCTTCTGGGAACCATCTAAACCTGAGTGGTAGATGTAAGCATATATACACACAGGTAAATAATACAAAAAATAAATGTCAACGCATAAGCTGTTTTAAAGTACTTGGTAAAGATAAAGAAGCCACATCACTTGGGAAAGAGTGGGGAAATTAGCTTTTAGGATTACCTTTAAGGTGAATAACAGAGTCTAATTTAGAAAAGGCAAGAGGCCATCTGGTTAAACCCATATAATTTAACAAGAATCCCCTTTACAGTATAACCTATAAGTGGTTATTCAGCTTTAATTTATGACATCCAATTAATGATGGGAAACTCACTTCTTTTGAAGTTTGGAGCTATTATTGTCAATTTTTTTCTTGTCCCAATCTCAGATCTGCCTTTCTACAGCTCTTACCTTTAGCTTCTATTTCTGACGTTTAGGTCAATTACTCATTAAGCCTTTGTTAAGCTCCTCACTGTACTAAATGCTGGGAATGTAAGAATAAAAGGCAGTGGTTGCTCTCAAGAAGCTTATGGTCTAATAGGTCTAGATTCAAACATGTTGTTTTTTGTTTTTGTTTTTTTAATAGATGAGCTCATTTTATAGATGAAGAAATGGAGGCAAAAAGGATTAAGTGACTTGCCCAGAGTCCCTAGTAAGTGTCTGAGGCCATATTTGAGCTCAGGTTTTCCCGACATCAGGCCCGGCACTCTTGCCACCTATCTGCCCCTAACCTTTCACATTACACTCTCTCAATTATTTGATTCATGAGGATTATGCATTCCTCTGTGATCAATGTAAGATTTTCTGTCAGGGTAGGAGTTGGGAATCAGGTAAGTGATAAAGGACAAATGGATTGTGGGAGATAATAGACCATGTGGATAAAACTTAGAAGAAGAAATAGGTAAAGGGAAGAGTGAAAAATCATCTTAGCCATTTCATCCTTGCTTTGTGTATAGCTGATCCTTAATAAATGCTTATTCATTGAATTAAACAATAATTACCATTTACACAGCACTTTAAAGTACATTATTATTTTCATTTTATAGATTATGGAGCTGAGGCTCAGTGACATGATTGCAGTTACATAGCCATAACTTGAATTCAGATCTTGTCTCCAGGAGAAAGATTTTTTTAAGTTACTTTATACTGACACCCTGTTTTATGTTTACATAGTAATTTCAGGTTGCAAAAAGGCTTTCACATATACCATTTCATTTGAGCTAGACCAAAAATATAATAAACTCTTTACAAGTACTTACCTCAGTTTTAAAAATGAGTAAAACATGGTTCAGAGCTTTAAATTTCCCTCATCTCTTCATCTTGACCAAACCTTAATTGAAGGAAGAAATTGCTAACCAAGGAGACTCTTTACTTCAATTATGCCCTGCTTCTAAAGCTCTTCCTACCATAGGCAGCTTCATATAGTGATTTGGGCATGCATGTGCCTAAAGACTGAAGCCATCCTTGGGACATTTACCCAGAGTGACATTTTCTTGCACAAGGGCATTTGGCATGAGCACAATGGTACCTACACCCCTGCCATCTGTTAAGTTATTTCTTTGCCCACCCTCTCCAATGCCTCTCCAGCCCTACTTACCTCTTAATTACTGGCCTTGGCTCCCACCTGGCTTAGAGAAACAGCTTTCCTTCCCTGTTGCATTTTAAGCAATGTCCTGCCAAAGGGATGCTGA
The DNA here is from genome assembly GCF_902635505.1 of Sarcophilus harrisii. Classification (NCBI taxonomy): domain Eukaryota; kingdom Metazoa; phylum Chordata; class Mammalia; order Dasyuromorphia; family Dasyuridae; genus Sarcophilus; species Sarcophilus harrisii. The sequence goes on from NC_045428.1 coordinate 362,204,745, forward strand.
AAAGACTCTGCTGAGATGGCTTTTGGATGACTTCAACTCTTTTACTTTGGGATGCACTAAAATTCCCACTGAGTGGCTTTGTGCCAGCCTGGCATCCCTTTAGTCCTAGGGATCTCTGAATCAGTCACATCTAGTATAAGAGAATATCCCTACAGGGCAGATTGGACATCAGGGGTTTTGGGAGAGACTAACACAGAATGAAATGATGTGGGAGGTAAGTGGAAAACTGGGCCCCTGGAAACACAGCTTAAGGGGCTGGCATTCTGTCCCTAAGAGGAAGCAAGGTGGTAAAGTGGAAAAAGTACTGACTCCAAGCAGAGGACCTGGGTTTAAATTCTACTTCTAATGTTTATCACTTGCATGATTTTGAGTAATCTCCCTGAGTCTTAGTTTCCTCATCTGTAATATGAAGAGGGTTGAAATAGACCAGAAATTCTTAGATGGGCATTGATGAACTTTACAAAATTGGATAACTGTATTTCAATATAATGTATGTCCTTTGTAATAATATTTTATTTTAGGAATTTAAAAGCCTTCTTCTGAGAAAGGATTCTTAGGCTTCACCAGATAGTCAAAGAGGTCTATAATTAAAAAAAAAATGTTAACAACACCTTGGATTAGATGGTGTCTGAAAGTCCCTTGAAGTTCTAAATGTCTGGTCACATGAATCAAATAGATTTGTTTACTTGGTCTCACTTAAAGCAGACTTTTTGCCTTAAGGTTCATGGCATCTTTCTCATTTCAGAGCATAAACTCAAAAAGAAGAATTGTTTTCCTTCTAATATAATTTTCTTAGATCAGTCTTCCTTTACTTGCCTTCTGCCTATACCTGATCTCTCCAACATCCCATAACTTCACTTTTCTCTTTTTGAGAAAGGTTCAACTTGGCTCAAGATCAGGAAAATCTTTATGACAATTAGAATTGTCTCAAAGTCAATAGGCCGTTTCAGAAGGTTGAAAGGAGTCCTCCATCCCTGGACATCTTTAAGTAAAGGCTGAGTGATCACTTATTGGGAGATTGTAAATGGAATTCATGCTTTAGTTAGTGATGAGACTACAAGGGTGATATGTAACTCTTTTTTTCCCCTGAGGTAATTGGAGTTAAGTGACTTGCCCAAGGTCACAAAGCTAGGGAGTGTTAAAGGTCTGAGGCCAGATTTGAATTCAGGTCCTCAGAGCTGTTGTTTATCCATTGCACCACCTATCTGCCCCTTACATGTCACTCAACTCTTCATTTTAATTATTGCTCACTTTCCGTTATGTTATCCAGTCAGAGTAGATTGCCCCCCACCAAGAACATTTACTCTTTGTAGGACAAATGAACTGTGAGATGATTGCCATGATTGTTTTTGATCTAAAATGATTAGATGGCCAAATTACTATCCTTTTATTAGTTAAAAATAATTAAATGATCCAGAAACTATGTCTCTCAAACCTGTTTAATCATGACATTTCTCAATGGTTTCCACCAAATTCCATTGAATTTGGTCATATCCTTCAAATATTTTTATCTTGCTCTGATATGGCAGGACCAATATCTACCAGGGCTCCCTTTATTCCTCATCCATCATCTAAGATGGATTCAATTGGCCTGGAGTTAGGGCAAGGCTCAAGCTGTACCTCCCACAATACAACTTTCTAGTGGCCCTGTGTTAATGTAGCTTCTTGATCACTGAGGGGCATAAAAGGCCCCATTGTGGATTCAGTGGTCCTCCAACTTCTTAAAAATTCAAAGGCTGGGTGAATCATTAGACTCTGTTCTATTAACCAGATGGTTTTCAAAAGGATACCAGGGACTGCATCTATAAAAACAAGGTAAAACTTTATCCCTGTAGCTTATTATTGCTATTTTTGTGCCAAGTAAACCTCCTTTTGTTAACTGTTCAATGACTTAGAAAGGCCTCATTTTGTTCTAATACTGAACGAACTTACAGGAGCTAGGTATCAGGTGTAATCCTAATATTTCTCTTCTCCTTTCCATGCTCCTGGGATAAAAGTAAGGCATGGATCACCCAGGTTTCTGGTCATTCCAGCACTCAAGAAGCAAGAGCTGTCTTAGGACATGCATCCATGCTTTTAATCATCTTCAAAGAGAGACTGAAATATTTATTAATGAAAATTGATTTGTCCAAATGAATTATCTAAAAGATCTCAATGAACAGGATTCAGTAATGGAGTCAGGATAACCATTTCCTCGGTTCCTTACTTCAAAGAATATGTTGATTCCATCAACCACTGAAATATTTCAGTAGTCTTATAAAGAACCCAACCTAACTATCCACACAAGAAAAACCAAGAGGATGCAGACTTTTGCATAGACTTTGGATACAGCTGATCCATCAGCACACATATCTTAGATAATAGATGTCCCAATGATCTGGGGACACCTAGATAAGATAGCAACATGAAAGGTTTATGATTAAATCCAACTTACCCATATAAACTCTAGCAAATATCTGACGATGGCTCTCGAAAACCCAATGATAGACTCAAAATAAAACCTCTATCTAGTCCAGAATCATGCCCCCCAAAAAGGGAACAGCAATACATCGACAGAGGCGGGGGGAGGGATCAAACCAGAGAAGTTAGCAGGAATACTGGTAAATGCATAAATGGCTAAGGATTATGCCAGGAAAACCAGCCTGAATTCCAGTGACCCATCTGGAAATCAGTAAAGTGGTGAGAAGAAAGGAACCATTCTGGAAATGGGCCTGAAACCAACTAGTTCTCTAAGCAGGGGTGTTAAAAACCAGAGCCAGCCCTAGTAATTAAACTCCTGAAGTCAGATCCTGGCTGTGGCCCATCAGAACAAAACCGAGGATAGAAATGTTCTCCATGGATCACCAAGCAGGGAGGACTCAGCTGTGCCCTTCTTGTAGCACTTGAAAGCCAAGTAGAACACAGTTTCAACTCAGTGAATGCCAGTGCTGAGAGGTCTATGCTGGAGGTTTGAAAGGAACATCATTTTCAGTATCCCTCTGGGGCCTATTCTGGCCACAGTAGAGTATACAACCAAGTCCTGATTTAGAATCATGCAAAGGGAAGGAGATGGGCCACTTGAGACCAGAACCTATAGCAGATCAAAATAGACTGAAACAGAAGCCAAGGATTAAGGCCTTAATAACATTTAGATGGGCAGTGGCAATGTCATCCAGACTATTGATGGGATAGATCCAATAAAAGTCTCCCCAACTCATCTAAGAATGGTATAGGAGACTAGTCTTGGACAAGTACTGAAGCTAATAATATGAATAACGGAAAAAAACATCAAACACAATTAAGAAATATAATGGATTAAGAGAAGCCCAAGGTGTAATCACAGAAGAACAGTAGCCTCACAACAACAACAACCAAAGCTTTGAAGAAAAATGAAAAAAAAATTACTTCAAGGACTATAAGTGTCTGGGGAAAAAATTAAGCAAGAAATAAAAAGTGAATTGATAAATGAAATAAAAGTTTGAAAGGAAAATACTGAAAGGAGATAAAATAACTTAAAAATAATGTAGATACTCTTACTCAAATAGTGGATTCCCTGAAAAATAGAATACAAGAAGCAAAATTAAATGAATACATGAAAAAACTAGAGATATTAGAACAAAGCCAAGAGATTGAAAAAAAGAAAGAAAATTTAAGGTCTCTGTAAACAATAAGTGATAGAAAAGTTGAGAAAAGATAATTTAAGAATCAATAGACTCCCTGACTAGACCAAAAATCTGAATATGATATTTTAAGAAACCATTAAAGAAAACTATCCAGATCATTTAAAACCAGAGGGAAAAAAGCAAAAATTGACAGGATCCACCAATTACCTCTTGAATGAAATCCCAAGTTGAAAATGCCCAGGAATGTGATACCCATGATTCAGAGCTTCCAAGTCAAAGAAAAAAAAAAATATCGCAAGTAGCCAGAAAGAAATATTTTAAGTACCAAGGAACCACAGTCAAGATCATACAATACTTGCCAGAAACTACTATGAAAGAGAGAAAATATTGGAAAATTATATTCCAAAAGGCATAAGATTAAGGCTTGTAACCAAAAACAACTTACCCTGAAAAACTGAATATGATCCTATAAAGAGAGAAAAAAAATCTTTAATAGAATAGAATACTTTCAAGTATTTCTGATGAAAAGACCAGAGCTGAATGGAAACTTTGAAATGCAAGCATGGGATGCAAAATAAATATTAATAAATTCAGTTAACTAATTGGAAGGGGCCAAATGCTGATAAAGCACTTACATTCTAATTGGGGAGAAGAAAGAAATATCTTTTAGAATCCTAATAACTTCAAGGGTCAAAAGAGGGTTAAATGAGACAGAGTGCCTGCCTATATTTTTACCCTGTTTTGATAGTTTAAAGAGAAGAAATGGAAGGTACAGTAAAGAAATACACTAAGGATGAAATGAAGGCATAAGAGAACTTATTAATAAATGAATCACATAAGAAGAAAAGTATATAAATATGAAAGAAGGTGAAGAAAGACCTGATTTCTCATGACCACACTGATGTGAACTAGATGAAGGAAAATAAAACACACACTCCCACATGCACGCACACACACACACACACACACGCAGGAGTTTAGGATAATAATATATTAAACTCAATAATGATATAAGTGGAAATTGAGAAAGGAAAAGAGGAAATAAGAGAGAATATAGTTGGGGAGGGAATAGACTTAAACAAAACAAACTCCCCCCTCAGAGGATTGATAAGAAAATGTGATTTAAAAAATTAAATTAAATATAAGAATCAGCGGATCAGAATCAAGAGTAAAGAGAAGAGACACAGGATAGGGACAGAATGCAAATTATAGATTACTACAAATTATAGATTATTACTGATTACCAGATGCTTCTATTTCTCAACTCCTTTCTATCTTGTAAAGAGGTAACTGATAGGGAAAGAGGGAGGGGAAAAATGAGATTAGCAGTCACAACAGTGAATATGGTGGGCATAAGTAGCATATGGTCCATCACAGCCAAAACAGCATGAAGGAGATCATCAAAAATATATAATTGGAAAAGAAGGGAGTTAGTAACATATTGATGGTAAATGATGAACAACTTTTCTACTTCATTCATCCTAATATAATGTTAAGAGATCTAGAGGAAGGTCTTCACCATGGTGGGCAGCTCTTTTGTTAAGGACTCTTGTTGAAATCCAACTCTATCCCTGTACAGAATGGAATGGAATGGCCAGGTTGTGGTTTGCCCGTTGGAGGGAGTACCCATGACATTATGTCAAATCCAGATCCAAGGAATCCTCTTCTGTTCCTTAGTTGGTACCACAATCTTGCACATCCCTTTTGGGGCACTACCATATCTATGTTTAATTTAATTAAGCAAATATTTATGAAGTACATTATAGGTACAAGGCAACATACTTTGCTACATGCTGGGAATACAAAGAAAAAAAATACTACAACTGTTCTAGTTCTCACGGAGCTTCCATAATCTTGGGTCTATACTGACCCTGTCATGTAAATGATACCTCTTTCCTCATATAGCCCAGTTAAAATGAGAATAATGTTATTCAAAAATGACTTTTCATTAACCAAGAGAAAGTAGAGAATCAACATATATAGGGACAAGTTCACAGAGAACAGGTTTATGTTTCAAACAATCAAGGGCTCGTCTCCATTAATCCCTAACTCTCCCATTAAGCATTATACCTTCCCAGACTTGTGGGACTATCTTGAGTTTCTCACTCCCTCCGAGGGGGCAAACATAGTTTGGTATTGCTTGATAGACAATCCACTTCCTATGGAACCTCCACCATCAGAATAATTCACCATAATGTGCATGGAACAGTGAGGTTCACATTTGCTTTGATCTAATGCTGTGGCTTTAGCTCCTTAATGAAGCTCCAGCTGAGGAGGCAGTAGGTAGAACTGTGAGCAATCCTCCTATCTCTCCAAGAGGCAGGTTCCCCAAGAACTCTTCTTATCTTCCTAAAAGACAAGACTTCCAAAGTCTCAAACTTGTGCAATGTTACCAAGGCAACTCCCAAGCTTAGTGTTCTCCCCCCAATCTCCCCTATTCAGTTAGAAGTCTAAGTTCTGGCATCATGTTGGTTGCCCAGAAATTCTCCCCTTCCTCTAATTGAGAGGCAGGCATTCAGAAATGTCACTGTCCATGAACTTCCATCTTGTTCCATGTGGCAAGCATTTGCAGCTCCCATTTCCTTTTTCATCCATCCATCCCATTGCTGGCTGCTCATGTTCTTTGAGTCTCAAGTCTTTGATTTCTGATCTTTGAGCAGAAATCTATGGGAGAAGATGACAGGCCTTCTTCCTTATGCTCCTGCATCGTGGTAGTAATTAATAGCTCCTAGGGAGGAGGATGGTATATGCATAAGCTTCTAACAAACCCATGTCAGATCTTAGATTTGTTTGCTCAGGTCTTGAAGGCAAAGCAAGGCAAGGCAAGGGGGAAAATAATTTTAAAAGGGAGGAAAAAGAAAGAAAAGGAAAGAAAAAATCATACCTTCCCCTACAAAAGGGTTGAACAGGTGTGCCAGCTCACTTTTATAGGCAAGATCAAAGGAAGTGACTCCTCTTACAGGAATCTATTTTCTTAAATATTCAGGCCAATCAGTTACTTTGGGGGCAGCTCCAGTCTTGAAACTCTTCCTCAAGACCAAACAATATTCATCTTGGAGTAGCTCCAGTAACTGAAATCTTATCAAGGAGTTGTCTTTTGTCCTTTTAGCAAGGTGTTAATTGATGTGTTTATGTTCTATTGGGAGAGAAAAAAAAAACTTTGAAATATCCCAAAGACTCAATATCCTGTAAATCTGTTAAGTTGTTTAGGGAAGTTTCAAGTTAAACCTTTATATATATATAACAGATTGAGGAGAGCCTTATTTAGAGCTGCTGAAGATTTGGCTAACATTGGAAAAGGAGGTGACAAAGTTAGATATGCACATTAGAAATAGCAATTTGGATATTGTGTATTGATGTATGAAATGTTGGAAAGTGCCCACAGATAAGTAAATACAGGACAGAAATACAACAGAAACACTGTGATGGTGGGGCACTCCCAAGTGGGAGAATTAGGATGAAAGAAAGAGCTTGAGCTGAACCTGGAAGTAGGCTCGGAGTTTCAAGAGAGAGAGTGATAGAAAAGAAGGATAGTGTCTCAGACACAAGAAGTGGAGAATAGAATCCAGAGCTTTGGCCATTATTGCCTGGAGACTTCTCCTAATTAGACCTCAGTCATATTGTCTGCTACTTTTTATTTTGGGAGCAAAAAGGAGATGAACTTAGAAGTAGCAGAGATATAATTTCATCATACTATAGATGAAATTAGAATCCATTGGAATTTATAGAACTAGTCTTGGACTATGTGCCAGAAAAACCAAATGCCAACTCTGCTATTTTCTGGGAATAAATCCCTTCCTATCCCTGAACTCTGATTTTCTCATCTGCAAAATGGGAATAATACATGTATTACCTGCTTTTCAAGGTTGTGGTGAGAATAAAATAAGAATGTGTAGTGTTTTGTAAATTTTAAAAATCTTATATAAATAAGAGTTATTACTATTACACATGTCCTTAGGACAAAGTATGGAGGACCAGAAATTCAGACATAATTTTGACTTGCTGCACTAGAAATTAGGGAATGATTGAGGGTTTTTGAAATATATCTCAGAGGTGTGTGTTCTATTGGTCTTTAGGCTAGTTTTGGGTCATAGATCCCATCACACCTGGCATCTCAAGCCTTGGGGGCATTTGTAAAATAAACCTCTAAGGCTCATTGACATTC